>NW_006408585.1:8483782-8554388 GCF_000296735.1 Chrysochloris asiatica
AACCCACAGTGCCACACCAGGACTCCTCAAGATTGTCTAGCCTATACAAAATAAAAGCAATGCACCAACTTTGGGCAAGAGCTGAGCGAAGTAGGGGAAAGTTGTGAGTACTACCAGGCATGCACGGAGGGCATGGGAGCAGATGTGCTTAGTACACATTGGTTAACACACACCAGAGTGCTTCAAACGTTCATGGGGAAAAAACCCAACATCTTTCAATTCCATTGTTCCAGGAAACCTCCCTCCTATCATCCCTTTTCAGGAAGTAAAACTAACAATCAGAAGTCATCAGCAGCTACAAGGAGTATGTTTTCGCATTAGTGACTGTGCTAAATATTTTTAGGAAGTTATTCGCATAGCTAAACAAACAACCCTGAAACTACAGGAGCCAAACAATAAGTGAAGTAATATCTTTGCTGGGTTTTAATTGCTTTAAGTGGATTACTACACTCTTGCTTTAAGCCTGGGCAAAAAAAAGTCATTCCACAGTCATCAAAAGGGAAGTGTGAAGAAAGCTGATACTATCCACTGTGCCCACTCCACCCAACTCTGTAATTTTCTGTATCATTAGGGATGAGCAGTAATTGCTTTATTGGGCAATTCAAGGAGACTAGACAATAAAGAGGCTGACTCCCTTGCAAAATTTGTTCAAAATGAGAGAAGAAAAGCTCTGTTTTAAATG
The DNA here is from genome assembly GCF_000296735.1 of Chrysochloris asiatica. Taxonomy (NCBI): domain Eukaryota; kingdom Metazoa; phylum Chordata; class Mammalia; order Afrosoricida; family Chrysochloridae; genus Chrysochloris; species Chrysochloris asiatica. The sequence goes on from NW_006408585.1 coordinate 8,484,465, forward strand.
ATTTCCCCTATACACTAATCTAGAGAAGCTGGACTAAAAGCTAATATTGGGAATTTGTATCCTCAGAAATACTATTTCAACAGTCAAATGTTGCCAAGTAGCCTATCCATAAGAAACAGGCTAAGTGATTTAGGGTACTTCTGTGTACAGCAATACTATGCAGCCATTAACAAGAAGGAAGCATCCATTCTGATAACATTGTTTATCATAAATGTTAAAAGGACACATTTACTTAAATATGTACAGACATTTTCCAGTGTGGTCATAAAATAAAAGGTACAAAACCCATGAACGGTGGCTCCTCCTAAAAATTACAAGGGAGACCAGAAAAGGGAGGGAGCTGCTTCTACCTGGGGCCCTTGTATTCTGATGTCTTTCTTCCGTCTTCTTACGAAGGACTTGGATTGCTTTCTTTTTTTATCTCCTTGATTAACAAGTTGCTTCTGCAGTTTCAGAATTGCTTAGCAATATTCATTTGTAAGCTAATTGTTTTAAAAAATTAAATAACTGTGATTTATCAGCCATTCACTTTCAATATGTTTTTACATCCATTTACTAGCTCAATGAATCAGAGATAAGCAATGAATCCTTAAGTGTCTCATTTTGTCTTCCTGTGAGCATAGTCCTGTCAATGGATTTCTATGGCTTTGCCTTGGTTTACAGATGCCTTCAATTTCTCCAAGTCTCCATTTTACTACATCCACCCAATCTTTCAACTGTGAGTCTTCAAAATGGAAATAAACTGTTCAATCATAAGGCACCAATATGAGCAATTATTTCTTTTCCATGAAACATGTGGTTAATTTCGAAATAATTGATGTCGATTGTAGCTGTCACATCATTCACTAAAGAGGAGAAAACCCTACACCATCACTATGGCAACAGAATGCAGAGCCACTCACTTCGCCAGAATTGTATCGTTTATAATCTCCTTAAATCCGTTGTTATTTTCTTTCTTTCTTTTCTTACCATGGAAGTTAAGTAACCCTATCCTTATTTTCAGAACTTCAACCTTCCATGTGGTAGCTCCAGGAACATCATATAAGAGTGAACCTCATTAAGAAACTTTTTGTTGGCTATTCATTGAAAGTTTGACACAAAGGGAGTGAATTTTTTTAGTAATCTCAAATCACTGCCTCCTAAAGTCAGATTCTAAAGCTATTTAAACAGCAATACAACACTGTATCCTGTTACATGTATGGCTTTTTACCCAACCTTAAATATGCAAGCAAATACAGTAATTTTGTTGTTGTTGTTAAGTGCCTTTGAGTCAGTTCTGACCCACAGTGACCCTGTAGAGGCTTTCTGAGGAGCAGCTGGTGAGCCTGAACTGCCAACTTTGCAGTACCCCACAGGGCCAAAAATAAATGGCAAATACAAATTACAAATATACACCACTTAGAAATAATAACAGCTGATCACAGATGAATACAAAACATTGGGAACCGTCATTTAAAGAAGGACATAAATTAATGCCAAAATAAGAGATGGTACAATACTAAAAGAGACCTACAAAAAACCCAACAATAATATATTACTATTCCTCATATTACCACTACTATTGTAACTATTCCCTGGAGAAGGCCATCATGCTTGGTTAAGTGGAGGATCAGACCTCAAAATAACAAAGAAATTAGGCTTTGTATTTCAAGAACACCTTTAACTTACTTGAAGAAAGACATGGTAGAAAAAGAATTAACTCTTATTTACTCACAGTTTCTACATACACACCCATCACATTTTCCCGGTACCTCAGATCTATTGTGGTTTGTTTGTTTTCTTTTTGAATTATCAGTTACCTTATAAAAGCCAGTTTCCATTCCATGAAAATAACATCAGCCGGGACCATCAACTTTCATGAATCTCTCTCATAGTCATCAGCAGTAAACAGGCTGTGATACTGTGATACATGTTTTACTAACCTGGCTACTAGCAACTCCTCCAATAAACACTGCCCCACCTCAATGGGTGGTGTCATGTAAAATCCAACAGCTCTGAGTAGACACATGTTGGTTAACAGCTGGACCTGCTCATACTAGAAGAGCAAACAGAAAAGAGATATTTACAGATATTCAATCAACCTAAACACACACACACACACACACACACAAGACCAACGGGTTTTTCCTTAATTACAGTTTATAGGAAATCAAGTCACTCCATCCCCACACACATACACACAAATCTCTCATTCACAACTCTGTGTGTGCTAATTTAAACATTTTTATTCATTCATCCAAAATGCAATAAGTGTCCATTCACCTGTTTAACCTTTGAGTATAAGAATGAACAAAACATATGGGGGCCTTTCCCTCACAGAACTTATCATGAGTTGATGGTCATGTGAGTCCTCATTTCACAAGCCATCTCATACTTCGATCTGGTTTTTGTGTGAGTATCTAGCAGGGGTGGCAGTTTTTCACCTCATCTTTGACAGGCAAGAGCAAATAGTCTACTTGCTTCAAACAGTAATCCAGTTTGCCAGTAACTTTTACATTCCCTTGAATATACTATAAAGTGCTTAGGTGAGGAAGTACAAGAAAGTAATGATTCTAGAACTTGCCCAGTGAAATAGGCCTCTTACAGAGCCTTTGCAGAGTATAGGACCTTAGGTGGAATCCTGAGTCCCATCCAGAACCTTCTGAGGTGGGACATTCTCACTAGAAAGGAAAAGCAGACCAGCCTGGAACAGTTGCAGTGACAGAAGATACATCTTCAAAGAAAGATCATCAGGAAAAACCCAAAACAAAAATGGCAGTATAACTGGCTACCACAAGAATAAGCAAGCTGTTTGCCAGGAAGCCATCAAGGCAAGCAATCAAGTTCCTTCAGGACAAATCCCCCTCTAAGACTGAAACTCAAAGGGAACACATGAGCAGTCACGTAAGATTGCTGGTGACCACATTGGTCTACCGGTGAGTAGAAGAGGAGGAAAGGCAGCAATGAAGAAATGGGCTGAGTTCATAGACTCTCGTTGACTTGGAGATGCGAGAGAGAAGAGGAAGGGCTGGTTGGACCCTTTAAAGTGTTTTGAGACCTGGGGACATCTGAGCCCATGGACAAGGACCTAGCCACAGAGGGCTAGAGCTGAAAGTGAAGCATCCAGCTGATATGAAGTGAGAGGAGATGCACAACAACACCCAAACTTGCAGACAGTACCCATTTGACCTAGCCTCGATGGCTTGATAGTCAGAACTCAACTAGATAAGATTAAAAAAATAATAATAATTTTTTTTGATAAAGGAAACAAGGGTAAATTGCTACAATTTCATGAACCTGTCCCATACCCATGGAAGTTGTTGTTGTTGTTGTTGTTGTGTGCCGTGGAGTCGGTTCCAACTCATAGCCACCCTGTACAGGGTTTCCGAGGCAGTAGATCTTTATGGGAACAGAAAGCCTCATCTTTGTCCCGCAGAACAGCTGGTAGTTTAGAACTGCTGCCCCTGAGGTTCACAGCCTGATTCATAACCACTACGCTACCAAAGAGGGAAGGCGTCTTCACGTCAAATATCAAGGCTATCCCTTCGGTACACAGGGTAGATAGGGATGGGCAACTTAGACATTGGCTACTTAAAATGAGGGGTGATAAAGGCATGAAGTGACTGGCTTACAAGGTTTCAAGAAAGAGTTTAGTTTAAGAGTGTGTAGGGGAAGAAAGAGCCCCCACTGAATAGTTTTCATCTTGTCTAGATGGGTCCAGTTAAAAGAGATGGGGATAAGATTCTTATGATTCAATCATGAATAACTGTTATCATGACTAAATGCTACTTTCACAATTTTAAAAGTAAAAGTTTTGTAACAAAAACAGGGGAATGGTTAATCTTACAGTCCAGAAACAGAGGACCCTAGGACCATCAAGGGAGAAGAGCACAAGTAGAATGTGAGACCTTATACAGAGAAGCAGCGACACCAGAGATGGAGGCAGAGACGAGGACATGGAGAGAGGGAGCAGCTGAGGGACTAAGAGACAGTGGCCAGGAGGCAGACTTGCAGAATGTGCCCTTTGATGGTGTAAATTATTATATATGCCTCAGCGTTTTTAAAAAAAGAGAGAGAGCTAAGGTGAATAGAGAGAAATACCATTAACTGATGGTACATGGACGGAATTGTAATCATTGTGATAAAAAAGTTGTATGATTTGTTGAATGTAAAAGTAATAATCTGCCCTGTAAACTTTCACTCAATCCACAAGGAAAACTTAAAGAAAGAAAAAACAAGAAAGTAGTGAATGATGCCTGTGTTCTTGAGAAACTAGGGATATGAAGTTACTCTTGGGATGTTTGGAATCTCACACAAAAGACACTGGACTTCCACTCATCCATGAAGAATTAACTGCTACTGGGCCTGCCCTCCTGCCACAGACAACTAGAAATACAGACAAAATGTATGAAAAACTGTATTCAGTCACTGGAAAAAGCCAGTGCAGGACAGTGACCTCTATGAGAAAGGAAACATCTGAGTTAGGCAAGCCCTACAACTGCCCCAACTTTATGGGAGTCCAGGGGTGGCGCTGTAGGATAAGGACGGGACAGCTAAATGAAAGCTCAGTGGTTCAAACTCACCAGCCGCTCTTCGGGAGCCCTATGAATCGAAACTGACTCAACAACACTTAACAATAATAATAACCAAGTACTACTATTCCTCATATTACTACTACTATTGCAACTATTCCCTGGAGAAGGCCATCATGCTTGGTTAAGTGGAGGGTCAGTGGAAAAGAGGAAGACCACACGGACTGGCACCATGGCAGCAGCATAATGGCCATTGTGAAGATGGTAGATGGTGCAGGACCATTGTGTTTCATGCTATTGTGCACAGGGTCACTATGAGTCCGAATCAACTCAACGGCACCTAACAATAAGGTCTCTATGAATCAGAAGTGACTCAGTAGCAATGAGTCTAGCATGGATCAGCTTCAGTTTATTCTTAAAATAAATAAACAGGATAAGACTCTAACATCTGATGAAGTAAACCAGAGGATTCATTTTTGAAGCATGTTGCTCCTGCCGTCAGTTGAGCAATTTAATCCTGATAGCCTCATATTTCCATACAGGAAACAAGTAGTTTCGAGAATGTGAATTTTGTATGTGATTCAGGAAGATCAGGAGAAAGAAGTTCTATAGCTAAGACTAGTACAAAAGACTGCATATTACCTCTTAAATTTAGAGCCCAAACCAGATTCATTCACCTAAAATAAAAAGGAGTGTAGTAGTCCAGTTGTTTATAAGCATTGCTGGGTAAACCATCATTTTGACCCATGAGAAGCTAAAGAAGAACAGGGACACTATTCCTACTTGTTTCTATGTTTGAATTTGCTTCAATGAAACAGAACTCAGTCTACAATTATGCAATTGAGAAAGCACTATAGAAGTTCCTTGCATACAAGAGAGGGAAAACAAAAATACACAGAGAGCGGGAGAGAGAGGGATAGAGAGAACATGAGTCCTGTGGGTTAATGCACTGGACTGCAAGGTCAGTGTGAACCACAAGGTTGGTGATTCGAGCTCACCAGCCACTCCTTGGAAACCCTATACAGGGTCGTATGAATCGAAACTGACTTGATGGCACAACAACAAACATACACAAACCACTGATTATGATTTTAGGTAGTTTCCAAACACCCAGAAGTATATACTTAGGGCTTCAACCTTGGCAGAAGAGCTTCTATGTTAGGGTAATGCATAACCAAAACTTGCTGAAGAAATCCTTAAAGAGTGCATGTACTCTCTCGCTCGCTCGCTCGCTCGCTTGCTCGGAGCATTACTGCATCTGTTTTGGAGACCTCTCTGATTACTACAACTTAATGGGGCTGTCACCAGGTGGTTCAACCTCCTCATTTCAAAGGTACGCCCACAGCACAGGTTTGGCTAATCAAAGCACAGAGTAATTGATCTAGAAATGGGCACACCACACAAACAAACCCAGAGGTATCTATGTGGAGTGATGCTGTTAATGAGAAGGGTGCTTTATTTTTTCCCCCTTGAATCACAAAAAATAAAGACTACATACAACTGGAATTTGTAATAGCTATCTTTCCACCATGTGTAAGGAGCTGCCCAATGATGAAGTCAGCATAGATAAAAGCAGAACTGAGAGATGGGGTAAAAGGAATGGGGAGGAAGGCAAGGCAGTGCTGATGACATCATCTAATTATTAGATCCAGCTGAGCTGCAACTCCTTGACCTTCTCAAATCATGAACCAATGAACTTTGGCTCCTCCTCTCCCATCAGGCCAGTTTAAGCAGGGTTCTGTCCCCTAACTCATGTTCCATTTGATTAAAAGAGATGGAAATACTTACTGAGTGCCTTCCCAAGTGTCAAGGACCATGAAGAACATTCAACATGCATCATCTCAGCTAATTGTTAGTCACATTGAGAAGTAGATCTCATACTTTTATAATAAAGCAATCTCTCAAAGGTGACAATAACGGATTCAAGTTTCACCTCCCTCATTCCTAGACTTATTCTCTTTCAACTTCACTATACCTCTCTGAACCCCAAATTCTTTCAAGCTTCTGCTTTATTATTTTCTAAGAATCGGCTTAGCAGTCAACCTAACACTCAAACCACAAAGCCAAAAACAAACGCCTCATTTCGGAAAAGCCTAGATTTGCTATTCACAAATCAATATGCATAATGCAACCTCATTTACAGGGTTCCTATTCGGAAACAAATTTTTCAGGATTCCTTAAAAAGAAAAAGAAAAAAAGCCAATTATTCCTAGAATCTTGGACGTAACACAAGTTCTGGATTGTATGGTGCTGAAACATAAAGAAACATTACTAGTATGTGAAAGTCCTCATCATTGCTAAGCTAGAGCATTTGAAAAGAATTCTCTCTCTTTCTCAGAGAGGGACCATGATCTGAAATTTGTTTCTAACTCGATCCCTGGCAGTATTGTTTGAGAGGAAAACTTAGTAGCAAAAGAAGGAAAATGGCAACAGCAAGAAAAAAAATCATGCAATCAGGCAAATCAATTTTAAGGAAAGCAAGAAACTGAAAAACTTCTACTATCAAGTCTGCAAAGGAGCTCTGGTAGCGTAGTGGTTACAAATCGGGCTGCGAACCTTAAGGTCAGCAGTTCGAAACTACCAGCTGCACCACGGGAGAAAGATGAGGCTTTCTACTCCCGTAAAGATTTACACCCTCGGAAACCCTATACAGGGTCGCTATGGGTCGGAACCGACTCGATGGCACATAACAACAACAACAACAATCAAGTCTGCAAAAGGAGAAGTGTCACAAATAGCAGTACCAGAAAAAACTAGAATAGGTGTGGTGAATAAAATCTAGACCTCATTGGTCCATTTGAATCTCACTGTCGGCGGTTCAAACCCACCAGTTACTCCTTGGAATCCCCATGCAGAGTTGGCATGAGTTGGAAGCGACTCGACGGCACTAAACAACAACAACTCTGCTAGAAGTCCTGGTGTGGCACTGTAGGATAAGCAATTGACCATAAAGTTGGTTTGAACCACAAGGTCAAGCTCACCAGCCGCTCCTGGGAAACCCTATACAGGATCGCTATGAGTCAAAACTGACTCTTACAACAATTCAGTGCAAAAATTCATCAGCTTCACCTCTTTTTTTATTTACCTAGAAAAGAACTAGCATGACAAAAAGGACACAGTGTAGACCCTGTCCAAGGTTTCTGAGTAGCGGCTGGTGGGTTTGAACTGCCAATCTCATGGTTAGCAGTCCAGTACTTATCCTAAAGCACCACACCAGGACTCTGAGAGAGATATAAGCAATCAGATAACTGTTGTTTTTTCGACTTTACAAATAAGCAACGTAAGTGATCTGCACAGAGTCAAACTACTCCTAAGAAGCAGACTAGGGACTGGAAACCAGGGCTAGTACTTTGGCCATCCTTTCTCTAATAATCTGCATTTCCAGCCACTCCTTCATAAAATCTTTTAACAAAGAGTAGCCTGAGGGGCTTTCTCAAAGGCACTGATGAAAGAAACAGCATTTAAATTGTGGTTGAAAGAGGTAGTGTGATTACTATGTGTCATCAACCATTTGCTAGCTTAGAAGGCAATAACACATTTTACTTGTAGGTGCAAACTTATATTCTCCTGTTTTGTGGGGTCAAATGAAGCTTCACTCAACCACTCATCTATTTAACTACACATTTATTAATCAGAAATGTGCCAGGGGTTATATGGGAAAGGTTGTTGTTGTTGTGGGCTGTCTGAGTTGGTCACAGCAACTGTATGGGACCCTTCCCAGTAGGGTTTCCTAGGCCCTAGGCTTTATGGTAGCGTACTGGTTACAAATCAGGTTGCGAACCTCAGGTCAGCAGTTCAAAACTACCAGCTGTTCTGTGGGAGAAAGATGAGGCTTTCTGCTCCCATAAAGATTTACAGCCTCGGAAGCCCGGTCCACGGTCACTACGCGTCGGAACCGATTCCACGGCACTTAACAACAACAGGCTTTATGGAACAGAGCTCCAGGTTTTGTCTCCTGAAAAGCAGCTGGTGGGTTCAAACCACCAGCCTTTCAAACCACTGTACCAGCAGGACTCCTTTGTGAAAGATTCTGAATACAAAATTAAGTAAAGCATATCCCATGCCTTTCAGAAGTCAAACAGATAAAAGACGGAAGAGACCGACCTGCACCGGGTCGCAGTAAGCCTGATCATTGTAAACTCAAATTCTATAACTACAAAGAAAAAGGAGAAAGTAGCGATATCAAAGATCATTTGGACAGAGTGGAAAATCAGAAAAGTTTCATTTGGTCCAAGTGATTAAGGAGCTTTATAGTCTAATAGAGGAGAAACTCATGAACACAATGAAAATATTGGTAAAAGCTCTATAAATGCTACAAAGTGGTATTAAGTACTATAAAACCTCAGAGGACATAAAAGGCACTTCCAATTAAGATGGTCTCAGAAGTTTTTGGTGTTTTTTTAAGCTGAAATATGAATAGGGCTTTAGATAAGTGTTTTGTCTTAGAAGAGCATAAGGAAAAGGAATTGAAAAGTTACAAAAAGTCAGCTGTCTGCTCCCTGTCGAGAAACATCCCAAGAAACTTTGAGTTCCCTTTAGGTCTGAAAGAGCTATCTAGTCCAAGACAGTGGTACAATTGGTCTCCTTTGAACTCTGTCTCATTCACAAGGTCATACAAAACATTAAAAAAAAAAAACTGATGAAAGATATCCAGGAAACTCATCTTACCAGCATCTGAGCCATTATATTAAGAACATGAATCATTTTGCCTACAATATTTCTAAATATTTCTAAATGGCCTTCCCACCCATAGATGAAAAGACCTCAATGTAAAGAACAAATACTTTACTCTTCAAAACCGCCTATTATATCTTCACAAGCCATGCTAAACAGACCATTTAATTTTAAAGAAGGAAGTTATGAATATCTCATCTACAGTCATGCTAATAATAGCTTCAAAAGGGTCTGATGGCTTCACTGATTTTCCTATATTCAGTAAAACTGGAGCTAGTTTGCTTGTTCAACTAAAAAACTTCACAAATTATAAAAGAGACCTGAGAGATGATCGTACCTATCTTCATTTTATAGATACTGAGGCTGTGTGAGATTCAATGATTTCATCGAGGTCACACATTAATCCAACAGTAATTAAACGAGATGAAAGGAGAAGTTCTAAATAGATTCTTTATAACTAAGAAGTACGACATAGAAAATGAATCTAAAAATTCTACATGAGTCTTTTTGGTTTGATTAAGAAGATGATGTTTCAAATGCTGTTCAGAATTTTATCAAGATTTTTATAATCCCATTCTAATACCTCAGTAGAACAAGTCAACTTTGATTGCATTTTCTTTAATGCTTTTAGCCAAAGAAGAAAAGTACAAACCCAATGACAGAGGCAAACAACTTGGGGTACCACCCACAAGGGGAGACTTTGTGATCCTTTAAAGAGTTGAAAGAACTAGTTCTGAGATTCTGCACATTGATCAGTCAGTTTCTTCTTTGGAAGCAGTGTGGCAACAAGGGAGAGAGGGTTAAGGGACTGACAGTTTCTTTGGCTACAAGACAGCGCAGGCATACAGTAGTGTCCTACTGAAGACAATAGAACTGTGTCAACCCGGGTACAAAACGTTTTATAAATTCAAGTTTTCAAAAGTATGCCAGTATGGTACAGTGAATTATGGCTTCTACCATAGTTTTTGTAACTCTCTCCAAATGACTGGGTGTTGTTGTGTGTCATTGAGTCAGTCCCTACTCATATTGACCCTGTATAGGGTTTCTGAGGCTGTGAATCTCTACAGGAGTAGAAAGTCTCATCTTTCTCCCATGGAGTGGCAGGAGGATTTGAACTGTCAACCACATGGTTAACAGCCCAATGTATAACGTGATACCTGGAAGTGTTCCGTTCTGTTGTAGCTAGGGTCACTATGAGTTGAAACCAACTTGATGGCATCTAATAACAGAGGAGACACATCCTAAGAAACTTTGGATTCCATTTAGGTCAGCAAACTATGGCCCCTGTGCCAATCCTGAACCATCTACCAGTCGTTTTTTATAAGTACAGTTTTATTGGATCATAGCCAAACCCATGTATATTGACTGCTTTCTTCCTAAAATGATGGGTTGCTACAGAGACCTCGGGGCTCACAAAGCCTAAAATATTTATCTAGCATCTTTCAGAATCGACATGATGGCAGCCAACTCCTAAAACAACAGCCCCTACATAAAGTCTGCAAATTAAGTATTCCAAAAAAGAAAAGTCTGGGGATTTGTTTTCAAAAACACTTTTCTCAAAAATAAATTCATTCACCTAAAAGTTTAAAGAAAAGGTTATACCTGCTCAAGAAACAAAAAGGTGACTTTCTGCCAGGTGGCTGATGTGGAGCCCTGGGGACTCCTAAGTGAGTCTACTTTAACTACTAGTGAGTTAAAGGGGTTGGCTGCTACACGTTGGTGGTTTGAACTCACCAGTCACTGTTGCATGGGAGAAAGATATGGCAGTCTGCTTCCATAGAGATTTATAGCCTTGGAAATCCTATGGAGTAGTTCAACACAGTCCTATAGGGTAACTCTGAGTCAGAATCAACTCCACAGCAAAGAACTGTTTTGGGTTTTGAAAGGTAGTGGACAAGTGAAAAGAAGTGTGAAGCAAGACTGGCAGTGAGCCAAAGGCCAGATCATACGCAATGCGTAATGAGCACAATCATAATTTTAACAGTTTTCTGTCTTTGTGTCCTTAGCTACTAAAAACTCTCTACAAAATAGAAAACTAATCTGAGGTTGCTTTTGACAACCTTCATTCTGCTACAATTTCCTTCTTTTTTGGGGAGTGGGGGTGGGGTGGTGGAGAGGATAAAATATTACTTATTCACACAATCATTACTCAAGTTTTTTTGAAGAGATGTTTTATAACTTCTGCCTTTTCATGCACTGAAAATTACCAACATTTGATTTCTGAAGATTCCAATGTCTACCAACTCAAGAAAGAACACTTTGTTGAGATTTTCTGCTAAAGAGGTAGTTATTATCCAAAGAAACTAAATGTCTTTCTCATGGGAAGGGCATAAGCTGACCATTAAAATTGGATTTTTATTTTTTCCAAAAAAAAAAAAAAAAAATAGAGGGGGGTATTTCCCGTTATTAAGCATAATTAAGTCTATTTTACTAAGTCTACAACGCTGTTCATTCAGTCAGGCGAAGTCTGTCTCCCTCTACACCTCTGTGCACCAGCTGTGTGCAGGCCCTCCGAAAATTCTTTCAGAGCAGTGGGCTGCTTTTGATGAAATACAATATGCCTCTAAATCCTGTGACGATATACCCTCTGGTTTAGTTTACCATCTTTAAACTAAATGAAGGACTGCTTCTGGGAAAAGAACTTCAACATGCTAGTGAAAATCCAAAATCAAACCCATTGACCTGTTAGTAAAAAAATCACAAAATCAACCTCCCTCATTAATATCCTTTCCTCCCTGAGTTTTCAAAGGATTTATGAATCAGAAAAGACAACTTGTCATTTTTAGATCAAAGAAGAGCGGAAGTCAAGGTCATTCCAAAGAAAGACCAAGACTGATAAAACCATGACTCTTAGTGAGTAGTTGGAAGAAGTGGTAGTTACAAGGTATCCTGAGGCCGTGACATCCAGCTGGTCTTCACTAAGCCTCAGCAATGCCCAAATGTGCCGAACAAACTCTCCTCACAGCGAGCTTCCCATTTAAAAAGTTACTCTTCAAATCCTACATCCTCTCCACATATATTCCAGAAGGTACACACTAAAACTGAGTGACTCACTCTGCATAAAGCATCAACTACACACAGTGGTAACTAGTGTGGGAACAAAGCATGGCCGCCAAACGGGATGTTTACAGCCAGACTTGGACGGGATATGGAAGGTCAACAACAAGGCTAAGAGTCGATTCCCATTTGTCATCATTATTGCTTGTACTCCCCACCCCACCCCCATCATAGAAGAATTGGAGTCCTGGTGTGGCGCTGTGGGTTAATGCGCTGGCCTGCAAGGTTGGTTTGAACCACAAGGTAGGCACATTCCTCGGAAACCCTATACAGGGTGTCACTACGGGTTGGAACCGACTCGACAGCAAATAATAGCAACAACAATCGAAGAATTTGAAGGAAATTGAAATATTTCTTGGGTATACTTTTCTATCGAAAGTAGGAAAACAAAAGACAGTATATGTATCCCATGCTCAAAAAAGAGGGGAAAAAAACAAGTGAGACAAGTGGAAACATATAAGCTGTGTTCAGTGTATAAAGTTAATGAGTACTTTCTTTCCCATGCTGTTTTATCAGCTGCCCATCAGAAACTTTCCTGATTGGACTTAACCTCTATGACATTGTCAGCAGCAAAAGACAAGTTGACAGCACAAGTACAGTTGTTCACCAACACAGAAAACTTCTTTCTGACAACAAGGGTGATCGAAGGAGTCTCATATACCATAGAAAAATGTTTTTACACCATGACTTGAAAGTCTGTGGTGAATTTTATATGATAGTATACCTTATTATGGAGTCCTTGTGTGGCGCTGTGGGTTAATGCACTGGACTGCAAAGTTGGCTTGAAGTGCAAGGTCGGCAGTTCAAGCTCACCAACCACTCCTTGGAAACCCTATACAGGGTCGCTATGGATCGGAACTGACTCGACAGCACTCAACAACAACAACATAGCTTATTCTGCTGTGACACATCACAATCTCCTTGCCTAAGGAGACCCAACTTGTGAAAAAGACCTCTGAGGTTTCCGTTCTCTTCAGCTGTGGTGCTGGCTTCCAGTTACACTAGTATCTGTACCTCAGTCAGATTTCCAGGTAACCAAGGCTAGCTCCACTGTGGCCTCCATGGAGACCCACTTGGGAGAATGTAGTAATTCCTTCCGTGTGATGAAAAAGAAGGAGCAATGTTTGTGCCAGGGAATTGGCCTCATTTGCATCACAGCTGACATTCCACTTGTGAGCATGAGCGAGTGGGCCTCAAATTTAAAATCAATTAAGGTTAAAACTTCCATAGAACACAATTCTACTCCAACACATAGGGATCACCCTGAGTTGGAGTCAACTGGCTGGCAACTGGTGGTGGTAGTGAGGGATCATGTCTGTAGATTATTGTTGTTGTTAATTATCATTGAGTTGGTTCCAACTCATAGTGACCCTGATTAGGGTTTCCAAGGCTTGTAAACTTTTGTGGGACAGAAACCCTCATCTTTCTCCCACAGAGTGGCTGGTGGACCACCAACCTTGTGGTTCACAGTCCAGTGCTCATCCTATGAAGCTACCAGGCTCCCCTGTAAATTGGGTGATCCTAAATTTATTTATCCACATCATTTTTAATTAGGATAAACATTCTACTATTAAAATGGGTGGTAATGGGGAAAAGTTATTTGACATTCATTTCAACCCAATGACCTGTTAGATAAATAGCTAGACAAACTGCCACAGCAGACTGTCAGGGTGGAAACCACCACACCTTCACTGACAGGTCTCTGGGGCCTTGATAAAAACAGACACTGACCCATACAATGAGGGTCAGCCTCCTCCCATTTAATTTCAAGCAAGCAGTATAATCAAGCAGGCTTTACACACCTTCATTTGTTTAGAAATCAGGACTGCACTGATGACCACTTATGAGGAGGTATATGAATTTGAAGAGAAATCTCGCTAGCATATTCACTGCAAAATCCGAAGGCAAACAAAAGTGCATAGAGCCAGGACAGGTTATATGTAAATGTGATCTTGCTTCTAATCTTATAAGCATAGTTTTTATTCTTGTTTTACATCCACTTTTAGAGTTCGGTGAAGTGTGTTCATAAATCAAAGATATAAAGCTATCAATATGTCATAAAAGCAAATTACTAAATAGAAAAGAGCATCTTTACATTAGGTAGGGTGGTGTGTAGATGCTGCTGTAAGGAAGTTGTAGTTTAGTACTACAGAGCTACAATTCACAGCAACCAAGGCTAAATGGTTGGTCCACTACTCTCAGGAAAATCTCTACATGTAATGGAAATCAAACTACAAAGAGCTTCCTCTACTCAGTGAAGACCTGGACTGTCTTAGGTGAACAGGCTAGACCAAACATTTCTACTGCTGACATATAAGCTTAAACAAATCAAAAGGCACTAAAGAAATACCTTGAGAGCAAGCTTCAAAATCTTGTTGTTATTGTTGTTAAGTGCCATCAAGTCAGTTCTGACTCATAGGGTTTCTGAGGAGTAGCTGGTGAGCCTGAACCACTAACCTTGCAGTCCAAACCAACCTTACAGTCTAACGCATTAACCCACGCTAATGGCACCATGCCACACCAATCTGAAACCAGTTGGAAATACATCAAAATACATGAACATTGAGGAGTTACAGATCATCACAAATTCTCATAAAAAAGAATGCAATCGATTATTTCTCTAATAAAAAATAGTATTTTAAAATGTAATACAACTTTAAAAAAAAAAACAAAAATAATAGAAAACAAAGGTGGTGTAGAATTCAAGGAAAACTGAAAGAGAGAATTCATTCTACAATGGATGACCAGTAGCAAGAGAAATAAATAAATAGAAACCAGAGTTAAGTTCAAAACAAAATAAGCTTTGGATCTACAACATTTGGGAGAAGGGACGAGGGGAAGGTAAGCAAGGAAGCCACACAAACTTACTCTGTTATAAACTGACATGTATATACTGAGTGTACTGACCTCCAGGTGGTTCTGGGCAAAGAGATGAACAAGGACAAGCCATCAAGCACATAACACACAAATAAGACCCTGGCTCTGGGGGTTAAAAAATCTGAGTAATGAAGCCCAAATATGGAAATGCAATCTAAAAATAACCCTTCTGCTTATACGGAGGTATTTTCCTTTTAGCATTCATTCAAAATGCGTGGGAAGGCAAAACATTTTGAGTTAAGTGAATTTCCAGATTTCATTAAAAAGTCAAGTGATGCTCTGAACCATTTTCAACCAACAGTGAGAATGCAATTTCCTTTCTGTTTAATTTTCCCTTGTAAGTGGAGGGGATGGAAAAGGACACACTGAGCAAGAGTGGCATTTCTAAATTTTAGGAGGATCTGATGTTATTTCTTGGTAAAACATCTTAATATCTGACTCTGTCATGGGAAATCTTTAGCTCCTTGGAATTTTGTCAGTGAAAACCACTGTAATTATTTCTTTCCCCTAAAAAGAAAGATGAATAGAGGATGACAGAATGTTGACATTGTGATTACATTTTCCTATCATGCCACAATTTTAACAGATTTCACATTTCATTGCTATCGCCTTAGGGGTTTCCACCACCCCACCCCACCCTAATAAGATTTTTAAAAAGAAAGAAAAACCCGTGGTATGAAAAACCAAGTCATGGGTTGAAATATGTTGTAACCAACATTAAAAAAAAAAAAAAAAAATATATATATATATATATTTAAAGTGTTTTCTACCTGTGCTGTGCTGTTCTGTGTGCTGTTTCCTACAAGCTAACATCTCAGCTACAGGTAAATCTTTTCCCCAGCGGCAGGTACAAAGATGCAGCCTTACTTCTTTTTCCACACTACCACAACCACAACACAGCGATGGTTGCACAAGCAAGAAAACCGGGAGCACCACAGAACCTCACTTCACATCACTATAGAAGACCATGAAGCAGCATGTCCATGAAGCAGCATGTCTTATCTCAACTGTTTTAGTACAAGCTAAGCATAGGACTCAGTAGTAATGACTTGGAGTAAGAAGTCCCTACCATCCTGGCATATCTATTGTAGACACTGTAGGACTTACCCACTGGAATGCTAACTATAAAACTGGAGATTCAAGCCCACCAGCCACTCAGAAACCATTCACAGGGTCCCTATGAGTCGGAATTGACTTGGCTACACACAACAGCAACAACCATTCAGGTGGTGCAAACAGTTCATGGTCTTGGCTGGTGACAGGTTGGAAGTTTAAGACCATCAGAGATGCCTCAAAAGACAGACCTGGAAAAAAACCAGGCATTGAAAAGCCTCCAGATCACAGTTCTAATCTCACACATGTAGGGTTAACAAGAGTCGGAATTAATTCAACAACTCAAAAGCAAGTGGCTCTGGTAAAGAAGTCAAGGAGTCCCGCTGTGGCAGCCTTCCTCAGGAGCAGTGATGACCACCCATTAGGGCGGGGAGTATATGTGGAGGGTCTACTGAACCCAAACAGTTTTATTACATGTCCTCCTCCACGTGTTCAGTGCTGGAGCTACAAACAGTAAACATGATCCCATTCCTGTCCTCAAGATGAGTTTAATGGAACAGTTTACAAAGTGAACCCTTATTCAATTCATAGTCACCCTATAGAACAGAGGAGAGTACTTGTATAGCGCAGTAGGATAAACACTGGACCACAAAATAGGTTTGAACTACACCTACCAGCCACTCCTCGGAAACCCTAGTAGGGTCACTATGAGTCAGAATCGACTGGATGGCATTTAACAACAACAGAAGAGAGTAGAACTGCTCCACCCGATAGAGTCTCCAACGCTGTAATCCTGGTAGTGTAGTGGATTATGATCGGGACTGCTAACCGCAAATTCAGTAGTTCAAATCTACCAGTCACTCAGTGGGAGAAAGAGGTGGCTTTCTGCTCCCACAAACAGCCTTGGAAACCCAATACAGGGCTGTTGTAACTCAGAACTGACTCCATGGCACACAACCACCACCAATCTTTATGAAAGCAGCCAGTCACACCTTTTTCCCACAGAGCACCTAAGTGGATTCAAACAGCCAACCTTTTGGTGAGCAGTCAAGGGCTTAACTACTGTGCCTCCAGGCCTCCTTACAATGTGAACAGTCTCTCCTAGTCATGTTCAGATGCTACAGTTCTGAGCTGGATACACAATCTACTATGAGCACCCTCCCATTTAGCTGTATATACTTCAAGCCTGGTGTGGCACTGTGGGTTAATGCGCTAGACTGCAATGTGAGTTTGAACCGCAAGATCGGCGATTCAAGTTTACCAGCTGCTCCTCGGAAACTCTATAGAGTTGCTATGAGTCGGAACCACCTCATCTCAACAGCATTTAACAACAACAACAACATACTTTAAGCAACACAGAATGAACACTACAGGAAGGCTGTTGTTGTTAACTGCCATTGGGTCAGTTCTGACTCACAGCGACCCTCAACAGTGTTTCCGAGAAGTGGATGGAGAGTTCGAACTGCTGACATTGTAGTTAGTAGTCCAGTGCTGATCCTTACAGCACCACACCTGGAGGGTTAGATGTTGGGACAATTTTAACTTGTAAATCACACTTCTAATACCTGACCATTCCAAGCAAGTCTCTCAGGACCTTCATACACAAAGAGCTCTCACATGTCATAGCCAGCTGTCCCGGTTAAACCTCCATAGATGGTTTGCAATGGAGAGCTAGTGATTTCCCCTCTTCCCTGAGAGCACACTTATAGAATAGGGGCAGAGGTAAGGAAGTGAAAGACACATCACATCCTCCTTGTTTCCATGTAAACCCATTTCGGTACAATAGATCATAGTATTTCTGAAAGTACCAACCACAGCATTGGCAAGGTAGTCTGTCTAAAGGATCAGAAGCTAAAATAAGAACACAAAGAAGTACTTTAAAGGCATACCATTTATTAGAGACGTAGTAAAAGAACCTGAAACATAACAAGAGATACGGAAAGGGAGAAAACACGACTTTGCTCCAGGCTAGAGGGCACTGTACGGACTTGATGACATTTAACAGGGGGCACATTCACATTGTTCTCTCTGTTACTGGAGCTGGGCAGTGCCAGTCTATGTTGCCATGGATTGCCCTAGAAAATGATGTAAGGATGCTACTGAGTATTATGGCCCAGTTCCAGCTTCTAGGAAAAGGGCCTTATTGTATTTTCAGGACAAATGCCTTTTAAGTCAATGATGATCCATCCTTTCATCTTTCTATACTTTCTATTTCTCCTCTGGTAGCAAAAGGGAGAGGGAGGTCTATGTCTCATGCTGGGACATACTGATAGAAGTATGTTAAACCTCTCTAGTTTCAGAGAGCTGAGAATCCCACTGGGATCTGTTGTTTGTGCCTTCCCAGCATCTGTCCAGGGAATAGCCCCGCGCCCCCATTCCTTTCACCATTTACACTGGTGATGCCACAGTCTTTACATGCCTACCACTCCATAGCCCAGAGCCACTTGTGCTTTGGAGGGTCTCTGTGTTCACCTGTCCTTACAGTTAGACAGGCCACCTAATAATCTTCTGGTAAATTCTCTTTTCTATTAGTATTTTTTGCTTAAATTTGGTTTCTCTTGCTTGTAATCTAATTAATTCTGAAAAAAATAGCTAAGAGGAAAAGAACAAAGAAATTAGCCCCTTCTGGTCTACTTGATACCTCCTCTATTCTCTTACAGAGGTACAAACCATGTCAGCATACCAGGGAAGTAGGTGCCATCCCCAAGTTGAATGTCCCAGTGGATATTCTATCAAATGTGCTCCAGTGAAAAATATGCAGAACTGTTCTCAAGCTACTTGAAAATAATGAAAGGTATCAAATTAGCCTTTCCAGTGCAAAAACTTTCAAAAATTCAAAAGGACAGCATTTACTGAAGGACACAGCTCAGAGAAGGTTGGGAAAGGAGGAGGAAGAACAGGAAACACAGGGAAGAAGTAGATAAATAATGTTACACTGAGAGGGGATTATAATCATCGAGATGAAACAAAGTGTGTATGGACAGTTTAGTGTCAAACTGTTTTATCTGCTCTGGAAACTTGCACCCAATTCACAATAAAAAGTTTAAAAAGAAAAAGCATCAGGTAACTAAAATACTTTTTGAGCCTATGTTCTATTAGACTTACATTCCTCAGATAGGGGTCAAGATATAATTTGCTCTTACTTGTCCAAATGCTTAAAGCTTGAGCCTCTTGGCACATGAATAAGAGACTCCGATGAGTGTAAATACTAATTCATAGATCTACACAGGCAATTTATTACTATTTTTACATATACTAAATCTTACATGTTATAATAGTAGTAGTGGTTAGTAGTTAAGTGCCATTGAGTCAGTTCTAACTCATAGCAACTCTGTAAAGGATTTCTGAGGAGTGGCTAGTGAGTTTGAACTGCCAACCTTGCAGTTCAAATCAACCTTGTGGTACAGTGTTCATTCTACAGAGCTACACTGGGCTAAAAGCTTCTATGTACTGTTTCTCCTTTGATCCTCACAAGTCCTCTCTCAGAAGGTGGGGAAGCCAAGCACCACAATATACATATTTTTAACTTTTTATTATAAATTGAGTGATCATCAGTTTTACGTCAACAAATCACACTTTGTTTCATTTCAGTGACTGCAATCCCCTCCACACAACAACAGTTATCTCGCTTCGTCCCTACAGTTCCTAGTTGCATTCCACCCACCTACCCAGCCCTTCTCAACTTTGTATTTAGGAAAATATTACCCTTTGATTTTGAATGATGGACCATTTCATGGGGATGTTGCCCCCCTCCCCCATATACCTATCTATTGCTTGACTGTAAATTGGGCACAAGGGTGAGTTCCATTCCAGACCTGTAGGGAGGTCGAGGACCACAGTCTCAAGTTCCTCCAGTCTCTTTCTGATCAGTAAGCCTGGTCTTTTTTTTTTTTTTTCCCCTTAAATAATTGTGAGTTTTATTTTACATTATCTCCCACTCTACCCTGGGCCCCTCTAATGTGATCCCTTTCAGAACAGTTGGTAATGGTAGCCGGGTACCATCTAGTTCTTCTGGTCTCAGAGTCATGGAGAAAGATGTTCACACGGTTCCATTAGTTTACTGGACTAATTGATTCAAAGTTTTTTTCTCTCTCTTTTTTAAAGTTTTTATTGAGAATTGAGTTGAAGTTGACAGGGCAGATTGTCAGTTTTACATTCCATAAATCATATTTTGTCTCACTGCAATGATTACAGTCCCTTCCATATACAATCAGTCAACAATATTTACCTCTAGTTCCCCCCCCCATTTTTTTTTTTAATGCACACAACATACCACTCAGAAAATACATATTCTTTTAACTATCCAAAGGGCACATTTCGCAAGCCAGCCTCCTGCTTGCAGGCACACAGCCTTTCTCATCCATGGGCCTAGAGTCTTCAGCTGCTCTGTCTCTATGCCATTGCCTCTGCGACCGTCTCTACTGTTGCCACTTTTCTGGTTAGGATCCCACGTTCCACTCCTGCTCATCCCTCTTGATGGTCCTAGAGTCCTCTGTTCCTGAAACAGAAGATTAACTACACCCCCGTTTTTAGTTATACATGTTCTATGTTTACAGTTGTGACAATCACAATAAGTCCTGATAAGAATTACACATAATTGAATCATAAAGTCCTATCCTCATCGTCCCCATCCCCTTTCACCAGACCCATATGGAAAAGAGGAAAACTATTCAGTGGGGGTTCTACCTTACCCTCCTCATTCGGAAACTAAGCACACTCATGAAAGCTTGTAATCCAGCCACTATGTGCCTTTAAAGCCCCCATTTTAATACCACAGTCTTAGATTGCTCTTTACTATCAACCCAATGCACTGAGGAGACAAACTTGATCCTTGATATAAAGAATTCTTCTCTTTCAGTTGGAATTTTGAACAACTACATCCATAGGTAAAGGTCCAGTTCATCCAACTGCAGTAATTTATACTTGCTCCCTGCATAACACTTATTTTACAGAAGAGGAGATAGGATTGTACCTTGGCCAGAATCACAGAGCTGGTCTAAGAAGAAGCTCAAACCAAGATCTCTGCTACCAAACCCAGAGCAGTAGTGCCCCATTCTGATAAATGCAGAATCCCGGAGTCTACATTGCATCCAGCCTCAGTGGTCCTGACTGACTAATAAAAGAAATGATGCCAAATAAATCTCTGGGTTAGAGTGGAGGAGGCCATACCCAAGCAAAGGTCTAGGAACCCTAAAGCCCACCCTAAGATTGTTGTTGTTGTTGTTAAGTGCTGTTGAGTCGGTTCCGACCCATAGCGACCCTGTACAGGGTTTCCGAGGCTGTAAATCTTTAAGGGAGCAGAAAGCCTCATCTTTCTCCCGCGGAGCAGCTGGTAGTTTCGAACTGCCAACTTCGCGGTTCGCAGCCTAATTCATAACCGCTACGCTAACAGAGGAGGTTAAAAAAAAAAAAAAAGACTATTTCACCAGAGTTGCCCCGATAACCACACTCACTTTTGGCTTCATCAATGTTGTTGTTGCTAACTGCCATTGAGTCAATTCCACTTATAATAGCCCTGAAGTAGGATTCCCAAGCAGCAGCTGGTGAGTTTGAACTGCCGACTTTGTGGTTCAAATTGACCTTGTGGTCAAGGCTTTATCCCACAGCACCACACCAGGACTCCTCACCATAAGAGCTGTTGTTGTTGTTGTTATATGCCGTGGAATCAGTTCCGACTCATAGCGACCCTGTAGGGTTTCCTTGGCTGTAAATCTTTACAGGAGCAGAAAGCCTCATCTTTCTCCCGTGGAACCGCTGGTAGTTTCGAACTGCTGACTCTGAGATTCACAACCACTACACTACCAGAGTTCCCTATAAGGGCTGTTAACTATCATTAAAAGATCCAAAGTATGCATTGTTGACTCAATACTGAGTATGGCTAATGAGGAAATCGGGCCATAAGTCAGTTCATTGTTCAAAACGGGGCAAAATCTATTCTTCTATAGACTGTTCCATTTCTAACACCTTTAAATGGCATTTTCTTTAACAAACTATGACAAAACAAATTCCACTGAACATGTTTGCTCTATAGGTAAGACACCCTGAATTATAAAAGGTATTACGATATTATACAGGCAAAGTCCCACAATGGTTTGCCATCAACTGCTAACCTGAAAGTTGGCAGTTCAAATCCACCCAGTGGTTCCACAGAAGAAAAGGCCTGGTGATCCACTTCCATAAAGAACATGGTCAAGAAAGCTCTATGGAGCAGTTCTACTCTGAAATACATGGGTCACCATGAGTTCAAATCAACTTGACCACACAGGTTCTTTGGGTTTATTATATAGGTAATAGCATATAACTATATTGCATTGCTTTTTAGGAGCTTAAAATCTAGTTAAATTCCTTGACTCCTAGAGAACAGTCACCAATATTCTGACTCCTCTTCCTCATTCTATCTCCTGCCAAAAGGCTCTAGTAAAACACAATCCTAGGAGGACAGGATTTGAAACTAGGACTAACTGCTTAAAATAAATTAAGAATCAAAGCCAAAACAGTACTTTGGAATGATGGGCAGTAGATGCCATTCTAGAAAATTTGTGTTTTTCGGCACAAATAGCAACATTCATTGCAGGAACCACACTTGGGTCCAAATAGAACAATTGCTGAAACCCAGAGGTGAATGCACCACAGCTAAGAAGGAATAAAAGGATGCTCTCATGTAGTCCAAGGCAAGGGAGGGGGCACAGAAGGCATATTAGAAAACTATGATTCAGAATACATGTACTCAAATCAAACATTGCAAACATATAAAAGAGAAGATATTAGCGTGATATCTTGACTACACCATCTAAGATCCAGTTCCGAGAAGCAGAAATCCCAATTTTCTAGACTGAAATTTATTATTAGAGGGAAGAGTACTTTACAACTGTCTACATACAAATCTGCCTCGCACTGCAGCTCCCCTTCTGTAGTCAGTGTATGCCGTAATGCTCTTGTGATCTCATTTAAATGGTCACCAATTATAAGCAGATGTGCACTGTAACAAAGAGTCAAGGTCAGGAATGATGCGTCACGAAGGAGAGAAGTGACACTTATTGAAATGTGGCGACAAGAAGAACACAAGAAAGCAGAGAGCTAGAACAAGATGCGCCACGGCATGCTAATGACCTTTCCAGGGGCATATGCTAGGAATTGACTAATTGCCATAAAGTAAATTTTTCCAGCCCTCAGGTAAAGAGGACTAAAAATAACAACAACAAAACTCAACATCACCTACAAAGTTACTAAAGATAGGCAGTTGATAGTGGTACAGGGTTCTTGGTGTGGAAGAGACTACCTTCAGAGGGCAATTTAGATATAATTTCAACATTACTTATCAGAACATTCCCCAAAAACAGAAGCAATATATACTAATAGATTTATTTTAACTGATTTGTTATTGTTGTTAAGTGCCATTGAGTCGGTTCCAACTCATAGAGACCCTGTGTAGGGTTTCTGAAGAGCGACAAGTGGATTTGAACTGCTGGCCTTGCTGTTCGAACCGACCTTGTGGTCCAGGGCTGGTAGGGACTGGCAAGTCAATATCTGTAGATAGGTTGTCAGGCTGGAAAGGCAGACAAGAGTTGTTGCTGTAGTCATGAGACCTCCGTTCTTCTTCTCTGGGAAACTTCAGGCTGTGCTTCAGGCCTTTGAATAAGCTGAATGAGACTCACTCACATTACCAAGAAAGAGTAATCTCCTTTATCTAAAGTCACCCAATTGTAGATATTTAAACATATCTACAAAATATCTTCACAGCAACACCTAGATTAGTGTTCGACTAAATAATTAAATCCTACAGTCTAGCCACGTTGACACATAAAGGTAACCATCAGTCACCAAATTCCAGCATTAGAAAGAACACAATTGTAAATGCCCACACTTTCAAAATTATTCAAGCTAATGGGAGTGCAGAAAGAATCGTCATGGAGAATAGGAAACTTCTCTCAATTAATTGCCACTCAGCTTATCATAAACTCTAGAGAGCTAACATATTGCATATGTTCATGCTACACAGTCTAAACCACCCTTGGATATGAGTTCTCCAACAGTTTACTAATTTGGTAGTCGCATGCAGAGGATTAAGGGAGGGGAAGATTTGTTTCAAGTTCTTCTGTTTATAAATTTGTCTTTGGTCTTCACCAGGAAGTATTTTAAGCCTCCTTTGCTTCCAGGAATCAAGGTTGTTATCATCTGCATAGTGTACGTAGGTTGTTGATGAGTCTTCCTCTAATCTTGATGCCATATTCTTCTTCACATAATCCAGCTTCTTTCTCACATTATTTGCTCAGCATACAGACTGAATAAGTATAATCAAAGAATACAACCCTGGCACACACCTTTCCTGATCTTAAACCATTCAGTACTCTCTTGTTTTAACAACTGCCTCGGTCTATAAACAGGTTCCTCATGAGCACAAATTAGTGTTATTCTCCAATGTTGTCCATAGTTGTCATGATCCACAGTTGAAAGCCTTTGCATAGTCAAGAAAACATACATAAACATTGTTCTGAGATTCTGTGCTTTCAGCCAAGTGCCATCTGACATCAGCAATGATATCGCTAATTCTGAAAATTTTTCTTCTTTTAGGTTGAATTTGTGGCAGTTGCTTGTTGCATGTAATATTAATGATATTGTTTGAAGAGTTCCACATATTGATATTGTTTGATGATTTCCATTGGGTCACCTCTCTTTGGAATGGGTACAAATATAGATCTCTTCCAGGTAGACAATAGGTAGTAATTTAAACCAAAATGAAATCTATGTCCAAAAAAGAAAAAGTAGCCCAAATTAGATAAAACTCACACATAATACATACCATGAAAAAAAAAAAACAAGCCAATAGTGATAATATGATCTTGGAAGCATCTTAATCAGTCCTTATTTCACTGCCAAACATAGAATTATGTTATTGAGAGGAACCATTCCTTGGAAAAGAACATCATACTTAGTAAAGCCAAAGGTTAGCATAAAAGAGAAAGATCCCAACAAGATGGGTTGGCACAATGACTGCAACAAGGATTCAAATATAGGAATGATTGTGAGAACAGCACAGGACTGGAAAGCGTTTTCTTCTGTTGTTTGTAGGGTTACTATGAGTCTGAATGGATTTGAGGGGGCCTAACAACAACAATGTATGGAATAGTATATTATTTGTATACTGTTGCAGAATATTCAACTTGCATGTGACTATGAGCAAATCAGATTATTAGAAATTCCGAGTCTTCAAAAGCAAAACCATAGCAAAAAAACACTTGGACCACAACACTTCTCATTCTGGACCAGGGATAGATGGACAACAATTTTTCAGAAATGGAACTCGCCTATGCAGCATTTCTATTTTGCTGTGATTGATACATTTAATGCTGTTGGCTAGGTGTCAGGCTTTGAAATGAAAGGTTGGTAGTTCAAAGTCTGCCACTCCTTGTGAGACAAATGAGGCCATCTGCTTGCATAAAGACTTAACAGTCTTGGAAACCCCATATAGGGTCATTATGAGTTGGAATCAATTCAATGGCAGTGAGTTCAGGTTTTTTTTCTTTATACTAAGTTTAGGACTCTTGGTGACACAACAGTTAAGTGCTCAACTGCTAACTAAAGGACGGTTGGTTCAAATCTACCCAGTGGCTAAACAGGAGCAAAGACCTGGTGAACTGCTCTCATAAAAAATTGTTGTTGTTGTCGTTAAGTGCCATCAAGTCGGTTCTGACTCATAGCAACCCTGTATAGGGTTTCTAAAGAGTGGCTGGTGAGCTTGAACCACCAACCTTGTGCTTCAAACCAACCTTGTAGTCCAGCTCATTAATCCACAGCACCACACCAGGACTAAAAAAAATAAATTGCAGCCTAGAAAATACTATGGTGCGGTTTCAGTCTGTTTTATAGGGTTGCTATGAGTTTGAACTGACTCAGTGATACACAACCACCACAATGCTATGTTTAGAGCTTCTAGGAGAAGTGAGAGTCTACAACCAGCATTGTCCAATAGCACTTTCTTTGATGGTGGAAACATTCTACCTCTGCACAGCCCAATACATTCTGCTCTGCAAGACTAAAAATGGGGCAGACCACCTCAGTTACAATATGGTTTCAGCAGGCAAGACAGTCTATTGCTTACTATCATATAGGAACAAAAGTAGTCAATAATGGCCAGAAGATCATGAGAATTAATATTTTTAGTCTCAAGACTAAGAAACATTTGCTGGTGCCATGTTCTCTTCCTTGCTCATCCCCTACTCCAGCCTAGCATCAAGTTTGCACTGCAGCACCAAGGACTGGGATTTTCCATCTGGCTGCTATTCAGGGCATTTTGCAGTACCCAGGACTTGCCTGTTTACTGTTATGGAGGCTCATAAAAGGCCTTGTTATCCTGAGCTGAGACAGGGCAGCAAATACAAACATCACTGCCTGGTGCAGGCCTTTAATAAGCCTGCAGTGGCTGCCGCCTGCAAAAAGCATGTTCTGCAGCAGGCCTGCCAACAGCCCAGAGCCAGCTGACCAGCATCCAGCCAGTTTCTTTTCCAGACTGAACAACCTTGATTCAGCTCTTACGTTACGCTTTGCTGGAGAACAGCACAAAAGAAGCACCAAGAGAATGACTTTAGAGAAGCAATTCTGGGCATAGACCAAGTACATGTTCTTGTGGAATTGTTAATCCTTTAGGTGTGTTTGAACTCTCCTCATCCAGCTTACGAAAACAACATATTTCTTTTTTCTCTCCAGGGGAAAAAAAATGCAGGAAAGTAAAATTCTGGGTAATGTCATATCCAGTCAAATAGGAAAGTTTGTAAGCTTGGGGCTGAAAGGTTTCCAGAGCTGGCTTGAGCCAATTTGAAAATAATTTGATTTTCATTTGTTTCATTTCCTCTAAAATGATCATTCAGCTCCCTGCTCCAACACCCATAAAGACAAGAGGAGGCATTAAGTAAACACAACAAAAATACAGTGTTTAAGAAATACGTGAAATAGGGAGAAATTGGAACCCTCATTCACTGCTGGCAGAAAGGTAAAAGGGTACGGACCTTTGACAATTTCTCAGATTGTTAAACATTGAGTTAGCATGTTGCTGTTGCTAGAGTTATAACACAACCCTGCAACTTCACTTCTAGGTATTTACCTACAAAAATTAAAAACAGATGTCCACACGAAAGCTTGTACCTGAATAGCAGTGCTATTCATAATAATCAGAAAATGAAAACAACCTAGATGTCAATAAACAAATAAAACATGGTGTATCCATGTAACAAAACATTCTTCGGCAATAAAAAAGAATGAAGTACTGATATATGCTACAGCATGGATGAATCCTGAAAGCATTTTATTAAAAAGCTAGTCACAAGAGAGCATGTATTGTATGATTCTGTTTGTATGAAATGGCCAGATCAGTGGTTGCCAGGGGTTAGGTTGGGGGCACTGAGTGACAACTGATGGGTGGTTGCTCTTAGTTCCTGGCTAATGGCAACTTCCTGTGTACAGAACAGAACTGCTCCATAGGGTGTTCAAGACTTGTGTGAAGTAGATGTCCAAGCCTGTCTACCAAGGTACCTCTTAGTTTAAGTGTTGTTGAGTTGGTTCTGATTCAGAGTGACCCTGTATAGGGTTTCTGAGGTTGCAAATCTTTACAGGAACTGTAAAGTCTCATAGCTCTCCTTCAGAGCAGTTGGTGGGCTCGAACCGCCAACATTGTGGTTCACTTCAGTGCTTATCCTGCAGAGCTACCAGGTTCCCCAAAGCACCTCTGAGTGGGTTCAACCCCTAATCTTTGGGCTAATAGTCAAGTGTCTAACCATTTGTACCAGCTAGGGACTTCTTGTTAAGTGCTGTCAAGTCAGTTCCAACCCATAGCAACCCTGCATAGTGTTTCCAAGTAGGTTTGAACCATTGACCTTGCAGTTCAAATTGACCTTGCAGATTACCCTGTAGTGCCACACCCATCCAGGGACTAGGAAATTACTTTTGAGAGAGTTTAAATTGTTCTAAAATAAGTTTGTGGTCATGGTTGCACAACTCAATATACAGATAATCTTCAACTTCCGACCAATTGGAGTTATGATGAACCACACTTGCTGTTCCCATCCAGGGACTAGGAAATTACTTTTGAGAGAGTTAAAAATGTTCTAAAATAAGTCTGTGGTCATGGTTGCACAACTCTGAATATACAGATAATCTCCAACTTCCGACCTCTATTGGAGTTATGATGAACGTCACATTTGTTGTTTTCAGGTGCAATCTAATTGGTTCCAACTCATAGTGACCTCATGCACAACAGAATGAACCACTGCCCGGTCCTCACGATTGTTACCTCACAATTGTTACGCATGAGCCCATTGCTGCTGCCACTGTACCAATCCATCTTGTTGTGGGTATTCTTCTTTTTTCGCTAATCCTGCACTTCACCAAGCATGATGTCCTTTCTCCAGGGACTGGTCCCTCTTGATACAATATGTCCTAAATATGAGAAACAAAGTCTCTCCATCCTGGCCCATAAGCAGAATTCTGGCTGTACTTCTATCAACACAAATGTCTTTGTTCTTCTGGCAGTCCATGGTACACTTAATATTCTTCTCCAATGCCATAATTCAAATGCATCAGTTCTTCTATAGCCTTCCTTATTCATTGTCTAGCTTTCACATGCAGATGTGGCTACTGAAAATACCATGGCTTGGGACAGGAGTTCCTAAATCCTCAAACCGACATCTTTGTTCCTGAACACTTCATGGAACGGGTGTTGTGCTGCATCATTTGGTTTATCGACTTGCTGCTTCTACGAGTGTTGATAGTGGATTCAAGCGAAATGAAATCTTTGGCAATTTGAATCTTTTCTCCATTAATCATGTTATTTTTATTGGTCCAGCGGTGAAGATTTTATTTTCTTTACAGTGAGGTGCAATTTATGCTGAAGGTTGTGGTCCTTAATTTTCAGCAGTAAGTATTTTAAGTCCTCTTTGCTTTCATCAAGAAAGGTTGTGCATCATCTACATATTGCAGGCCGCTAAGGAGTCTTCTTCCAATCCAGATGCCACATTCTTCTTCATATAAACCAGCTTCTCGGATTATTTGCTCCTCACACAGACTAAGAATGGTAAAATAATACAACCCTGGCATATACCCTTCGATTTTAAATCATTCAGTGTCCCCTTGTTCTATTCAAACAACTCCCTCTTGATCTATGTACAGGTTCTTCATGAACACAAATAACTGTTTGTAATACCCATTCTTCCCAATATTGTTCACAGCTTGCCATGATCTACACAGTTGAGACCCTATGCAAAGTCAACAAAGCACAGTTAAACGCCTTTCTGGTGTTCTTTACTTTCAGCCAAGACCCATCCGACATCAACAATGATATCCCTTATCCCACATCTTCGTGATATCCCACATGTATCACATGTGCTCCATACATATTTGAATTATCTTTAGCAAAATTTTATTTGCATGTGATATTAATGATACTGTCTGATGATTTCTGTGTTTTGTTGGCTCACTTCTCTTTGGAATGGCAAAAATATGGATCTCTTCAATTTGGTTGGACAGGTAGCTGTCTTCCAAATTTCTTGGCATAGATGAGTGAGTACCTCCAGTGCTGCATCAGTGTGTTGAACCATTTCAATTTGTAATCCGTTAGTTCCTGGAACCTTGTTCTTTACCAATGCCTTCTGTGCACCTTGGCGTTCTTCCTTCAATATCCTTGGCTCTTGATAATATGTTACCTCTTGAAATGGCTGAATATTGACCCTTTCCTTTTGGTATTGTTTATTCCTCCTACCTCCTTTTGATACTTAGTGTTATTCAATATTTTGCCCATAGACTCCTTCAATATTGCAAGTTGAGGTTTACAACTGTTGATCTGTTTTGTACATCTTATTTCTAGCAATATGTACCACATACAATGTTCCAGCATGTAATTTGTTGATGTCATCACATCTGTAAATCTACCAAAATGTTTGCAGTCCACAAAGACAAATAAAGATTCAATTTGTAAAGATACTGCTAATAGAAGGCAGTAATAATTGGCATGGGGGACACGATAAAATAGATCTTCAACTTACGTCAGAACTAACTTAGTAAAACAGAGTTATAGGAACAGAACCCCATAGTTAAGTAGAGACTGCATGTACTAAAAACTACTGTTAAGTGGGTGACTTTTATGCTTTATGAAGTATAGTTTAATAAAGCTGTGAAAGACAGATAGGCAGGCAGGCAGGCAGGAAGGCAGACTTGGAATGATAATTCTTCTATGTACAATTTTTTTTTTTAAGCTTTTCTTTGCCATAAGTATAATCACAGGCTTATAAGAAATTATAAAAAGTAAAAAGCACAGAGAAGTCTCTACCCACCACCTGGCTTCCCCCCATGGTTATGCCTTGTTGTTGTTGTTGTTAAGTGCCATCGAGTCCGTTCCAACCCATAGCGACCCTGTATAGGGTTTCCATGGAGTGACTGGTGAGCTTGAACCACTGACCTTATGGTTCAAACAAACTTACATAATTACAAAATCAAACCAATGGCCGTAAGGTCGATTCCAACTCATAGCAATCCTTTAAGACTGGGTAGAAATGCTCCATAGAATTTCCAAAGAAGTAAATCTTTATAGGAACAAACTGTCACACCTTCCTTCCTTGGGCTGCTGGTGAATTCAAACAGATGACCTTACAGTCAGTCGGCAGCCCAACCATGTATCACATGTGCTCCTTGACCGTAACTATGTTGTTGCTGTGTGTCGTCAAATCAGTTCTAACTCAGAATGACCTTGTATAAGGTTTCCAAGAGCAGCTGGTGGATCTGTACTGCAGACTTTGCAGTTAGTAGTCTAGGCTGATCCTACAGGGGAAACTGACAAGGATACAACGCAATCAATTACACTATACACCTTACTCCAGTTTCCAGGGATGCCTTTTTAATACAACTTCTGGGCAATCTCCTTCAGATTATGTGTCTACTCTTTTTACCTGAAACAGATAGACACACTGGTTCTGCCTCTAGCAAGCTAATCAATCATTTCGGCCACAATGATATGAGTGGTAGGAATTTAAACACCTGTCAGCAACTAATTTGCCTTGCAAAGAAAGAGGAATTAAACCAACTGAAATATTTCCAAGTAAGGTCCTGGTGTGGTGCCTTAGGATCAGCACCGGACTGCAAACTAAAATGTCGGCGGTTCAAACCCACCAGCTGCTCCTCAGAAACCCTATACAGGGCTCGCTATGAGTTGAAACCGACTCAACGGCACTTAACAACAACAACTAGCTCAGATGTAAAAAATCACCAACTCAGTTGTCTAATCATCATCAGGTTCCCAAGTTGAGACTCAGTTCAATAAGCTCTTTGTTCCTTTTATTTCCTCACTTCCAACTCTTGGACATTTTACTATGGGCTGAGTCGGGGAAAGGCAGTTCAGGTTCTCATCCTAGGTCTGGTTAAATACATGGGGAAGAAGAAGGTTGAAACTACTGACTGAAGTGAAATGTTGAACTTTCAGAAAAGCAACTTGATAACAAGGAGGAGGAGAAACAAGTCGTCTAGCAGGAGTCTGCAAAAAGCAAGCCAGCACTGCCTGGACCCTCGCAACTTGGAAGAATCTGAATGGGAAATGTTGAGCATCCCACCGTGACCAACTTAGAGGTTTCCCAGTCTACGTACAGAAACAGAGGTCCACATAGAGCCCCCTGCAAACTGTCAGGAGACTTCTGTATCAGGTATCGTAAGTCACCTACAGTCCCCAATCATCCTAGGTAAATCGAGGTAAACGAATCCCAGGGAGGCAGCGCAGTGAACTTCAAAGAGACATCTGGCTTTGTGCTAAAACCCCAGGCTTAAAATGCAGCCCAAATGGAGATGTTTATTTTAAATATCATATTTAGCTGATATCTTCTTGGCATGTTGATTTATTAATGACAACAGGTGACCACTGAAGAGAAGTGAGCTCCAATGACGCCCTTTGAGAAACTGCAAAATCTAGGGCAGACACCAAGAGCTTTTGCCTGAGTGGCGTTTAAAATCAGGACAAGGCAAGGTGTACTACGATTACAACAGGAAAGGGGAACAGTGCTGGTAGAAAAAGAGAAAGGAGGCTTTCTAGTCCTTTAAAATTAGATGGAAAAACGAAAAGCTTTGCCATCATTCCACCTACCCCAAGGAGAGAGAAGACTGTGCCCAAACAAGACACACATTTACAAACAGGTATGCTTTACACAGTAAAAATAATAGATTGAGTCCCCTAGGTGTGGTACTGCAGGATAAGCACTGGACTGCTAACCATGAGGTTGGTAGTTCAAACTCACCATCCATTCCTTACAGGGTCACCCTATACAGGGTCACCATGAGTCAGGAATGATCCAACTGAACTTGACAACAGTAAAGAGATTTCTCTTTCCATATAAGCATGTGCTACCCTCATACTTAGGGAAGGTGTCCGTTTACATACTCAATCATCTCTGAATGGCACCTTGGGAACAGAGACAAACAGTGGCCTGCAAGACAGACAATCAGGATCCTTTTCCTGGCTTCTGACCCCAAAACACTCTGCGCCTCACATTTGTTATTGTTAAGTGATGTTGAGTTGATTCCAACTCATAGCAACCCTGTACAGGGTTTTCGAGGAGCAGCTGGTGGATTTGAACTGCCTGCAGAACTAGTGGTTAATAGTAGTATGCTTATCCTACAGCACCACACCAGGGCTCCAAGAGTCTTTTGTTGTTAAGTACTTTGTTGTTGTTGTTAAGTGCCGTAGAGTCAATTCTGACCCATAGCGACCCTGTATAGGGTTTCCGAGCTGAACTTGCAGTTCAAAGGACTTTGCAGTCTGGTGAATTAACACACAGTGCCACATCAGGACTCCAGGTTAAGTGCTTAGTCATATGCAAAATGAAAAAGTGGATTATCAGTGGTTTCCAAACCTTTTTAAAACTGCGAGCCTTTCATCCAAATGAAATCTCATAGAGTATCAAAGTGTTTGAAGCAGACCAAACCCAAACCTCCCACCATTAAGTTGATTCCTCCTCACAGAGGTGCTGGATGACAGAGTTCTCCACAGAGCTTCAGAGGAGTCCTGGTGTGGTGCTGTAGGATAAGCACTGTTTGAACCAAAAGGTTAGTGGTTCAAACTCACCGGCTGCTCCTCGGAAACCCTAGACAGGGTACCTATGAGTTGAAACCAACTTGATGGCACCTAACACCAACAACAATCTTTAAAAAAGCAGACTACCACTTCTTTCTCACACTGAGTGGCTGGTAGGTTCAAACAGCCAACCTTTGGGTAAGAAGTAGAACATCTAATCACTGTAGATACTGCCAAGGCTCCTCTTTTGAAGAAGACAAAATGGTTAAAGCTGAGAGGGGAGAGATGAAATATTTGGTCAAAGTTACTAGAAAGCAAGGTGAAAGAACTTGTATTCCCATTACCAGGGTGTTTAGGGTCTTAATGAAAGGTTCATAATCATGACTTATTCACTTATATTTCCTTGGGACAATTGATAATATAAAGCTTTCTGTTTGACACTATTTAAAATATATAAAAAACCCCTCTCACTTCAAATGTTTACTCCTCCCAACTAGATGATTGTACTAAATAAACTGTAGGTTACATTATGATATAATTTTCTTGGTCATCTTTTAAGCCTTGGTACTTAAAAAAAAAAAAAGTTTCTTCAATAGAACAAAATAGTTGTGTACGTGAAGGCCTCTGTAAACACAAATCAAATAACTACCAATTGCAGTAGAAAATTAATGATGCTACTATTATCTTAAAAATCACGTGTCAAGGACTAGCCCCTTTAAGAAAACCTATATTTAAAAAGTTACAAAATGTGAATTAAACAATCATGTACTCTACCTTAAACTTTTATAATAAGCATTAACAAGGAGTGGCTGAATCACAAAACAAGTGAACATTGTTTTGTTCTTCTCATATGGATTTTTTTTATATATGTTCATTAAATATGGAACTCTTTACCATTAACAAGAAATATAGTACCAAACTTTGCCAGTCACACACACACACACAAAAGTTTTTATAATAATTATTCTGTTTCATATTAAAGATATTTCACAAAAGTTTACTACTGCAAGTGAAAAAAGCACACAGAAAGTTAAGATAACACATCTCATGGTCCATTTTACATTGTAGGTGGTTGCCCATAGAATGAGTAAACTGTTTCTTTACTCAGAAAAGTATTTTGTATTCTTGGCAATCCTGCTCCTTCAATCAATTGTATAATGAGACAAACCACCTAGGATTTGGAACTAAAGAAGACCTCTGGTGGCACAGTGGTTAACCAAAAGGTTGGTGGTTCAAACCCACTCCTCAGGAGAAGAAGTATGTAACAGTCAGCGTCCTGAAAGATTACAGACTTGAAAATCCTGTGAGGCCATTCTATTCTGTCCTAGAGGGTTGCTATGAGTCAGAATCGGTTGGATGGCAGTGGCATTTGGTTAATGAATCAGCTGGGTAGAAATATCCATTTCCTAAGCAAGGTTATTTTCAAGAGCCTAATATGCATGCAAAAGCTGGGCAGTGAATAAGGAAGACCGTAGAATAATTGATGCTTTTGAGTTACGGTGTTGGAGGAGAATATTGAAAGTGCCATGGGCTGCCAAAAAAAAAACAGGCAAGATCTGTGTTGGAAGACGTGCAGCCAGAGTGCTCCTTGGAGGCCAGGATGGCCAAATTTCATCTCTCATACTTCTAACATATTGTCAGGAGGGACCAGTTGCTGGAGAAGGATATCATGTTTGGTAAGGTGAAGGGTCAGAGAAAAAGAGGAAGACCCCCAATGACATGGATTGGCCAAGTGGCAGCATCGATGGACTCAAGTTGGCAACAGAAGTGAAGTTGGCCCAGGATCGGGCAGTGCTTCGTTCTGCTGTACATAAGGTTGCTATGAGTTGGTACTGTCTCGATGGCACCTAACAACAACAAGCAAGCAAGGCAGTAAACTGATGTTGCAGGTAAGACAGTGGGAAAGTGACCTTCTCTTCACTCTATTTAGAGACCTAGTGTGGCTCTGTAGGATAAGCACCAGGCCAGCCACAAGATCAGTTTGAACCACAGAGTCAGCAGTTCAAACTCACCAGCCACTCCTCTCACAAACCCTATACAGGCTCGTTATGAGTCAGAACCAAGCTGACCAGCACTTAACAACAACAACTTCATTCTGGTACAACATATGTTATTGGGCCAAGTCATCCCAAAGGAACAGGGACCTACTTGTCAATACCTACCCTCTAAGAGAAGCATCCTGGTGTGGTGCTGTGGGCTAATGCGCCAGACTGCAAGATCAAGATCGGCAGTTCAAGCTCACCAGCTGCTCCTTGAAAACCCTACACAGGGTTTCTTTGGGTTGGAACTGACTCTATGACACTTAACAACAACAATCCTATTGTTGTGTGTTTTACTTCTTAGTGTGTTGTTGTTGTTACATGCCTTCGAGTCGGTTCCGACTCATAACAACCCTGTATAGGGTTTCCTAGGAGCAGCTGGTGAGCTTGAACCACCGACCCTGCAGTTCAAACAGATCTTGTAGTCCAGTGCATTAACCTGCAGTGCCAAGACAGTTTAAGCACCTCAAATTGGAGCCTCAGGAGGGAAAGAAATAAATATGAACAAAGCCAGGATAATGAACTGTCATACTGACAATAAATAAGTATGCTGGGAAACATGGCATTATAATCCATTACTGGGATCAACAGAAGCAAGAAAAATGAGTTTTAGACCAAGAACATCTCTATGCTTGAAGAGGATTAATTTCTTGTTTAAATTAGAACCAACTTAGAACACTTGTTGTTGTTGTTGTTAAGTGCCTTCGAGTTGGAGCACTTAGAACACTTAAAGTGTGATAAAACCCATTTCCCCCACAATATTGATTCAGGATACATTAACATAAAGATAGTCAAGTTGCGAAGTGCTAAGCATTTTTCTACTATTAGGTGCTGCAGAGACAATGCTTTTAATATTTTAACTAAGCATGTAGGTATTTACTTTATGACACCATTTATAAACAAAAGTACCGGTATAGTTTTTTTCCAAATCATGTAAACCATTCTAATATAAACTTCTGCTGTCCTCCTACTATTTGGATTAATTTCATTGTTCTTTATCCTTCTTCTAAACAAGTTTAGTCCCGAGGAAAAAAGCTGCAAATCATCTCTCCATCTTCTATGCCTTCTAACACTTCTCGCATGTGTTAGTAAAATTCTCTGTGGCAGTATCATCATTAACAGAATAATATGAAACCACAGTGGCAAACGCCAGGAAATGCAAGTTGGTGATAAAATTACAGGAGTTGGTCTAATGTTTCCCTCAAGATAATGAGGAAAGGGCTTGTTAACATAATTAAT
Organism: Chrysochloris asiatica; assembly: GCF_000296735.1. Classification (NCBI taxonomy): domain Eukaryota; kingdom Metazoa; phylum Chordata; class Mammalia; order Afrosoricida; family Chrysochloridae; genus Chrysochloris; species Chrysochloris asiatica. Next base: position 8,520,953 of record NW_006408585.1, read on the forward strand.
TATGTGAATCTGCAGTCAGAGACCCTTAATCACAGAGAAGTATTTTTGGCTATTTAAATGTTCCTGGAGGCCTCGGAAGTCTCCTTCTAATGGGCTTCTTGATTGTTTACTGTACAAATGGAAAGTTCTGGAAGGTTCACATTTGCATTGCCAATTAATCTCTTTTTAGGATCAGTGCAGAAATATTAATTTTTAAAAAGATAAATGAACAAATGTTGTTGTTTAAAGTGCCATAGGGTTGGTTCCAACTTTTCTGAGGAGCAGCTAGTTGGTTTGAACTGCTGACCTTGTGGTTTGCAGTCCAGTACTTAAAAAGGAAAACTATAAATGAGCTGAGGGGTCTATTTAACAAATAAAAGGCAAGTTAAAATGTGATGTGATAGCATTGCTGTTGTAGTTCCAACTCATAGTGACCTTGTCTCAGGTTTCCAAGGCTGGAAACTCTACAGGAGACAAAGCCTCATCTTTCTCCCCTTGGAGTGGCTGGTAAGGTTGGAACTGCCCAACCTGTAACCCATGATACCACCATAAATCTCAGCTATTTGTGTGACAATAATATTCAATGCAGTGGGTAATGCATGCAGAAAGTTGGTTGTTATTAAATGTTGTCTTGTTCATTTGACTCCTAGAGACCTTGTTGTATAGGGTTTCCAAGTAGCAGCTGGTGGGTTTGAACTGCTGACCTTGTGATTCTCAGTCCAGTGCTGATCCTACAGAGCCACACCAAGAGTCCAGATACAAGAATCTAAGTGGTTAGACCAGCTAAGCGAATTGGGTGACGCTTTACAGAGCAGATCATCAGTTTTGCATCCAACAATTCACACACATTTTGTGTCATCTCCTTGATGGCAATTCCCACAATATAACCTCACTTATCCCACGTCCTCCCTGGGTTACCTGCTTCCACTTCTCCTTCTTTCCACACCCTTCTGAATTCTGTCCTTAAGTAAATGCTGCCCTTTTGATCTTGAATGGTTGACCATTCTACTGTGTACATATTTCACTAGTACTGCCCCTCCTATATGCCTATATATTGCTTGGCTGAAAATTAAGCCCTGGAGGTGAGTTCAGTTCCAGACCTGAAGAGCAACAATCTTGGGGGCTCCACCAGTGTTTATCCTACCATTAAGCCTGGCTTTTTTTTTTTTTTTTTTTTTTTTAATGATTTTGAGTTTCTTTCTACATTTTGCTCCCGCTCTATCTAGGACCATCTGATGGGATCTCTTCCAGAGCAGTTGGTAGCTAGCGGGAGCCAGGTACCATCTGATTCTCTGGTCCCAGGGTGGTGGAGACTGCTGTTCATGTGCGCTGTTAGTTCATTGGACTAATTGTTTCCTGGTGTCCTCAATTTTCATCACTCCTCTTACCTCTAGGCATGGAGAGCCCAACAGTTTTTTAAATGGCTGCTCATGAGCTTTTAAGATCCCACTAGCTACTCACTGAAGTAGGACTCAACTTAGTCCAACAAGACCATTGTCTTGTGGACTATTCTAAGCCAAGTGATTGTGGTATTCCTTGTTTGTTGCTCTTTCTTGTAGCACCTTTTATAAACATTTTTTAACTTACAGAAAAGCTATAAAAATAGTACAAAGAACTCTTTCACCCAACTTTCTCAGTTAACATTTTACCATGTGTGCTTTATCATTCTCCTTCTGTGTGTCCATCTATCTGCGATCAGAAGTGCTGAAATGAATTTGCTAATATATACAAAACTGGTTAATACACTTGTTGTTGTTATGTGCCGTGGAGTCAGTTCCGACTCATAGCGACCCCCCTGTACAGGGTTTCCGAGGCTGTAACTCTACAGAAGCAGAAAGCCTCATCTTTCTCCCGCAGAACAGCTGGTAGTTTCAAGATGCTAAAGGATAATACAATGTATTTTGTGTATCTTTTTCAGTAGCCACATAAAGTAAGTGTATCTCTATCTCTGTCTCTTGGATTCAGAGCAATCGCATGTGTTAGTAGAATTCTTTCATAAGTTTTTTTCAAGTCTGTAACCTTTATGAAAGCAGATCTCCAGGCCTGGTTTTCTCAGGATTACAGGCTGGGTTCAAATCTCCAGCCTTCAGGACAGTTGTCAAGCACAAACCATCTGTGCCATTACTATGGACAAGAGTCATAATTTAGTTTCTACCTCTACGTTGTTAGGACTCCTGGTGTGGTGCTGCAGGATAAAGCACTGGACCACAAGGTCAGTGGCTCAAACTCACCAGCTTCTCCTCAGAAACCCTATACAGGGTCATTACGAATTGGAGCCAAATCGATGACACTTAACAACAGCAACAATGTAGTTAAGTGCCGTCCAGTCAGTTGTGACTCATAGTGACCCTATACAGGGTTTCCAAGGAGCAACTGGTGGGTTTGAATTGCCGACCTCGTAGTTAGCAGTATAGTGCTTATCCTAAAGTGCCACACCAGGACTCAACTGTACCTCTACAGAGTTGTGAAACAGTATGGCTTAGGAGGTTCTCACGACTTCTGGTCTGGTGTTGTAGGATCAGCACTGGACTGCAAACCACAAAGTCAGCAGTTCAAAGCCACCAACAGCTCCTCGGAAACATTACACAGGATTGCGATGCGTCAGAACTGAGTTGACAACAGCAGCAGGGTCACAGACTTTTCAGTCTTAGTCCCTTTGGCACTACTAAAAACTGAAGGTCTCCCATATCTGAAATCAGAATTGAGGAATTTTAACACTATTAATTCATTTAAGAAGAATCACAATAAAACTTCTTTATGTTATCATCAGAGTAATGCCTTCATGAATAGTGTAGCTTTGGGAAACTACTGTATATTTGTTGAAAGAAAGAGTACGAAAATGGAAATAATTTAGATAATCTGCTGGACCACAAATAAAGAGGAGGCTTTCTGTTCTTGTAAAGATTTACAGCCTTGGAATACCTGCATAGGGTCACCGGAATCAGAACCGACTGGATGGCAGTGGGTGGATATATTACCTACATACTCTCTACCTACTCTTTTGTAGTCTTCAACTAAATGTTCTCATAAACATTTTCCATACTGTTAAAACTCTTAATAAACTAACGAAATTGCTGCTTCCTCCAATTTTATGTGTGCGGTGGTGGTGGTGGTGAGGGTGTGCCATGGAGTTGGTTCCAACTTATAGCGTCTCTTTATAGGGTTTCTGAGGCTGCAAATCTTTATGGGAGCAGAAATCTCATCTTTCTCTTGGTTATCTTCTTAGGTTAAATTCTCAGAAACAAAATAATTGAATCAAAAGGTACGCAATTTAATGTTTTTGTTTTGTTTTGACTTGCTTTGTTTTTCTATGTGCTGCCAAATTGTCCTCAAGAAAGCTTTTTGCCAATTGATCCTCTTGATTGCACTGGGGCAGACAATGCTATTTTTAAAGGAAGGACACAACCTTTCTAAGATAAACTTCTGCACACTGACTACCCTTCCTTGGGTCTAATCTGGTCCACTAACTGATTTTATAAATAAAGTTTAAATAGAACTTAATTTACAACTACATGCATTTGTTAACATTGTCTAGATGCTTTGGCAAGGCAGTGGCAGAACTGAGTAGTTGATAGGGGTCTATAAATCCTGAAATATTTACTACTATCTGGTCCTTTATAGAAAAAGTTTGCAATCTCTTTTTCTAAATCATTATGTGGATTCTCAACCCAATGCTATTTTTCCTCGAAAATGGAAGTTAAATTTAAATAACCTCTTCTATGCCTGGCATGGTATGGTAGGATCAGCACTGGATTGTAAACCACAAGGTCAGTAGTTCAAACCCACCAGCTGCTCCTCAGAAATCCTATACAGGGTTATTATGAGTCGGAGCTGACTTGATGGCACTTAACAACAACAGCTTGCTGTTCAATGAAAGTGATATTAAATTATTCTCTTAAAACAATATAAAGTATTACATTAAAAAACACATATTACATTGGTGAGAATTTTAAATATACATTATGTTCTTTGAGGGGTTTTTTTTTTAAAAGCATTACATGCTCTTGTAGTTACTTCCAAAATTCAAAACTGAAATAACTGTCTCCCTAAGAATGTTTTTCTTTTTAAAGAAGCTAAAATCAGACTTAACAAAAACACTTATGTCAAATAACTAAGCAAATCCAAGTACCACACAATAAATCTCTATATTCTATATTTAGTACAATAATTTTAACTGAACTAATCCACGTTCAGCATGTATATAAAGCTTAGATTGTTCTCCAGGAACATCTGGCAATAACGAATGCCAAGGTGAGAGTAAGACTGGCTGTGAAGGTTATGGTTATGTGTCAACTTGGTAGGGCCATGAATCTTAGTGGTCTGGCAGTTCTGTCATGATGTAATTGGGCTGTTACGTAATGATGTTGTCATCCTCCATATCATAATTTGATGTGGGTCATCTCCCATTTTCACAGGATGCCAACTTTAACATAATGACCTGGTCTCTGGAACCTAACCATGCTTCTATGTGAGTAGTGGATATCTTCGCCATCTGAAACCCCTGAAAAGTTCAAGGAAAAATTCCATTGAAATTCTTTTCATTTCATTTTTCACTAAACTTTTTGAAGCCCCTTTGTATTTGCTTTACTCTGAAATACATATATTTCTCTAACTCTCCATCTGTACATGGATGAATTATATACCTGGATGTGCATCGAAGAATGTAAAACTAGGCCAGTATCTGAACACTGACTTTTGCATCAGTTTAAGGATCCCAGTGGCACCAAGTGAAGAATCTCCACATTCAGCAAGTTCACTTTTAATGTAATACATCTCAGAGGAACATGAATCAAAACTTGAGAAACCCTGAACTACATAATCCCTTATAAATGAAGAATTCTTTATCCAGCACACACAGTTAACTTTACAAGCAAGATTACATACTTGGGTGCTTTTTATAGTTTAAAAGCTTATGTAGCAGAAAAAATTTTCACATAATCAAATGGAACAAGTTTAAAGCAAATTGTGACTAAGCCAAACACATCACAAAGACCTTATTAGCTTGTCATCACTGCAGGTATCAAATATAGCAAAGCTTTTCATTAATTACCCAGCTCATGATTAGAAGGTATGAGAAATATATGGGTCATATTTCATTCCAGTAAAAATTCCTTTATAACAAAGCTTCCTACATCTTCAGTGGCTCATAAATATTAAGGAATCAACACAACTATTCTTTGCCCATATTATACATCTATTTATTTAGAAGTAAGTAACAGGTATTATCCCTAAGGTCTTAAAATCTGTTGCTAAGATTCTACTTCATTTGATTCTTTTTAGTATGTCTTTTAAACACAAAATTAACAAGAGTTTTGAGATATATTTGCATATCATAAGATTCACCCACTATACAGTCTAGTTGTTGCTGTTAAGTGTCATCGAGTCGGTTCTGATTCATAGCAACCCTATACAGGGTTTCCGAGGCTGTAAATCTTTACGGGAGCAGAAAGCCTCATCTGTCTTCTGTGGAGCGGCTGGTAGTTTCGAACTGCTAACCTTAAGGTTCACAGCCCAATTCGTACCACTACGTTACCAGAGCTCCTTTACAGTGGCTTTCAGTATAGTCACAAATTACATAATCCTTATTCATTTTAAGACATTTTCATCACCCTCCTACCACAAGGAAACCTCATATTCTGTTTTTCTTTTCACCTGTCATTCTTTCTTCAATATCATACCATACTAAAGAATTCTCTAGTACTAGAAAATCTCAGTCCGCTGAGACTCAAATTCGGCATTTAGGGAAGGACTGAGAGTAGAAGATTTGATCTATAGGAAAAACAACTACCAAGAAACTTTGATCAGGAATTGTGGAGTATTACTTCCTGTGGTGTTATGGACATTCCTTTGAAAAGCCTTACAAGATCCAAGTACACAAAACATGCAAGAACTTGCTAGGAAAGGCAAAAAAAAAAAACCCTCTCAATGGTGAGAATCTTCACCTATTGCACAACTTGATTTGTTTATTTCAGAAGCTGAAGATAAAAAGAAGGATGATCCGAGCTTTATTCAAGTGAAACAAGACTTCTGTATGCCAAAGGAAAAAATGTGGTATTTCTCTCAGTCAGCATTCTAAAATGCTCACACCCAACATTAAAATCATTTTTGCGTGCCAAATGAAGGAGCAGACGATGTTTTAAAATGTTGCTTCCATAGCTTATGAGATCGTTCATAAAATGCCTCGTATATTCCCCTCCGCTCCTCAGTTTAGTCATTCCATGGATCTAAGTAAATACCAAGGAAAAAGAGCCATTTTATTCTCTTCTCCTTTCGCTAATTGTAACTCTAGGGAAAACAGTGTCCTCCAAACTGGAATGTAGAACTGGTACATAGCAAAGGCAAAGGAAGGAAACAAACAGGCAACAAACAAAACTACCCTATGTTTATAAAACCAGAGAGAGTCTGATGATAGGAAGTCCACAGAGATGGTGTGGTTTTTGTGTTGCCAAGTGCTGTTGAGTTGGTTCTGACTCAAAGGGACGCTGGATACGGTTTCCAAAGAGCAGCTGGTGGGTTTGAACTGTGGACCTTGTGGTTCACAGTAGTGTTTATCCTACAGAAGATGGAGTTAGCTGTGAAATAATCTAGATCCTTGCTAAGTTCTACATTTTTCTAGAAGAGAAGCTGCTTAGAGCGTTTTCTCCTCTCCTAACCATTTTATCTCAAGGATACTTCTGGTGCTGATCATTTTTAAATGAGTGGTTTCTGTTTACTTTTCTTTTAAGCAATAGGTTAATACATATATTGAATCCTCCCTGGTAGACATCTTGAGAAAGTGGTAACTTCCCCAAGTTTTTTAGTTAAACCTGTCAAAAATACAGCAGTTTTAAAATCACTAAAAGCATTCATTTCAGTGTATTAGACAATGCACTTTCCTTTTAATTAAAAAAAAATCTAATTCTAAAAGATGCTTTTGAAAATATATATCAGAAAGCTATCAAGTCCATTTTGATTCATGGTGACCCCTTTGATGCATCAATAGAGCTGTATCCCATAGGACTTCCAGCAGCTGATTATTCAGAATTAGACTGCCAGCCTTTTCTTTGGAAGTGTCTTTGAGTAGGTTTGAACCACCAACCTTTGTATTATAGTTGTTGTTAATGTGCCATGGACTCAGCTCCGACTCATAGCAACCCTGTACAGGGTTTTCAAGGCTGTAAATCTTTATGGGAGCAGAAAGCCTCATCTTTCTCCCATGGAACAGCTGGTAGTTTCGAACTGCTGACCCTGAGGTTAGCAGCCACAATAACTATTTCCACCACCCAGCAACTCCTAAAATGGACACTTTTTTTTTTTAATGTTTTATTGTGAATTATATGATAGTTTACATGGGAGAACTTTAGTTTTACATTCATTCCATCGTATATCATCTCACTGCCATGGTTCCAATCCCCTCCATGCATCCTCAACCACCCAAAGGGTATATCCCAGAAACCCGCCCCCTACACTTCCCCCTCTTTCCCCCAGTTTTCGGCCCACAGTCCCTTTTTCTCAATGGGTCCAAAGTCCCCAGTCGCTTCATCACTCCATGTCATCATCTCTGTCTCTATCTCAGGCATCTCTGTTTCTCTGGGTAAAATGGACACATTTTAATAACAAAGCAGGTCATTTAACTAAACCAACCAGCCCCTGTGCACCTCTGCAACTGGTTTCCCCCAACACAAGATCTTGACTTCTTCCCATTTGTTTGCCAGTAATAGCGAAGCATCAGAACCACTTAGGGAGATCAAGAATCCTGCAGATTGGGCCTCATAGCCCCAGAGCTACTGAATCAGCATCCCTAAGTACACTGGTGGTGGTGTGCCACAGAGTCGGTTCTGACTCACTGTGACCCTGCATAGGGTTTCCAAGGCTATATATCTTTATGGGAGCAGAAAGCCTCATCTTTCTCCCACAGAACAGCTGGTAGTTTCAAACTGCTGACTTTGAGGTTAACAGTTTGACTCGTAACCACTACGCTACCAGAGCTTCTTTGTTGTTGCTATTGTTGTTATGTGCTGTGGAGTTGGTTCCGACTCATAGCGACCCTGTACAGGGTTTCTGAGGCTGTAAATCTTTACAGGAGCAAAAAACCTCATCTTTCTCCTGCGGAACAGGTGGTAGTTTCGAACTGCTGACCCTGAGGTTTGCAGCCTGATTCGTAACCACTATGCTATCAGAGCTCCTTCAAAGTACAGTAGAGTGCTTTTTAAAATCCACCAGAGAATTCTGATGCTTCTGCAGTGTGTCACTACAGCAACTCCAGTGGAAGACGTACAGATTCCTTCACAAGTGCCACCTATACCTCTTAGAAGGAATTGGGTTTATGGCTCAATGAAAAGGTGTGCTTTGCTGAGCGTTATCTTCACATTAGTTGCTCAAGAAGAAAGTTTGGGTCAGTTAACTAAAATCTCAGAACATTTTCAGTATGGACACTGAAAATCTTATCGTTTTTCTGAAAGGCAAGTCAAGTTAAGTGTTGACAAAGTCCAAGTTTTAGAGTCAACTTGAAAAGGTATGCTTGCTTGCAGGAGAGAAATAAAAGGAGCATCTCTGTGCGAATCCTATTCAGAGCTCTCTTCGCACATTGCTGATGTGAGATAAACTGGCCTTTTTAAGAGCTGAAGAGCTTTATTATTTTTGTGAGCATCTTGGCCTTTGACCATAAAGGTTGAGTTGACCTTTCTCCAAAGTGTCATGACTGACTTGCCAACACGGGCCATAGGCTTCAAAGCTATTTATTCACTAGTTCTGGTCGGCCTGCCTGGACCCAGCATCAGTGTTTCAGAGCATCCTCTGTTGTGACCAAGGACATGTCCTTAAAACGTGGCTGGCCTCCCAGGCTGTGGTCATGGAAGAATGGAGAAGTGACCCCGAAGGGTCTAATCCACTGACCTTTGCTTTGCTCTAACCAACTGCCCAAATAAATAAAAAGAGAAGGGAAGCTGGGCTTTCCAGATGAATTTTAATGTATCCCTCCATAGCCAAGCCTGGTCCAATGTTTAAAGTTCTCAGGCCATCCAAAAATCTGTCAAGATAGAGCACTGACTCGCAACTGGGGCATGTTTGCCCTCCCCGCCCCCAGGAGATATTTGACAATGTCTGAAGATATTTTTGGTTGCCAAACTGGAGGGGTGGGGAGGGTGCTGCTAGTGTCTAGTGGAGAGAGGCCAGGGATGCTGTTAAATACCCTACAAGACACAACACAGCCCCCACAACAAGAATGTCAACAGTTTTGAGTGTTGAAGCTTCCAAGAACAGGTCACTTACCAGCTGAATATACCTTCAAAGGCATTCTCAGGCCATTTCAATTTACTTTAAAATAAAGATTACAAATGGAAATACCTTCAAAAGCCAAGGATATAAAAAAAATCGCACATAAATGAGGTGGTTGTGCATGAGGTACTAGGGCGGGGTGAGAGCTGTGACAAATCAGAAACTATACTCACTCAAGTCATCCCTTGTTTAAAACAGCTCTGCACTGGCCAAACAAAACCAAGCAGCTGCTGCATTCATTCTGTACACCACTGGTGGTCAAAGTTTGGTTTAAAGAGATTATCCGTTTACACAGAACTGATGATCACCAAAAAACAAGGTCTCATCTCATCATGATGTCCTGTGTACCTTACTGAGTACTGGGCTGGGAAGCGGTACCAGAAGCTGTTAAGGGGAATCGATTAAGGACCAGATCTTGGGGTTCTTGCTCCAGATAAGAATGGGGTCACAGGGATGGTGTGCTGAAAGCAGGAGCCAAGGCTGGAAACTTACTACATGAAACTATAGAGCTCCGCCTCACTAAAACCCATTCTAAGGAAACTCGATGGCTATTACATCAACAACACAATGCCATGTTAGTGAAGTCATTACTCTAAGATACCATACTTATAAAATTTTAGTGTTTACCAAGGAGATAAGCTTATTCTATGTGAACACAATTTCACAGAACAGGATAAAGAGGCCCAAGAAGCTTACAGGAGTTGCCAGAATTACCCAAATCTGAACCTAAAACCAACTGGCTTCTTTTCATCTGTGCAATTGCTAAAAACCTGTCAAAAGATGAGAAGGATTTCATGCAAGGGGCCAAACATTAATGATTAGACTCTCCACCAAACTTAAATAATCTAGACAGTCACTTGCTTTAAAGTCTCTCCACGTAAAGGAAGAACTGAATGCAAGTTAAATGCCTCTAGCCTTTCCTTTCGGGGTGAGGCTTGCAGAGAGGAAAAGCCAAATCAGCAAATGGAAACACAAGAAGAAGGAAGCCATGATATGACTATCCCCTAGTCTGTGCATGCTTTCTGCTGGAGGAATTCCTGGCCTGAAGAGACAGTATAAACAAAGGCAATCCTGAGGGAAACAAATGATAAGATTAGCGAAACTCAATAACTCCCTCTGTCCTCCGCCCCTCTCCATCTACTACCCCCAGATTGCTCTATCAGAAAAACAAATGAGCTTGGGAGAATTAAAAACCACATGCTGCCATACACACACACACACACACACACACACACACAAATCAACCACCAAAAAACCAAACCTGTTGCCATCCATTCCAACTCATTGCGAACCCCACTGGACAGTGTAGAACTGACCCATTGGGTTTCCAAGACTGTAATCTTTATGAAAACAAACTTCCACACCTTTCTCCCACAGAGCAGCTGGTGGGTTTGAACTGCCCACCTTCTTGTTAGCAGTCGAGCGCCAGGGTTCCTTCTCTACTACCACGGAGCCCCCATATTCTAAGTAAGGGAGATAATTGGAGCTTCTTTATAAGGTTAGTGATCGTAACTCCTCCCCTACGAACCCTGCTGACCAAGGACAGACATCTCACTGCCACAAAGCAGCCAGAGAGCAGAATTAGAAATGATGATGCCCCCTGGTCCAGCAAACCCAATTTACAACCCATGAGTGCCCCAGGGACAGGTGGACAGTGGGGGAAAATGGCGGAACGGCAGACACAGGTCAAAAAATTGGCTCAAGCTAAAAATCACATACTGTCATCTTCTTTTTAAAATTAATCCTTTAGCCAAAAAATATCACAGGCAAGGCAGTTTTTTGCCACCATTCTTGGATACTTCTGCAGTTGGAAGTGTTAGGAACTCGTAGAATCTCAAAAGCTAAATGGGTCATATCTCTCTATGATTGCATTTTAAAATACAAAAACATAAAAGCAAGCTGTCAATTTAACCTTCTGAGGACATGAGGCAAATAGTCCCAGCCATTGGCTTCAATTCCAGCACTTATCCCTTTCACATCCTCTCTGATCTTAGCTCAGATCAGCACTGAGAGCTGAGCACTGTGGAAACCCCACACTTCTAATGCACCACAATTATCACACACAAGCAGGATGGAAAACAAACTAGAAATAGTTCTGTTGTTTGTTTTCCCACCACCATACAAACAACAGCCACCAAATGTTGTGCAACTTTGTGCAAGATTGTGCGCTGTCTTGAATAGGTTGCTAGACATTTTTTATATCTACATTTTCCATCAACTTTCCAAGAGCAAGATAGAGAATGTTACAAGGTCCTAAGTTTTCCATTTCCTTTCCTTGAATTTCTTACCATAAGTTTTGCAATCAATTCTAGTGATTTTTGTAGGGCCCCTAGCCGAACCCTGTTACAGAACTGCAGGTTCCAACTTAACTCATGTCTTGACTTTTCACAGCTGGGTTTTACCAAACCACAACCGATCTCACCTGGTGAATAAAGTATGCCTAGCCTCTTCCTTCACTTTGCTACTATGGTGTCCATCTATAGAAGCTTTACAGAAGAAGAGTAAAGCCTCAAAGAGGCACCAAAACACTCATGACACTCTCTAGTGCCCCCAAGGAAAAAGTTAAAACAAAGGTCATGGACTCCGGCAAACTCTGAGGAAACTGCCCAATCTTTATAAGAGGATATCAGAAATGTGTAGTTCCTTGGCAAACTGCTGATTATGACTTGCTAGCTTAAGGGTTCTGAGGAAAACTAAGACTCATCACAATCTACACAGACCTAAATATAAAACTTAAAACTAGAAAGATCATGGAAGAAAAGAATAGGGACAATGGTAGGCCCCTCACAAACAGCAAAAGATGAACTAGACAAATGGGGCCTTCTAAAAATTAAATTTTTATGCTCATCAAAAGACTTCTTCAGAAGAGTGAAAAGTGAACCTACACACTGGAGGAAATTTGGAACTACAACATAGTTGGTTAAGAGTCTAATCTCTCAATTTTATAGAAAATTTCAATACCTCAACAACAAAAACACTGGCAATCCAATTTAAAACTAGAGAAAGGATATGACACATACTTCACCAAAGACAAGCAAGTGTCTAACAAACACATGAAGAAATGCTGGGAATCATCAGCCATTGTTGTTAAGTGCCATCCAGTCAGTTCTGACTCATAGTGGCCCTGCATAGGGCTTCCAAGGAGCGACTAGGTGGGTTTGAACTGCCTACCTTGCAACTCAAACTGACCTTGCAGTCCAGTGCATTATCCTACAGCACCATACCAGGACTCCAAACCACAAAATGCCGTTTCACCCCAACAATAATGGCACGTACAAAAAAAAAAAAACAAAAACAAAGTTGAAGGGAGATTGGAATTCACATAGACTGCTGGTGGGGATTTAAAATGGTACAACCACCAAGGAAAACAGTATGGCACTACCTTTCGAAGCTTGAAACAGAAATACTATCAATCCCACTACTAGGTTTACACCCTAAGGTGAAAAGAGCCTAGACACAAATAGACATATGCACACTCATGTTCCTTGCAGCACTATTCACAATAGTAAGAAAATGTTAACAACCTAAGTGACCATCAACCGATGAACTGGTACAGGCACATAACGGAATATAGGAACAGAGTAACAACGAGTCATCTCACAACATGGATGAATTTGGAGAGCATTATGCTCAGTAAAGTAAATAAATCACAAATGAAAAAATATTGTATATGACCACTATTATAAAAAAGAAACTGTTTACACACAGGGAAAAAAAAAAATTCATTGAAGGTTATCAGGGATGGGAGGGGACAGGAGGGAAACTTACTAACTAGAGAGAAGGCACAGTAATAATGGGGAAGGAAAAGGTAATACAAAATGTCGGGGAAGTCAGCACATCATGACCAAGGCAAAGGAAGGCGCTGAGAAGAACTCAAGAATAAAGGGCGCCAAAGGTAATTTCACAATCACGTAGACAATCCTGCAACATTGTTAATGAGCATTAACAAACAATCATTTATGAATGGACACATAGGTAGAAAGGAATGCTAAAGAGGTGTGGGAGGATGTAAGGGAACACACCCATTTGCAGATATAGTTTGGTTGTGGATATTTCTACACACATAATTGTAGGGGCTGCATGTATAGACAACAGAGCACACAAGGGGTACAGTCATGGAAACTTCTTAAAACATAACCAAACACTTCACAGCACATGTTCCTAGGCTTGCTGACGGAGGGCCAGAGGCTTGGGGGATACCTCTGTCAATTGGCATGGTATAGTCCATAAAAACAATGGTCTAAATCCTACTTTGGTTATTAATTGCTGCGGACTTAAAAGCTTACAAACAGCCATCTAAGTTATTATTGGGTCTCTTCCCATCCATTCAGAGCAATGAAGAGTGAAGAAACCAATGGCTCAAGGAATCAATTAGTCTCAGGAATGAAGGTAACACATGAGTCACATCCTCCACTCCCCTAAGAACAGAACTAGGTGTTAACTGACTACCATGACCGACGGTTCTGACTGGGATCACAACAGAGGGTCCTGAGCAGACTGAGAGAAAATGTCAAACAATTAAAAAGCACAAGAAAGACCAGAGGTGCTGGTCTGACAGAGACTGGAAGAACCCCCTAGATTATGGTCCTAACACACCCTTTCAACCAGTATCTGAATGAAGCCATCCCTGGAGACAGACCTCCTTTCATCCAAATAGAATACAACTCCATAAAATAAACACCACCACCTGACAGGAACTTGTTCCTTGGAACAATATGAGATCAAAATGACAACATTTGCCCAAAAGCAAACATGAGAGGGCAGGAAGGGGTAGAAGATTCAGACAAAAATGAGGAACCCAGGGAGGAAATGGGGAGTGCTGACCCATTGTGAGGAGTGCAACTGAGGTCACTTGATGTGCAGACTGACAAATGGGAAACTAACTTGTTCGGCAAACTTGCCCCTAAAGCACAATAAAAATTTTTAAAAATAAAACTAAGAGTCCCATCAGTTCATTATATGATGTCACCTTCTTTTGCCTCTTGTGGTAATTAATTTGCATGATTTATTCACAATATACTGTCTAGCCTCTTTTGTGACCAAGATGATGTTTTTTAAAAAATAAAAAAGGCTGCAGTTTGTAGCTCATAAAAAAGCCAAACTAACCTGTACCTTTGACCTGGTTCATACATCACTCCCACTGAACTGAGCCACAAGCCAGACTCGAAGAACCCATTTCAAAAACAAAAGATGGTCTGCTGTATTTTCCAGATGATGCCCGAGGCTGGGATCTGGACTATCTGTTCTTGGAAGTCTAAATCCAGAGAGTCCATCAGATAGGCAAGGAGCCCTGGTGGTACAGTGAGTGGTTAAAGACTGCTAACCCTAAGTTCAGCAGTTCATACCCACCAGCCACTCTGTAAGAGAAAGATGTGGCAGTCTGCTTCCATAAATATTTACAGCCTTGGAAACCCTGTGAGCAATTCTACTCCGTCCATAGGTTACTCAACGGCAATGGATTTAGTTAGCAAGTGGGCAATTTTTGCCAATCACGCTGCATTTTGTCTCAAAGATGAAAAGGATGAAAAAAAAATGAAAACGATGAAGCCCAGTTTAGTAGATGACCCAAATTGTGTGCATTAGGCAAATCTGCTGTACAAGAAGAGCAAAGATGACAGTTTGAGGACTAAGGTGCACCTGACCCGAGCCATAGTATTTTCAATAACTTCATATGCACGTGAAAGTTGGACAGTGATTAAGGAAGACCATAGAAGAATTGATGCATTTAAGTTATGGTGTTGGTGGAGATTATTGAAAATGCCATGGGCTGCCAAAACCAATCTCTGTTGGAAGAAGTACAGCCAGAGTGCTCCTTGGAGGCCAGGATGGCCAGACTTCATCTCTCATACTTCAGACATATTGGCAGGAGGGACCAGTCACTGGAGAAGGATATCATGTTTGGTAAGGTGGAGGGTCAGAGAAAAAGGAAAAGATTCCCAATGAGATGGACTGGCACAGTGACAGCAGCGACGGGCTAAGGTGTAGCAACAATCGTGAGGTTGGCTCAGGACCGGGCAGTGTTTCCTTCTGTTATGCACAGGGTCGCTATAAGTTGGTACCGACTGGATGACACCTAACAAAAGCAAACGTTGTGTGCCTAGCAGAAATAAAGGTAATCCTGGTGTCATCTATAGGACCAAATGAGCTCAGGTTGTTACTAAAGGTGAATGGCATACAGGCATACCTTGCTTTACTGTGCTTCACTTCACTGCACTTCACAGACAGTAGTTTTAATTCCAAGTAAAGGTGGATGGCAACCTGCACTGAACATGTTCCTACAGCATGTGCTCTCTTCATGTTTCCGTGTCACATTGTGGCAATTTGAGAGTTTTCATATTGCTATTGCATATTTCATAGGCTACAGTATAGGGCATATATAACTTTTTGTGCATTGGGAAGCCACAAAAATTCGTGACACTCACTTTATCACAATGGTCACCTTACTGCAGTGGTCTGAAACGGAACCCACACTATCTGTACTTGGAAGTGTAACAAGATGAATGGGATGGTGTTTTTTTTTTTTTAAGTTTCAGAAATTAATGCTTGTTAGGTGAATATTATCTTTAAGTAGCTTAATGATTAGTCAATCTTTTCCATTTTTCCTCCCAAAAAATATACTGCTTAGGCATTGTTGTTGTTTTTGTTAAAATGCCATTGAGTCGGTTTCTACCCATAGAGACCCTGTATAGGGTTTCCAATGCTGTAAATCTTTACGGAGGTGGAAAGCCTCGTCTTTCTCCTGTGGAACCCACTGGTAGTATCGAACTGCTGACCTTGAGGTTAGCAGCCCAACTCATAACCATTACGCTACCAGAGCTCCTTATAGCATTGTCATTATTTCTCTTGAAGACATGGTTTAGTCTTTGGCCAACTGTTGTCACTGAATATTGTGAAAGTGTATTGTGAAAGTAGAGTATTCAGCTTTAACCCAAAAGGAAAATATCTATTGTAAGTCAGGAAATCATACCAAATGCATTAGAAAAGAAACTTGCTAAGAAACTTGTAAAATTAAGGAATTAGCTTTACACACTTAACCCACAATGGTGGCTGTGGTTTATAACTGGCACCATTGTTTGCTCTATTATAAAACAAATAAAACCCTTTTTTTCTGGTGTGGGGTGAGGGCGCTTATTTTAAAATCTGAGGATACACAATATTAGATTACATTTTGACTACGTGCAAGTTGTCATTTTACTTTCAAAAGAACTTTCACGTTATGTTAAAAGATTTATGGCCTCGGAAACCCTGTGCAGGGTCACTATGAGTCGGAACCGACTCCACGGTACTTACCACCACCAACAACGGTATATGGAGGGGATTATAATCATTGTAATGAAACAAAGTATATGATTTGTTGAATGTAAAACTGATGATCTGCCCTGTAAACTTTCACTCAATGCACAATAAAAACTTTTTAAAAATGAGTCGGCTAGAGGGGAAATGTAGGATGCTAAAATCAATTTGGAGCTCATCTTCATATGTCATTTTTTCAAGGGGGCAAGGTACTTTCAGGAAAGGGGGTTAATTAGTAGATCCACTCTTCAAGTCCATCTCTATCAGCCACTCTATATAAAAAACAAAACAGAATACTTGCTAAGTAAGCATTATTTCAAACAGGTACCATCTGCCCCAGCCCAGTTTGCCACTTTACCTTATCCCCAAACCCTCTGAACTCTGCTCTCTTTACTGATTTCTTAAATAATGCTTGTGCGTATTCTTAAAGTTTGAGTTTAAGGGGAAACCACTAAGAACAGAGGCTGTGAGTGTTATGATTTACAAGATTCTCTTCATTACCAAGTTAGAAAATGCCACACCAAAAATATGTGACAGTGGTCCATTTTCTCAAAGAAAAAAGCTCAAAATAGAGGAATTTATTTGTGGCTGATGCCTTCTCTAAAAAGAGAGTAGGTTTGCTAACCTGAGTTGACCAAATTGCTTTGTTTCTGCAATATAGAGATACATTTAACACTTGAAAATACCAAGAGTGATACAAAGTCAGGGAGGGCCTCCGCAGGTACAAACTGATCATTTCTTGAAGCAAATACCTGTGGCTCCTAGTGGTACACCAAGCTTTGTGAGAAAAACTTGTTTCCCCTAGTCCAATGTTGTAACTTTTTAAGTGCTTTCACAGAAGACCTCAAGAGTCTCAAGCCAACCCCCTCCCAAATATTTACGAAATGAAATGCTTTCAATCCTGTTTGTAACCACCTTGTTTGTTTTGATGACCATGGTACCAACAGTAAAAGTAGCCTTTTACACAAAGTAGATCAAACAAAACCACACACAGGCACACATACATTCTTAACACTCAGGAGCAAGTCCACAAAGCAACAAAGCCAGGATTCAATTTTCTTGGCATCTATTCACAGAGCTCCTGAGAGTACCACCAAAGGTATACACACTGTACCCTCTTTGCCATCACACCTCTTCACTGACTTGGACTTGAAAACCCACAAAATCCAACTACTGCATGACAAGAGAGTGTTATAAAAATTAGGCAAATCTGAGGATACTACTTTTCCTCTCATCAGCTATCCTAGAACAACAAACCTTGTTTGTAGAACCATCAACCTTAGATGACAGAACTATGATCTTCCAGCTCTTCTTCCCAAAAGATGCCTCAGGACTGTCTGGGGCCTGGCAAAAGTTTCTAAGTGTCATTGTCTTTGTCTCTCTCTCTCTCTCTCTCCCTAGCTTCCTGCCACTGACCTCCTGGAAAGTTGATCTGGGCCAAGTATAGTGTAGAGAAGAAACAAGAGCAATGACAGCAAATTATAACTAGAAAAATGTTTGCTGTGGACTGTTGTTGTTATGTGCTGTCAAGTCGGCTCCGACCCATAGCAACCCTGAACAGGGTTTCTGAGGCTGTAAATCTTTACTGGAGCAGAAAGCCTCATCTTTCTCCAGTGGAGCAGCTGGTAACTTCGAACTGCTGACCTTGTGGTCTGCAGCCCAATTCGTAACCACTACGCTACCAGAGCTAGCATATCGCAAAAGCAACTAATTAGGAAGCACGTCTCCATTTCAAATGCCAAGGCCCTTTACAGTCAAATCACATACCACACAGGAGTTCTGGTTTATGCTGAGATGAAACCTCTTGGCAGAAAGCAGTTTAGAGGAATGTTGCAATTGATGACAGAATTATCAGTGGAAAGAATACAGACCTTGGATCACCAACCATAGCTCTGTTGTTAAGCGCCGTCAAGTCGGTGCCAGCTCATAGCAACCCTGTATTAGGTTTCTGAGGAGCGGCTGGTGAATTTGAACTGTCGACCTTGCAGTCCAGGGCTTATCCTACAGCGCCACACCAGGACTCCAATCATAGATCTACGACTTACTATTCACTCAACAAATAGTTATGAAGTATCTCCAATGGCCAAACACGGCTGTAAATACCAAGGAAACATCTGCCCTTCAAGATCTTACAATCCAGTAAGGAAGATAAGCAGCAAACAGATCAAGGAAAGAGACTTTCAGTGAGTGACAAGTTCCAGGACAAAAAGAAACAGTAAGTCACAATTTCTGACTCTGTGTCTTTACAGGGATATAACCACCTATTTAAAAGAGATGACGAATGCCAAGCATCTGGCATGCAACATCCCCAAGCATTTACCAGCATAACAATGTAACTGCATAGCCAGTCACAGATACACACGCTCCTCATCGGCCCCTGACAACTTTTGCAATAATGCACCCTGGCATGAAACACAGGCAGTCAAGTTACAAAAAAACTGCAATTCATCAAGAATCTGTAAAAAAGGGAGACCAATTAGCCCTAAAATACAAGTACAGTGTAAAGAGAAGTCCAGCAAGCTGTCTTGCCACTTTGCAGGGTTGCCACAAAGAACAAGGCCATTCTGCCATTAAAGTTAGACTCAGAGTTAATCATGTATCTAGAATCAACTTGAGGAAACGCTCTATGCCCTTCTCCCCACATTATCAATAAGGAGCACAAAGTCTCCAGAGATACAGAGGTTACATCTGTGTTCAAAGGTTGCCAGTAATGACAAAGCCAGAGCAGGGCCCAGGTCCAGAGCATTTCACCCTCAAACACCTGCATCCTCTAGGCAAACCTTTAGATTTTAAGAGAAACATGAGTGATGACTGTGAGTCCCATAATTCAATTCCATAATCAGAGGAAACTCACTTTCAGTTATTAATTGTCTCTAATCACTTCCAATCAGCTGCACCTGGTGCATATTGCCCTTTCTTGGTGACCAGGGAGCTTTCTTGATGCAGTGGAAATCGAGTGCCCTTTGTGAGACACTCCACTGTCTCTAACACTATTTGCTTGAGGATCGGGAAATGCTGCAGCTAGCTGACAATGAGAGAAGAGATCTTCTGACTGTAATTTTCAGGGCTTGTCTCAGGAAAAGGGTTCCAAACAATTCATTTGTGAAAGGGATGGGGAGAGATGTGGTATGGGGATCAATTAGAGAGATACAGGTTTAAGATTTGTGCCCAAGCTATTTACCAAAGAATGGGGAGAGTGCTGGGGTTGTGAAAGGGCCGACGAGGACAGAGCAGCTGGGCCCAAGGAAAGCATTTGACCACACCCACTGACCACGCCCTCCCAGCTGCCCGCAGAACCGCATCGAATCGAAACAGCCTTGGCAGCAGGAGTCGCCATGGCAACAGGATTCATCTTGCAGACAAACTCCGCTCCAATTCACTAGGTCCAGCTCGAGTCTCAAGAAACTACCAGCCCAAAGAATTGGGGCCACTTCGGATGGAAGCAAAACAATCACAGATGGCATTTGCTCTTGGTCTCTCCTAAAGGAAGTCGGAGGAAAGAGAGAGAAAATGGACCCACTGAAATATTTTACGAGGGTGAGACAGAACACCTCGACCCCAGGCTGTGTGTATGCTCCTTAAGGGCAGAAACCTTAGCGTGGTATGATGAATGAGTGAATAACCCAACAAATGAAGGTGCCAAGAACTGCGAGAAGAAATCCAGAGGACTTCAGAGCTCTCGGGCCTCACGCCTGTCTCCAAGTCGCAAGCCAAGCCGATCGCAAGCAGTTGGCTTTTCCGCACCAGCTGGGAAAACCCGATTATCCAGCTCTCCTGCCCAACAAGCGAACCTTATCATTAGATTATTCACACACACCACCTCCCTTTCCATCTCCAGGCCGATGGCTCCGGGGCAGGGGCTTTGTGCTTTCTGCAGAGGAAGCAAGGAGTACGGGGGAGATAAGATGCGCCCTCCAGAAAAGGACCGCGAGGCGCGCGCGCTCTGCCGCGCCTCGAACCCTGGTCGCAGGCTGCGCGGCTTCCAGTGTAACTGTCCTCCAACACTGGCTCCTTCCACAACACTCGGTTTCCCTCCTCTAGCTTTGAGACATTTAACTTCCAATTTTGCCTGAATTACAGTCTCCCCGCCCCTTTCCAATGGGGCTTGAGTAAAGGTGCCTTGGATGGTGGAGGTTCTGCCCGAACGCGGACGGGTACCGGAATTCCTTTCATCCCGGTCTTCGGGATTCTCCTTCTCGAAGCCGCCGGCCAGAAGTTCCCATCCACTGCGATGTCCGCAGTCCCAAGCCAAGGCCACGACCCCCAGAGTCCCAGCCTCCGAGAGCCTGCTGCGAAACGGCGAGTGGTACCCTGCTGGCTTTCCGGCAGCCCAGAGCCTCAGAAAGGAAGGAGGGACCCCGTTTTCTGGGGCGCCTTCCTTATGGCTCGCCTCGCTTTGCGCAGCGCTGCAGCCATTTTCCCATCCTCGGCTTGGCAGGCGGGAGCTGTCTCGGTCCCGTTCCCACCCAGACCTAACCTGAAGGACGGGTTTAATATTTACCTACTAGCCCGGGAGCTCCCGGGAGGCAGCTGGAGGGCGCGCTGTGAGCCCAGCTCCAAGCCCGGGAAGCGCGCCCAACCCCGCGCCACTGCGCCGTGCCACTTATGAATGAGTGGGACGGGTAAGGCGGCGCGTCCCCCTTACCTGAGCAGCCCCGGCATGCTGGAAAGGCAGCTCTGCGCTCCGGGTACAATGGGATCCGGTTAAACAGTTTCCTTCACTGCCGCTCGTAGGTTACCAACTCGCAGGTGACATCACCCTCTCTCCGCCTGATAGGATACAATGTGGCGCCCACTGCGCATGGACTACCGGCCGAGCCCGCAAACTCCTGGGAGTTGTAGTCCGAACCTGGCAAGCGGAGTCCAGGAGACAATCCTACTGAAATTCGTGGAACTACCCTTCCCGATGCACTCTTCGGCACCTCGGTCTCTGCCCCTCGGTCCCGCCCCCTGCCGGGACCCGCCCCCTCCCCGCCCTCCAGCTTTGGTTAGTTAGCTGTGGCGGTTCCGACCCGCAGCTGCGGGCAGCCAGGCCACAGGGTGGGACACCTTCTGGTCATGCCCTTTGACTTGACTTTTAGTGTATCCCGCGCGGGCTTTCAGGAGTCCTGTGCACGCCAACGAGGAAGCTCTGACCAACCCGGCTCTCTTGTCCCCTAGCTGGGAAGAGATCAAACCGTTCACCGCCTTCCCCAAACTGAGCCACTAATAGGATGCACTGGTTTCTGGGTTAATGCAGTCCTGAAATTCCCCCACGACCCTAGGACTGGAGCATTGCAGGTGCCTAAGGGGAGGAATGCCCGTGTGCCCCACTTGGTTCAGTTCACTTCTGTTTCTTCTCTTCTCTCCATTTAACAAAGCCGGAGTGACCTAGCAGAAGGCGGAGAACAGTGTTTTTGGCTGAGCTGACAGAGTAGCGGAGGTTGTCATTAATAGAAAAGCAGTGTAAGAGATAGTCGTCGAAATCCTCCTCAGGAAGCCTTCTGCTACTGCAGAGATAATACTATCGTGCAGCCATGCTTTTGTTCATCCCTGCAACAGACTTCCTGCGCTGGTGGCTCGCTATTCCAAGGAAGATACCATCTTTGTTTAAAGTTTTTATAACAATGTGTGTGTGTGTATTTCATAATTCTCTCCCTTCATTTTTCATATCTTCAAATTTTTTTTTTAAAGATCATAAACCAAACATCAAGCTGTGCAAAAAATTCCATGATATTAATAATAGCTAAATGTTTACCTGTTCTTGTTAAGGTATCCTTCATTCTATTATGACTCAGGGATCCGATGTGCAACAGAATGAAATAGTATAGTGCCTGGAGTAATGTCCTCACAATTGTTGCTATATGTGAGCCCTTTGTTAAAACCACTCCGTTAAGCCATTTCATGGAGGGTTTTCCTCTTTTTCATTGACCCTCTACTTTCTCAATCTTGATGTCCTTCTCCAGTGTCAGTTCCCTCCTGATAACAAGTCCAAAGTATATGAGAGGAAGTTTGGCCATCCTCAACTCCAAGGAGCATTCTGGCTATACTTTTTCAAAGACAAAGTTGTTTCTTCTTCAGGCAGTCCATGCTATATTCTTCGCCAACACCATAATTCAAAAGCATCAATTCTTGGTCTTCCCTATTCATTGTCCAACTTTCACATGTATATGAAGTGATTGAAACACCCTGGCTTGAATCTTGGGCCACCTTAGTCTTTGAAGTGGCATGTTTGCTTTTTAATACTTTAAAAAGATCTTTCTGCAGCAGACCTGCCCAATGTTTCCTTTGATATCTTGAGTGCTGCTTCCTGTGGGCATGTGGATCCAAGTAAAAGGAAATCATTAAAAATTTAAATGTTTTCTGTGTTTGTCATGATATTACGTATTGGTCCAGTTGTGAGGATCTTTGTTTTCTTTATGTTGAAGGCATCATTAAGTACTTTAATGATTACCTATTTATAGTGCTATTGAGTTGATTCCAACCCATAGCGACCCTGTACAGGGTTTCTGAGGAGCAACTGGTGAACTTGAACCACCAAACTTGAGGTTCAAATTGACTTTGCAAGTCCAACACATTAGCCCACAGCAACGCACAAAAAGTCCAGTGACTACCCAGAGGTAAGGAAAACGAGTAAAGAATTCAGACTCTGTAGACATATCTTTCGGTAGCATCTAAAATTCCTGCATAGTATGTTTACCATTATTCAGTGAATGCCAGATAATGAGAGAAATTTCCAGGTATCTTTTTAAATGAAAAAATAAATAAATAAATTCATTTAATTATTCCAGTTGTAAATGTAGAAAAAATGAAAATGATGTTTGATGTTTGTTGATCATATATAAAAATCTGCTTACACCTGCCCTCTCTGCTAGTAAAATCTCTAGAGGCTATGAAGTGGACTGTGCATCTTGCTAAAAGGTTGGCAATTAAGATTTCAAAGGGACCCTCCACCTAATTGTTGGTCAGTCTTCTCACTTTAATGTTCTCACTTAATCTGCAACACTTAATTGAGTATAATGAAAAATATGTATAGATCTATTTGAGGATCTCAGGGGAGATGGAAGTGCCTTGTTTTTTCTGTGAGAGGGATTATAGTGCTGAATTCAAATTAATTATCTTTTAACAAGTCTATTATTTCTTATAGACCTGATACCTTTTTCTCCACTAAAGGAAGATAATTTTGACTATTGTTCTTCTTTTCTGAGATATTCGGTCCATTTCAAATATTGTCCTAAATTGTTGTTATTGTTAAGTGCTGTCAAGTTGGTTCCAACTCATTGCAACCCTGTATAGGATTTCCAAGGAGCAGCTGATGAGTTTGAATCAACGACCTTGTGGTTCAAACCGACCTTGTGGTCCATTGCTTTATCTCACAGCATCACAAGGATTCCCTTAAATAGAACCCCCCAAATACAAATGTTCCCTTAGCCATCACATCAAGAGTACAATCCGCCATATTCTAGCTAATGGCTAGGGTTAATATGTTGTCAATCATTGGACAATGAATGGAAACTATGTAGAACAAACTTGACCTAGGATGATACTAAAGGCTCTCCCCCATTGTATAACTGTGTAAAGCTTCTAGATGGAAACATAATCACTGGCTGAAATATATTGAGTCAATAAACTGGATGAAGAGACTCTCTTACGTAATAGCTTATTATTATAGTTACAGGGTTTATGGAATTGAGGCACACACCGAAGAGTAACTTTCTAGGAGAAATCATTTTACAGCAAGTTCTTTTGGGTCTTCAACAATGAAGGAGAGGATGGAGTCTGCCAGAAGTGTTGGGGGTGGGGGGAAGGAAACTATTCTCTGTAGCAATTCAATAAGCTAGATTGGATAGATAGATGATAGATATTGTTATTATTGTTAAGTGCCGTCGAGTCATCTCTGATTCATAGTGACCCTGTGTAGGGTTTCTGAGAAGCAACTGGTGGGCTTGAACTACCAACCTTGCTGTTTGTACAAACTGATTTTATGGTCCAGTGTTTAAGAACTAGATCTAGATAGTAAAGCATTTTGGAGATGTTACATTGGAAGCAGTGATCGACTTGAACTAATCCCTGCACACTGTTTCATTGGTAACCAAGGGAAACAAAGATTGTTCTTCATCATTAGAACTGCAATCAGTGAATCTGGGACCAGATGAAGTTTATAATCATTTCTACAGAGACCTAAGGGAGGTCACACACATATTCGCTTTCACTCAAGGTATGTGTTTGTATTTAATTCTTTCTAGATAACTAACTAGTTTCATAAGACATCAAAAACAACCACTTTATTGTGATTTGTAGTCTTAGTTAAAAGGTTTTTACTTTTTGTTTTTCTTTTGTTTTTCAATAGCTAATACGGTTTTGAATCATCTTATGAAAGGCCCTGTCTCATCCCATAATCATAGTCTATTAATTAAAAACCTGTGGGACCATTAAGGAGAATTCATTCCACTGACCAACTTATAGGTGGGGAGGTAGAAACGATCAGCAGTTTGCTGATCTTTTCAAAAGGACCACACTCTGTCTGGTTACAAGGTTTTACTTTAGATACTGGGTTTTAGATAAGGCAGGAAATGAGATACCACCAGAGAGAATTTAAAGTTTGTATCCTTGTATGTATTTTTCAAACAATAGCTTGGTGTTTTGTAACAAGTGAGCTTGTGTGCTGAGCCCAGGTTTGGGATCATGCCATTTTACCACTTTTAAGCAGTCTGACTTTGCTTATTCTGAGTTGTTCCTTCTCTCTGAGCCTCAGTTTCCTCATTTATAAAATGGGGCTAACAATATATAAGCACTCTTCACAAGGTGTTTGAGGATTAAATCAGAAGGGGCATGTAAACACACTTTTCAAACAGTAAAGAACTATACAGATGCTAATCCTTAATATCATGGGCAACTTTCTCCTAAAAAACAATCTCAGATATGTCAGGCCTAATTATGGAACAAGTTAATAAAATACCTATTTAAAATGTAAAATCTTTATGCTTAACAAAAGCCTACTAGAAATTATATAGCATATACATATTATCTCACATTAATTTTTAAGTAGGCAAAAAGTACTTTGAGGAAAATAATGACAAATCTACAGTTTAATAGTGCCTGTCCTTGGATTAATGGAATATCCATACCTTGCCCCTCTGTGGCATCATAGGCAGTAGGGAGGCACTGCTGGGAGACTGAGGGTTGGAGGAAGGAAAAAGCCAGGATATCTATCCACCTTTCTGCCTTGGGGGATGTTTCTGGCAGTGACTGCAGCGTTTCCCCTGTTAGACTGGTATGTCATGGTTCCAGCTTCAGCCAGGTCACAGGGCCTCTCTTACCACCACCTTTTCCCTTTGTCTCTCCAGCTTGGGCTCGAAGTAGTTTCCTGCTGTTGCTAATCTCCCAGTTGCTTGATTAGCTTCTCAGATCTTGTATCACTTGTGTATGACCAATTCCCTGTACTCTACTATCTCTGTTTTAACTACTTAGTATGGTTTCTGTTTCCCTGTTTACTGACCTACTTACTCATCCCTTGGTTAAAGTTCTTTTGGGGCAGGCAATAGGAAGTTTCTATAACCAATTTATGCAAAACAAAAAAATTAGTGGAGCAGGAACTGGGATGCTCTGAGGACCTGAGCGACAGTAGTTTAGTGACCTCTCTTAAGTGTTCTACTCTAATATCCCTCAGTCTCTGTCTCTTCGTCCCAAATTACAAACTGCTGGAAAGCTGATTGCTTTATGTTACGGGACTATCCCTGACTTGACTAATACAACAGACGTTCTTAAACTACAATCCTCAGACTTGTAGCATCTCTATCACCTGAGAACTTGTTAGGAACTTCAGGGGTAGGTTTTATAATCTCTGTTTTAACAAGTTCTCCAGGTGATTCGGAGTCCTGATGTAGTGCTGTGGACTAATGCGCTGGACTGCAAAGTCGTTTGAACCACAAGGTCGGTGGTTCAAGCTCACCATCCGCTCCTTGGAAACCCTATACAGGGTTGCTATGGGTTGGAACTGACTCAACGGCACTTAACAACAACAATAATCTATAGGAAGGAACTCTGATAGCACAGTGAGTTTTGTGTTGAGCTGCTAACCACAGGGTCAACAGTTTGGATTCACCAGTCACTCCATGGGAAAAGATGAGGCTTTCTGCTCCTGTAAAAATTTATAGCCTTGGAAACACTACACAGGGTGCCGTTGAGGCCTATGAGTTGGATCCTACTCAGCAGCACACAGCCGCAGAACTATAGCAAAGATAGCAAAATCATGTGGTTTCAGAGAAGGTCATTCAGAACCTATCCCTGTGTATCTGGGAGTCTTCCCAGAAAGGAAGATGTTATGTGAATCTGGCAGCCACCCCAAAAGGTGTCAGGTAAAGTTGGTAAATATGTCAGGGTCTTAAAATAAAACTTAATTCCTCCTAAGGGAGAAGACTTTGTAGCGTTCAGCATCAACTAATCAATTTAGTCACTGCAAAGGCATTTGGAAAAAAATTTGTTTCACTGTGTTTGAGAACTCAAAAAAGCTGAAAAACCAGGATCAAGGCAGGACAAGGGAGATGGAATCTTACAGAAATCTAAGAACAATAACAATAGTAAGGTCAGGACACAGTGAGACGCAAAGTGAAAATAGCTTCAGCACTCAAGCTCTCTCCAGTCCAGGCTCATCACAACAGCCGCTGGGAATTCAGAAACGGGGACTTTCTCCTCTGACATATATTAGTGACTCTCCCTGCTTTAGTGTCTTTATAACTGCCTTGCTCCTAGCCCACCAATGAGACTTGCACTATAGTCACTAGCCCCCAAGTGGATATTTAAATTTCAAGGAATTAAAATAAAACAAAATTGAAAATTCAGTTTCTCAGTTGCACTTGGTACATTTCAAATGCTCAGCGGCTATATGAAGCTGTTGTTGCTATTATTCAGTGTTGTCAAGTCAATTACAGAGTAGAACTGTCCCATAGGGTTTTCTAAACTGTGATTTTCGTGGGAAGGCACTCTGGTGGCTCGTGGCTTATGCACTGGGCTGATAACTGCAAGGCCAGCAGTTCGAATACACCCACTGCTCTGCGGGAGAAAGATGCAAGTTTCTACTCCTGTAAAAATGTACAGCCTCTGAGACACTATACGGAGTCACTATGAGTTGGACCCTCGATGACACACAACCACCACCACCAATCTTTGTGGGAGTAGATCGCCAGGTCTTCTTCCTCTGAAGCTGCTGGGTGGGTTTAAACTTTCAGTTAGCAGCTGAGCGCTTAACCATTGTGCCACCATGGCTCTCTCACATGAGTCTGTTGTTGCTATTGTTAAGTGCCACTGAGTTGGTTCAGACCCATAGCAACCCTGTAGAGGGTTTCCAAGGAGTGGCTGGTGAGCTTGAACCACCGACCTTGAGGTTCAAACTAACCTTGCAGTCCAGTGCATTAATCCAGAGCACCACACCAGGACTCCACATTAGTCTAGTGGCTACCATCAGAAATAGAATATCCCTATCATTTCAAAACATTCTACCAGACAGTATTACTCTAGATTCTTTTTTACCTCATGGATTTTTTAGCTCATTCTGAAACTCACCTTGTATTCTCCATCTTTCTCAAATCAAATTCCAGAGACAGTGAAAAAATTGGATTGTTCTAGCTCATCTTTCTTAGCGAGCTCATAACCTATATTACTGACCACCATGAAAAGACAGGTATATTACCCAACAGAAAAATGGCAATAAATAAATAAGCACTACACATACAGAGAGCAAATTCAAATGGCCAAAAAACACATGAAAAGGTTCAAATTCATTAGTCATCAGAAAAATGCAAATATAGATCCTAAGGGGATAATACTATTACATACTTATCAGATTGATTAAAATTAAAATGATGCAACTTAAATCCTACACTACTGGTATATTTGTGTAAATTTGAATAACTGCTTTGGAAACTTCTTGGCCAGAATCTACTAAAAATGAACATGACACAAACTTTATACCACTTCTAGGAATCTGCCCAGTTGAACTGTGTTCAGATGCTCACCAAAAGCTAAGTGTATGAATGTTCATTTGTTGTTGTTAGTGCCATTGAGTCAGTTCTGGCCCACAGCGACCCTGCATAGGGTTTCCAAAGAGTAGCTGGTGGGTTTGAACCACTGGCCGTGTAGTTCACAGTCCAGTGCTTATCCTACAATGCTATACCATATTCATATAATTAGTATGATTAGTACTACATATCAGAGGACAGCAGATTTTTTATGTTAAGGGTCAGGTAGTAAATATTTTAAACTTTGCATGCCATATAATCTCTTTTGCAACTATGTAACTCTGCCATGGTAACATGAAGCAGTCATAGATGTAAAGGTATGAGAGTGGCTGGGTTCCAATACAGCTTTATTTACAAAAACAGTTGGCTGGTCTCCAAGTCATGGCTTACCAACCCTGCTATCCAGGAATGAGAATGAATGAGTCATGTCTACATCTAAAAATTTGGATGAAGTTCACAAAAATAACCATTGTGTGAAAGAAGATCTATTTATTGCATGATTATATTTTTATAAATTTTAATAACAGGTAAAAGCAATTTTGGCATTAAAAGACAGACTAGACGTTACCTTCAGGAGACAGTAATACATCGGAGAGAACATGAAGGGCTCTGATGTGCTAGTATTTATTCATATTTTTTATCAGGGTGCCGATTACATGGCAAGTTCACTTTGTGAGAATTCATCCTGATGTATACCTAGAATTGTTGTGCTGTTCTGAATGTCTATTATACTAAAATAAAACGTTTTCTAGGGCAAATTACCTGAAGATCACTTTCATAAGAAATGACTTCATATATTCATTTCAAACCCAAGATCTTGGTTTATCATAATTGTGAAAGGAATTCATGATATATGTAGAGAATTTACAAAATACAAGTACATAAAGTAATAAAACTTACTCACAAGCCTTCTAAACAAAAAGAAATAGTTCTCTCTATTGCTCTCAAACATATAATCCTTTTATTTTATAATTGGCTTTTTCTATTTAAAATTATTTTGGAGGTATTTTCTGAGTCCTGTAATTTTTTTATATCTGTATTTTAATGGCCATATAGTATTTCACTATGTGAAGGTAATCATGTTTTATCAAGTGCATAATATAGAAGAAATTATGATAATTTTTTGGTATTATCTGATACATATGCTATATGTATAACATTTTATGCCCCAACCATGACTTTTTTTTTACAAGTAGCGATATAGAATAGAATAAAAAATATTCTTGATACGTATTGCCAAATTGATGTTATAATAGATAGTTCCTGTTCTGGTAGCGTAGTGGTTACGAATCGGTCTGTGAACCTTAAGGTCAGCAGTTCGAAACTACCAGCCGCTCCGCAGGAGAAAGATGAGGCTTTCTACTCCCGTAAAGATTTACACCCTCGGAAACCCTGTACAGGGTCGCTATGGGTCGGAACCGACTCGACGGCACTTAACAACAACAACATTGGCTCATCTACTATTCTGTGGAGCTGTAGGATAAGCACTGGACCACAAGGTTAGTCTGAACCACAAGGTTGATGGTTCAAAGCCACCAGCCACTCCTTGGAAACCCTATACGGGTTCACTATGAGTCAGAACCGACTTGAAGGCACTTAACAACAACAACAACAACAACAACAACTATCTGAGAGAATGTTGTGTTATCAGAGTAAACTAAACTGCTTTAGATAAAGTCTAGTAGTGTTGATGGGATGCTTGAGGGAATTGTTGTTGTTGTTAATTGAGGGAATTGTTGTTGTTAAGTGCCGTCGAGTCGGTTCCGACCCATAGCGACCCTGTACAGGGTTTCCGAGGGTGTAAATCTTTACGGGAGTAGAAAGCCTCATCTTTCTCCCACGGAGCGGCCGGTAGTTTTGAACCGCTAACCTTAAGGTTCACAGCCCGATTCGTAACCACTACGCTACCAGAGCTCCTTCAGGTAAGAATGAGCACCCAAGGGTAAGAAACGTGCCTCATGTTGTCTACAGTTACCCTATCCTCTGGATTAACTCAAGGGAGATAAAATTTGCTTTCTCAATCTCAGCACCAAAGATGGGCCTATCATAGTCATATAGATGCTAAATTAGTTGACTAGCAGCTTAGAAAATAAAGCTAGAACTTAAAAACTGAAGAGAGCAATGTGAAACTTTTCAAGAATAATAGAAACAGAAAATACAGAGCGCTTCCTGAATTGTGCAGAAGTCTTTACGCTGTTTTGGGTTTGTGTGATGGTGTATGCCAACTTGGTTAGGCTTTGGTTCCCAGTTGTTTATCCAAACACTAGTCCAGCTGTTGACATGAAACAGTTACATGTGATTGGATCAACTGACCTTTGGTAGAAGCCAATTACCTACCGTAATGTAATGTAATGTAATGTAATGTAATGTAATGTAATGTAATGTAATGTAATGTAATGCCATGACCTATCTAATGCAACACAATGTAATCACATTCCACAATGTAATCTAATGTAATGTGATCAATCATTTTAGGTCATTGTTGTTGTTAAGTGCTGTCAAGTTCAGACTCACAGTGATCCTGCATAGGATTTCTGAGGCTGTAAATCTTTGCAGGAGCAGAAATCCTTGTCTTCTCCCAGTTTGGTGGGCTCAAACTGCCAAGTTTGTGGTTTGCAGTCCAATGCTTATCCTCTAGACCTACCATGTTCCTGACTTTAGGTTATAACAGTTATAAAAAATGGCATGAAGATGGCAGCTGCTGTCTGCTTTCTAAAGGGGAAAAAAGAAACAAATTCATCTGCCCAAGACTGATTCCTATGAAGCAGGAATCAGACTTGCCTCCACCCTCTTTCTTTCTTCATCTATTTTACATTGCAAAATATTTTTTTCCCATTCTGTGGGCTTTCTTTTCACTCTTTTGGTGAAATCTTTTGATGCCCATAAGTTTCTATCTATTTTGTCTTCTTTTTTTGTACAATGTTTGGTAGTGTGTGTGAGCCCTGTAGTAGAGCCTTTAAATTTGTCCCTATTTTTTCATTGATCACCTTTATAATTCTGGGATTACATTTAGGTCTTTAATCCATGCTGAGTTGGTTTTTGTACGTGGTGTGAGGTAAAGGTTTTGTTTCAATCTTTTGCATATCGATTTCCAGTTCTGTCAGTACCATCTGTTGAAGAGACTGTCACCTCCCCATGCGATATATTTAGGCACTTAGTCAAAAATCAGTTGGCTGTATATGAATGGGTTAATTTCTGGATTCTTGATTGTGTTCCATTGATCTATGTATCTTTCATTGTACCAGTGCTAGGCTGTTTTGACCACTGCAGCCATACAGCAAATTTTGAAACCAGGGATTGAAAGGCTTCCAACTTTGTTCTTCTTCTTAAGCAGTGCTTTGCTTATCCTGGATCTCTTTCCTTTCCATATAAAGTTTGTAATTGTTTTTTCCATCTCTTTGAAGAATGTCATTGGAATCTGGACTGGAATTACATTATATGTGTAAATTGCTTTGGGCAGTATGGAGAGGGCTGGTATTGACATTTTCACAATGCTAAGTCTTCTTATCCAGGAGCAAGATACATTCTTCCATTTTTGTAAGTCTCTTGGTTTCTTGTAGTAGTGCTTTGTACTTTTATTTGTATAGGTCCTTTGTTTTTCTGGTTACATTTATTCCTAAATATTTCATCTTTGGGGTGGCTATTATAAATAGTATTGCTTTCCTAATTTCTTTTTCAGGGCTGTCATTGTTAGTATAGAGGTCTTCATCTCTTTTAATATCATAACTATGGAAGGAGCTTTGGTAGCGTAGTGGTTACGAATCGGGCTGTGAACCTCAGGGTCAGCAGTTCGAAACTGCCAGCTGTTCCACAGCAGAAAGATGAGGCTTTCTGCTCCCGTAAAGACTTACAGCCTCGGAAACCCTGTACAGGGTCGCTTTGAGTTGGAACTGACTCCACGGCACATAACAACAACAACAACAACATGCTTCTCTGCTGAGATCAATGATCTATTGCAGTGGTCACACTGAACTCACAGAGTGTACTCTCTATTGTGGGGTTTATTAGGGAAGTTAACTGTTAAAATTCAGAACCAGAAATGTTCTTTGGTCAGGATAGCCTCTTCTCTGCAATGCCCTCAGGCATGCCTCTCTCTAGGCATAGTCCTCTCCTGAAGTGTTACAAAGCTCTTTTAGATCTACCAATAAATGCCCTAAGGGAGCTTCATTATACAGTAAGCCTCAGGTCCAAAGGCGCTCATCTCTAGCTCCATGAGTCAGCAAATCTAGCTTCCCCAATGAAGTACCTGGAGACATCCCACTCTACAGATGAGCCTTGTCCCTGAAGGCACTCAGCTTTACCAGCTCCAAGGGCCTGGAAGCTCACTGCTCTGTCTCCTGCTCTGGCTCTTGGTTCTAGTACTTCCACTTTGAGCAGGGCCCAAAGGACATACTCCACTCCCCGCTCTTCTTTCTTGGTGGTAGCACTTTGTGCTTCTGATGTGATTTCATTTTATACCAAGCAGGATGGTAAAATTGGCCAATCCTCACTTTAAAGTTCCAAGTTTTTACAATCACAATTAGCCCTGTTAACAATCACTTGTGACTGAATCATATAATCTTATCAGCATCTTCCCTCACCTAGAAAAGAGGAAATGCACACAATCTGCATGTTCTCACCTAGTTGGCTGGTGAAAGACTATGGTTAGAAAAGCCATAATAAGTAATTCAATGCCCTTGCCAGCATAGGGTGGATCCTAAACCTAGTATAAATACACCTCAATACGCACAGAAACATGAACATATAGGGGAAGATAGATGATATACAAGGATTTCTACAAAGGAACATCAGGAATTATTGGCAACCATCTAAAAAGATGAGAAAGGCTGACTATGACAGAGACCCTGAATTGGACTTTTAGCCTCCAGAATTGTGAGAAACTATATCTCTGTTCTTTAAAGCAACTCTAGGAA
>NW_006408585.1:8554643-8561920 GCF_000296735.1 Chrysochloris asiatica
GAGAAAGGCTGACTATGACAGAGACCCTGAATTGGACTTTTAGCCTCCAGAATTGTGAGAAACTATATCTCTGTTCTTTAAAGCAACTCTAGGAAACGAAGACAGTTTGAAAATCGGACGCCTTTCCTCCAGATACATGGTCATGTCGGTCTTGATCAAGAATTCTCCCATAAAGACTCTGCTCCATTGTAAAAATTCTCTAGCCATACATTTTAGACAAATCATCCCAATTTAGCTTTCAAAATATCCCCTACTGAGTGTCTCATACGATTTCTATTTTCTTTTAAAATGTTCAATCTCTGCATGGACTTTTTAACCCTAAACTGGGCAGTCTATATGTGGTAAAATTTTATCTACAAATAAAAGATGGACTGGTTATTCAGAGGAGAGGAAACATTCTGTTCTTTTTTTTGTACCTTTGTTAGAAATCATTCTGGCAGATGTATTCTCCTTTGTGGCTGGAATATTACAGCATGTAGTTTTTATATAAGACCCTTGCTTCCCAGCAGGCTGTGCTAACACATAGATGCTGGATTTGAAGATTAGGGCCAACTTTGGTCCTGTATTACATGAGAACCTTCTGATGTGGAATTTCTCATGGAAAGCCACACTTCAATACAATATGTCATGGCATATTATCTCTGTGAGAGTATTTTATCCTCACCAAACTGTGATTGTAACCTTTTCTCTCGGGTTGTCTGTGCCCTCTCCCTGTGTCCCAAGCTCTTAAAATAATATTTTGGGTTGTCAGAACACTAGCCACCAAATTAAAGAGAAAAAGGAGATGTTGGAATGCTTTACTCTGGATTTACTTGCCTGCAAGTGACAGGGTTTCTTCTCTGGGATTTATTTTATTGTTTTAGAACATTATACTTGTTTAAATGTAAACATAGTTAAAGCAAGTAAAATATAACCCTGCTGTTTTTCATGCCAGTGTAACAGTGATTCTGACTAACATGGTCATCTCACCCAGTTACTCATGTAAATTTACTGTACTTGAAGCAATACTACCTCTGGCTATAAACCTACTAGAATTTGCAAGTTGGGTGGCTTTGAGTTAGATCAAGGCTAGGATGGGAGACCTCGAAAGAAAACCCAGATGGCACAGAGAGGAAATCTAAGGTTTTAACTAAGTTCGATTGTGTCTCTAGTTGAATAGTGGCTGATCTGTATTATCATTTCAGGAAGCCTTTTCATGAAGCACACCCATACTTAACGTGTGTTGGAGCCAAGGGTACTGCCTCATTGTTATGTTTTCAGAAAATTTGCTAAGCACAGGCAATATTACAAATGAAATTCTACAAATTTACAATGAAATGGTATACATATTTAAAGGTTGTTGTCTGCTGTC
Organism: Chrysochloris asiatica; assembly: GCF_000296735.1. Classification (NCBI taxonomy): domain Eukaryota; kingdom Metazoa; phylum Chordata; class Mammalia; order Afrosoricida; family Chrysochloridae; genus Chrysochloris; species Chrysochloris asiatica. The sequence continues at coordinate 8,555,995 of NW_006408585.1, forward strand.
CAGCTGATTCCAGCCCCATGGGGTTCCCTAGTTGTAATCTTTACAGGCGCAGATGGGTAGGTCTCTTCTTTTGTGGAGGTGGTGGGGGATTAGAATCACCAAACTTCCAGCAGCTTAGCACTTAAACATTGTGCCACCAGGGCTCTTTTTAAAAAAGACAAAAATACATAAAATTAGTAATTTCTTAATGGTTACAACAATTTATTACAGGGTCACTATAGGTCGGGGTCTATTTGATGGTACTCAACAACAACAATTCTCTTTATAGTATTATATTGAATACAAATGCTGGAAATACTATACAATGGTGCAGTATGGAGAATCTCTTCCCAACTCTGCATTTAGTGACATCTCATTGGTAGCTAGAAACCAACATGCTAAGAATAGTTGCATGATGGAAATCTGAAAATACCATAAATTAAGTTTCTCCTACACAGCCAGCTTAAAAATATTTCCTGGAAATTTCCTTTTTCATTTGTAATATAAGAGGCCAGCCCTTTTCTAACTACCATGCAATTTTGTGTGACTTTCTTTCTTGTGGGAGTCCAGGTGTGATGCTGTGGCTTCATCCTACTGCTGGGTTCTAGAAAAGGGGTTCCTAAGCGTGAAGTCCTGGGGTGGTGCTATGGGCTAATGCATCAGACTGCAAAGTCATTTAAACTACAAGGTCAGTGGTTCAAACTCATCAGCTGCTCCTCAGAAACTGCTATGGGTCGGAATCGTCTCGACAGCACTCAACAACAACAACAAAGCATGTATCATTGTACTCAATTTGGGTGATGTTAGATACTAACTGAGAACAACCCAATTCCCTGCTGGGTTCAAGTTGCTGAGCATTTCCCTTCAAAGCAGAAAGAAGAACTTGGTTGTCAGTTTAATAAAGGGTTGTTATTGTTGTTGCATTTGTTAAGTGCCACGCAGTGGGTTCCGACTCACAGCGACCCTGAAAGGAGCATTGGTGGCACAAGAATTAAAGCACTTAGCTACTAACCTAAAGGTCAATGGTTCAAACCACCAGTTGCTCTGTGAGAGAAATAACAAAATAAAAACACCTGGCAATCTATTCCTATAAAGATTAGAGTCCTATAGGGCAGTACTCATTTACCCTACAGGGTTGCTCTGAGTCAGAACCAACTTGAGGGCACATAACAAGTGGTTCTGAGAGGGCAGTTATGGTTTAGTGACAGAATTCTTCCCGTCCATGTAGGAGACTCAGGTTAATTGTTGCCCAATGCACCTCAAAAACAGCTCATACATCTGTTAGCAGAGGCTGGGGTGTTGCTTTAATGCTAAACAGGTTTCAGTGGAGCTTCCAGAGTAAAGTAGACTAGGAAGAAAGGCCTGGAAATCTACTTGCAAAAATCAAGCAACGACAACCTTCTGGATCACAATGACCCAAACTTGTTGTGCGTGGGGTCGCCACGTGTTGGTTGCCCACTCGAGAACAAGAACAACAATTTCTAACAAAGCATGAAGAGAAGGAAGTCAACTTCTTACAGGAATCAGATGGAATCAGAGAGCATTCTGGGATAACTGCACCAGAACTGACCTTATGGCAGCTTAGAACAGGGCCCAATATGATGTCCTTGAGAACACTCTCACTAGTCCATGAAATAAAAAACTATGAAAAAGACAATGTAGAGATTTTTAAAAAATGCTTAAATGAAATATCTTTATGTAAAGGACTTTAATTCGGGGATCATATCTCAAAAGTAATAAAAATAACTTAATTAGAAGCATGAGTGTGTAAGGATACACCATCATTTTATATATGTGCACACACACACATACATGAAAGTACTTCAAAAAAAAAAAGTTCGTGGAAAAATGGAACTAAAAGATAATGAAATTTTTCACAAACTTTTTTTTTTTTCAAAGTTTTTATTGTGAATTGAGTGACAGCTTACATGGGGGGATATCAGTTCATTTCATTGCAATGATTATAATCCCCTGCATGCTTCATCATTCAACAGTATTTGCTTCTATTCTGTCTGTGTGGTTTTTTTTTGGTTTTGTTTTGGATGTGCACCAAAACACTCAGGAATATACAATCATTCAAACAGCCAAAGGGTACGCCCTGCTAGCCTGCCCACTCCCAGCTGCCAGCATATATCCCCCTCTCCCTCCACAAGTCTAGAATCCTTAGCTGCTCCGTCTCTCCATCATCTCTGCCTCCATCTCTGGCGTCACCGCTTCTCTGGGTAGGGTCCCACACTCTGGTCCTGCTCTTCTCCCTTGATGGTCCCAGGGTCCTCCGCTTTGGGACTGTAAGATTGACCACTCACCCCTTTTAGCTGTAAAAATTCGACCTTTACAGTTGTGACAATCACAATTAGTCATGGTAACAATTACTCATTATTGAATCATGAGAGTCTTGTCCCCATCTCCTTTTACCAGACTTGTCTGTTGTTGTTGTTAGGTGCCATCGAGTCGGTACCGACTCATCGCAACCTTATGCACAGCAGAACGAAACACTGCCCGATCCTGGGCCAACCTCACTACTGTTGCCACGCTTCAGTCCATTGATGCTGCCACTTGGCCAATCCATCTTGTTGGGGGGGGGGGTATTCCTCTCTTTCTCTGACCCTCCACCTTACCAAACATGATATCCTTCTCCAGTGACTGGTCCTTCCTGACAATATGTCCAAAGCATGAGGGACGAAGTTTGGCCATCCTGGCCTCCAAGGAGCACTCTGCCTATGCTTCTTCCAAAATGGATCTGTTAGCTCTTTTGGCAGCCCATGGCACTTTCAATATTCTCCTCCAACACCATACCTCAAAAACATCAATTCTTCTATAGTCTTCCTTAATCACCATCCAGCTTTCACTTGAATATGAGGTTATTGAAAATAACCTTATAGTCTTAAAGCTGATGTCTTTTCTCTTCAACACTTTAAAAAGACCTTGTGCAGCAGATTTGCCTAATGCAACATGTTGATTCTTTGCTGCTTCCATGAGTGTTGATAGTTGATCCAAGAACGAAGTCCTTGACAACTTCAATCTTTTCTCCATTGATAAGAATGTTGTTTATTGGTCCAGCGGTGAGGATTTTTCTCTTTTTTACATTGAGATGCAATCCATACCGAAGGATGTGCTCTTTGAACTTCATCAGTAAATGTTTTAAGTCCTCTTCACTTTCAGCAAGCAAGGTTGTATCATCTGCATATCTCAGGTTGTTAATAAGTCTTCTTCCAATCCTGATGCCACGTTTTTCTTCATAGAACCCAGCATCTCGGATTATTTGCTCAGCATACAGGTTGAATAAGTATGGTGAAAGAATACAACCCTGTAGCACACCTTTCTTAATTTTAAACCATTCAGTGTTCCCATGTTCTGTTCAAACAACTGCCTCTTGGTCCATGTATAGATTCCTCGTAAGTACAATTAACTGTTCTGGAATACTCATACTTCACAATGTTGTCCATAGCTTGTCATGATCCACACAATCGAAAGCCTTTGTGTAGTCAATAAAGCACAGGTAAACATCTTGCTGATAGTCTCTGCTTTCAGCCAAGATCCATCAGACATCAGCAATGATATCCCTCATTCCACATCCTCTTCTGAAACCGGCTTGAACCTCTGGAAGTTCTCTGTCAATGTATGCTTGCAGCTGTTTCTGTATTACCTTTAGTAAAACTTTACTCCATCACTCGTCTGTCAGTTTGTTGTACTGTGGTGGCTTGTGAGTTGCTGTGATTCTGGAAACTATACCACTGGTATTTTAAATACCAGCAGGGTCACCCATGGTGGACAGGTTTCAGATGAGCTTCCAGATGAAGACAGACTAGGAAGAAGGAGTGACGAACTACTTCCCAATATTTAGTCACTGAAAACCTTATGAATAGCAGAGAAACACTGTGAATCTTTAAGATAGTGTAAAGCCTCCTCTTTCCATTGTGCAGAGGCTAGTAGATTTGAACTGCTGACCTTGAGATTAGCAGGCCAACTCATAACCTATTATGCTACCAGGGATCCTCTGTATATACATACTATATATAATATGTAATACTTGAAAAATAATTCTGTTCCTTAAGTCCATTTTGTGTCCATTCCCTAACCCATTGCATTAGAGAATACTTTTTTCCCTTAAAAAAAAAAAGTAAGTATTATAAACGGTGATCAGCCTCCCAGGCTAGATAGAAAAGCAAAAGTATCCCAGAATATAGTTGAGCCATAGCATTAATCTTGTGAGTCTAAGGTCTGAATGGTGACAAGAGGGGTAGTCCTTACAGGAATATGTTGTTTTTAAATGCTATCAAGTCATTTCTGACTCATAGTGATCCTCTATAGGGTTTCCAAGGAGTAGCTAGTGAGTTTGAACCACTAACTTTTCAGTTCAATTGACCTTACGGTCCAGTGTTTATGCTGCAGCACCAAAAGAGGATACTTTTTTCCTTGCCTGCATCAAAGGCAGGTGCCCTAGAAAATTTGAATAAGTGAAGTTTGTCCACATCTGGTATTCTTCTCACCAGGAGCCCTGGTAGCATTGTGAGTTACGAGTTGGGCTGCTAACCCCAAGGTCAGTAATTCAAATCTATCAGTCGCTCTGCAAGATAAAGAGGAGGCTTTCTGCTCCTGTAAAGATTTACAGTCTCGGAAACTCTTTGCGGGGATGCTATAATTCGGTATATAACCACCAGCACCACCACCTCCCCTGTCACCAGACCCTGTGCCCTCCTGGCATTTAATATTCTCCACCATGCCACCTTCATAGGTTTGTTCTAACTCATAGGTGCTCCTGTTCTCAAAATTACTTGCTAATTTCTTCTGTACTTTTCCAGCCTGAGCCCTCTTTCCTTTTTCCATCACAGTTGGGCTCATCAGGTGTCACTGAACAAGACAAATGTTTGAATGACTAATAGCCCCTAAGTTTCCCAGAATCATTTCAGTTTTTCAGAATAACTCTTACAAACACAATTTATCTTAAATTGTCAGTATGTTGTGAAATTAATATAGACCAAGGGAGAGTAAGAGTTTAAAAGAGTATTGGAAAAGGGAGGAATGGGGCAGATCCCACAAAGGTAATCCACACTGCTAGTGAGTTGCTGAATCTTTGAAAATGTGTTTGTGATTTTCAAATAATCTTCCCTTTGGCCCACAGATTTTCCTGAAATGGTCAGTGCTGGATTTTAGCTAATCCTTGCTTTGGCAGCTGCTCATAGGTACAGGCAGCCTCAGAATAACAAATATCTCCAGATTAAACATGAAAATCTTCTAAATCTCTCCAGATTCCTACTTGAAATACTTCACATTTTCTACCAGGGGCTTGTGTGGGAAGTGTGGAGCTTTCAGATAAAGCAGAGGATGGTCAGAGGTAAAGTTTGTGCATGTGTGTATGTGTGTGTATGTGTGTGTGCATTTGTGTATGTGTGTGTGCATGTATGTGCATGCGTGCTGATGGAGGTTGCAGATGTACATATGCAGGGGCTTCAAAAAGTTCATTGAAAAAATAGAATTGAAAGTTAATGGAATTTTTCCATAAACTTTTTGAAGCCCCCTCATATGTATGCAAGGAGCTCTGGTAGTATAGTGGTTATGAGTCGGGCTGCCAACCTCAAGGTCAGCAGATCAAAACTACTAGCTCTTCCATGGGAGAAAGATGAGGCTTTCAGCTCTCATAAAGATTTACAACCTCAGAAACCCAACGCAGAGTCAGAATCGACGCCACAGCACATAACTAGCACCGTGCATATGCACAAGCTATCATCTTACAAGAAGAGCTCAGTATATAATTAAACACAAAGAGTTGCTACAGATTCTAGTCTGATCCAGTTTAGGAGATGTCTTATTTAGCTTTAAAATCCATTCTCTTGTCTAAAATTCCTGCTCTTCAACTATGTAAGCCTATGTCCTTGCCAGACCAAAGTCCTCCTTCTGTGGTAACTGAACAAATATTATATTACATTTCTAATCCTATTTCGTTCTT
>NW_006408585.1:8565827-8567166 GCF_000296735.1 Chrysochloris asiatica
TCTTAGTGACATTCTTCCCTGGTCTTGGTATGAGGGTTATGCTTGCTTCATAAAATGTATTAGGAAGTTTTCCATCCTCCTCTATCTTCTGGAATAATTTGAGTAGAATTGGCGATAGCTCTTCCCTGAATGTTTGGTAGAACTCACCAGTGAAGCCATCTGGGCCAGGACTTGTTTTGTTTGGGAGTCTTTTGATGACCTGATCAATTTCTTCTTTTGTTATGGGTCTGTTCAGGTTTTCTACTTCACTGTGTATAATTTTAGGTAGGTTGTGTTTATATAAAAATTTATCCATCTCTTCTAAGTTTTCAAATTTTTTGGAGTACAACTCTTCATAGTATTCTGTTATTATCTTTTTGATTTCCTTTGGTTCTGTTGTGGCATCGCCCATGTGGTTTCTAATATGTGTTATTTGTGTCTTCTCCCTCTTTTCTTTTGTTAGGTTTCCAATGGTCTGTCAATTTTGTTAATCCTTTCAAAGAACCAGCTTCTTGTCTTGCCAACTGATTTTTGTATATTGATCTTGTACCCTGCTACTTTGCTGAATCTTTCAATGAATTCCAATAATTCTTGCTGAGTCTTTGGGATTTTTCTATGTATAGGATCACATCATCTACAAATAAAGAGAGTTTTATTTCTTCTTTGCCATTTTGGTCAGTTGGTTGGTTATGTGCCTTGGAGTCAGTTCCAACTCATAGTGACCCTGTAGAGGGTTTCTAAGGCTATAAATCTTTATGGGAGCAGAAAACCTCATCTTCCTCCCACAGAATAACTGGTAGTTTCAAACTGCTGACCTTGAGGTTGGCAGTCCACCTCATAACCACTATGCTACCAGTGCAATATTCTTTTCTTGCCTTATAGCTCTGGCTAAGACTTCCTGCACAATATTGAATAGGAGTGGTGATAAAGGACACCACTGTCTGTTTCCTGTTCACAAAGGGAATGCTTTCAGTTTCTCTCCACTGAGAGTAATGTTGAGTATTGAATTTGTATATATGCTTTTAATTATGCTGATGAATTTCCCTTCAATCCTTACTTTGCTGAGGAATGGATGTTGGATTTTGTCAAATGCCTTTTATGCAACAATTGATATGACCATGTGGTTCTTTTCCTGTATCTTATTTATATGCTGGATTACATTGATTGTTTTTCTCATATTGAATCATCCTAGCATCCCTGGCATGAATCCCACTTGGTCATGATGTATTACTTTTTTTTATATGTTATTGAATTCTATTGTCTAGGATTTTCTTGAGAATTTTGGGATATATGTTCATGATGTTGTTATTGTTGTTGTTGTTAAGTGCTGTCGAGTCGATTTCGACCCATAGCGACCCTG
>NW_006408585.1:8567696-8573016 GCF_000296735.1 Chrysochloris asiatica
TTTTTTTGTTGGGAGTTTTAAAATTACCTGATCAATTTCTTCTTTTGTTATAGGCCTGATTAAGGTTTATACTTCATTCTGTGTTACTTTAGATAGGACATGTTTTCTAAAAATTTATCCATTTCTTCTAGATTTTCAACTTTATTGGAGTATAATTCTTCACAGTGTTCTTTTAGTATCCTTTTTAGTTTCATTAATTCTGTTGTGATGTCACCCATATTGTTTCTTATACATGTTATTTGCATCTTCTGTCTCTTTTTGTTTGTTAGATTGGCCAATGGTTTGTCAGTTTTATTAATCCTTTCAAAGAACTCACTTCTTGTCTTATTGATTCTTTCTATTGTTTTTGTTTTCTAATTCATTGATTTCTGATCTAATCTTTATTATTTCTTTTCTTTTAGTGGCAGTAAGCTCTGGTAGTGTAGTGGTTACGAATTGGGCTGTGAACTGCAAGGTCAGCAGTTCGAAACTACTAGCTGTTCCATGGGAGAGAGATGAGACTTTCTGCTCCCACAAAGATTTACATCCTCAGAAACCCTGTACAGGGTTGCTATGAGTTGGAACTGACTCCATGGTACATAACAATAACAACAAGGCTTACTTTGAGACTCTTTTCCTAGTTGTTTGAGATGTTGGGTTAAGGTATTGATTTTGATTCTTTTTTCTTCTTGGCTGTATGTATTTATTGCTGTAAATTGTCCTCTAAGCACTGCTTTTGATGTGTCTCAAAGGTTTTGGCATATTATATTTTCATTCTCATTTGGTTGTTGTTGTTGTTAAGTGCCATTGAGTCAGTTCCGACTCATAGTGATCCTGAAAAGGCTCATACCAACCTTGCAGCCCAGCACATTAACCCACAGCACCACACCAGGACTCCGTCTCATTTGATAGGACTGAAAAATTGCATCATCCTGGCGTACTAGATTGTCACACTTCCTTCCTAGTAGGGAGGCTTGCTCCTCAAAATCCTAATCATTAAGGCAAATATGTGCAACTGTAGTGCAAGGGGACTTCAAAAAATAAGTGTGCAAATCTCATTATCTTTTCATTTCAATTGTCCTCAAACTTTTGAAGTCCCCTCAGGCCATGGCTAGACTATCTGTATATTGCTTTCCAGAAATAGGCACTGTCTACCTGTATGGCTGCCAAGTGGTAACCCTCTTTGAACCAAGCAACATCTAAACAAGTGTACTTTTCAACATTGCATAACACTACTGAGAATGTGGGTGAAAGAAAATATTCAGGTCGGTGGAGTCTCTGGATGTTGGGAATGGTTAAGCACGCAGCACTAACCTTGGGAGGAAAGCCTGGCTTTTGGAGTCACAACCTTAGGAAACCTATGGAATGCAGTTGTACATGGAGCTTCCATGAGTCAAAATCAACTCAATGGCAGTGGGTCTTTTTTGGTTGTTCAAGACCAGTGGGTCTCTAACTTTAACATACATTAGAATCGCCTGAAGAGTTTGTTAAACACAGATTGCTGGGATCCAACACCTTAATTTCGCATTCAGTAGGCACTCAGAATTTGCATTTTATAGACATTCTCAGGTGATTCTGATGTTCCTGTTCTGGGGACCACTTTGAGAACTACTGTTATCCACACTCTCCTTCTAAAACATCACATTGCCGTTATTTCCTTGCTCATACCACGTTATGATTTCCTCCTGTCTACAGGACAAAGTCCAGACTCCTTGGCAAGGTACCAAGTATGGTCTGAACCTGAGTTGTTTCTTCTCTAGATTCAGTCTTCACACCAGGGCTTCAAATAGGGTCACTTCAGTTTGACCCCCTGCTGAGAATTTATATTACCAGCCCAGATATACTGAATCAGAATCTGCATTTTAACACCATTCCCAGGTGATTCTTATAGATACATACCTGGTGACCTGTAAGAATCTCCTGGGGATCTTGTTAAACGATAGATTCAGATTCCCTCTATCCGGGTGGAAATGCAAATTCTCAGTAGGGAAGTCAAATTGGAATGAATTGGTTCAAAGCCCTGCTTCACATTTTTCCACTCAGCATTTTCCCCAGAAAGTAACTGGATGATCTATATAACTAGCTTATGTGCTCTATGCCTTCTGGGTTTGCTGAGAGGAGAGTGCAGGGTGGGATGAGAAAAAAATCACAGTATTCTCTTCTTGACTTCTTTCCCAGGGCCCACATTTGGCAGTAGGTGCACTCTTCTATTGAAGGTCCAGTTGGACTGGGTTCTTTCCTGAAGTTACAACTTTCACAGATTCTTGTTGTTGTTGTTAAGTGCCGTCGAGTCGGTTCCGACCCATAGCGACCCTGTACAGGGTTTCTGAGGGTATAAATCTTTACGGGAGTAGAAAGCCTCATCTTTCTCCCGCGGAGCGGCCGGTAGTTTCGAACCGCTGACCTTAAGGTTCGCAGCCCGATTCGTAACCACTACGCTACCAGAGCTCCTTAGTGGTCATTATTCACTGCATTTGATCTTTCAGGCTTAGGGATCATGATGACTTCCTATTTTTGCTAGTATCTGAATAACTTCAGCATCCTTTCTGTGTTGCTTTAACTCTGCCACACTTTCACGGACAATCTCTTTATTCCATTCTCTTCAATCTCCCCTCTTGAGTTTGTCTTCCATTTACTGGTTGGATTCTGGCTAACTCAGGCCCTGATTTTATTTTCCAATCTTATGGGTCACTAACTTCCCTCCAAGCATGCACACTGGTCATATGTTTCCCAAACACCACGTAGCTTACAATGCATTGCCTTTGCCTATACTTTTCCCTCTGCATGAAAAGTACTTTCACTTATCTATATCTGGAAAACTGCTCCTCATCCTTTAATCCCTCCATTAAATGTTCCTCCTACTCTGCTTCTGGGACAACACACACACACACACACACACACACACACACACACACACATGAGAGGGTAAGTCAAAAGTACTGCTACTAGTGTTCTGGTTAATATATGCTTGGGTTTACTGCAAATAAAACATATTTAAACATCCACCTGTGATTAGTAGGAGACTTCAGACAAGTTCTCTCAGTATTACACTTGTTTAATTCTCCTTAGGATGTCTTCAAAAACAAGGTCCAATCAAAACAGTAGCTTCCAAGGGGAGCTGCAGAGCCACTAAATGCAAGGCAGAGATTCAGTTCAGAAGGTTGTTTTGTTTTTTAGACTTCAAATGGCTAATAACCTGGATAGATTTTCTTGAAGGACACAAAATTATCATGATCATTGTGTTTATTATTAAGTTTCAACAAAATTTAAAACTGCATTGGTGGGAAAAAGGCCTGGAGAGTTACACCGAGTAATTTTTCTCTATCATGATAATGTACCTGCTCATTCCTCATGGGTAGCAAGGGCTGTCCTATGAGAATTCAACTAGGAAAGTTACCCCATCCACCCTACAGGCCTGATCTTGCCCCTTTAGACTTCTTATTCTCCAAATACAAGGAACAATTTTAAGGAACACAACTTGACCCCCTTGCTGTTTTGATGTGGTATAAATTGAAGAGTACAAAATTCTTCAGGAAATGGTTGGGCAGATGGAAACACTACGTTCAGAAGTCTATAGATCTAGATGGAGTATATGTCAATAAACAATAGATTTACATTTTTCTACTATTGCTCAATAAAGGTGTCTATGATTTTGTCCACCATTGTCACATTGTGGTAGCTTGTGTGTTGCTGTGATGCTGGAAACTATGCCACCAATATTTTGAATGCCAGCAAGATCACCCTTGGTGGGCAGGTTTCAGTTGAGTTTCCAGACTAAGACAAATTTGGAAGAAGAAGAGGTAGGCTACTTCCAAGTTTTTAACCACTGAAAACCTTATGAATAACAGTGAAACACTGTTTCCTGAATATGTCAATATTCTGAAGCACCAGAATACTGAAACATGACAAATAGCACCAGGATATTGTCAGATATAGAACCAGAAGATAAACCCTTCAGGTTGAAAGGCACTTAAACTATGACTTGGGAAGAGCTGCCTCCTCAAAATAGAGTTGACCATGATGATGCAAATGGAGTAAAGGCTTTGAGACCTCATTGGCTGATGGGGCACAACTCGAAGAAAAAGAGCTGAAAACATCCATGAAAATATGGGAACATGAAATCTACCAAGGAAAATTGGAAGTTGTCAAAAATGAAATGGAATGCATAAACATTTATATCCCAGGAATTAGTGAGCTAAATGGAGAGGTATTGGCCATTTTAAAACTGAGAATTGCATAGCTTATTACTCTGTGAATGACAAATTGAAGAGGAATGATTCTGTATTCATCATCAAAAAGAGCATTTTAAGATCTATCTTGAAGCACAATGCTGTCTGTTATAGGACAATATCCAATACACCTACAAGGAAGACCAGTTAATATCATTATTATTCAAATTTATGTACCAACTACTTAAATCAGTGATGATGAACTTGAACAATTCTACCAATGTCTTCAATCTGAAAGTGATCAAGCCTGCAATCAAGATGTTTTGATAGTTACTGGTGATTGGAATGCAAAGTTTAGAAACAAAGAGGAAGGATCAATAGTTGAGAAAAATGGCCCTAGTGATAGAAATGATGCTGGATATTGCATGATAAAACTTTGCAAGACTAACGACTTATTCATTGCAAATATCTTTTTTAAACAATATAAAAGATGATTATATACATCAACTTCACCAAATGGAATACACAGAAATCAAATTGACTTCATTTGTGGGACGAGATGTTGGAAAAGCTCCCTATAATTAGCCATAAGAAAACCAGGGGCAAAGTGTGGGACCGACCATCAACTGCTCATATGTCAGTTCATGCTAAAGCTGAAGAAAATTAAAACAAGTCCATGAAAGTCAAAATATGACCTTGAACATACCCCACCTGAATTTAGAAGTCATCTCCAGAACAGATTTGATGCATTACACACTAATGATCGGAAACCAGAACAGTTGTGGGATGACATCACGAATTTCATCCAGGAAGAAAGCAAAAGGTCAGTAAGAAGAAAAGGAAAATGGAAAAGACAAAAATAAATGTCAGATGAGATTCCAAAACTTGCTCTCCAGCATAGAGATTCCAACTAAAAGCAAATAGAAGAAATGAGGTAAAATAGCTCAACAGAAAATTTAAAAGGGCAGCTCGAGCAGGAAAAGTCAAATATTATAATGAAATGTGCAAAGATCTGGAGTTAGAAAACCAAAAGGGAAAAACACACTTAGTGTTTCTCAGTCGGAAAGAACTGAGGAAAAAATTCGAGCCTCGATTTGAAATACTGAAGTATTCTTTGGGCAAAATATGGAATGATGTGGAGAAGCTGGAAGAAACTTCATTTTGACCTATAA
>NW_006408585.1:8574446-8575516 GCF_000296735.1 Chrysochloris asiatica
ATACATAGACCAAGAGGCAATTGTTCTGATAGAACAAGGGGGATATTGAATGGTTCGTAGTCGGTTGTCTAATGCAATGCATTGTTTGATTTCTTGACTACTGCTTTCGTGAGTGTTGATTGTTAATACAAGCAAAATGAAGTCTTTGATAACTTCCATCTTTTATCCGTTTATCATGATATTATTTGTAAGAATTTTTGTTTTCTTTACAATGAGGTACAATCTGTACTGAAGGCTGTGGTCTTTGATCTTCATCAGTAAATACATTCAGTCCTCTTCGCTTCAAGCAAACAAGGTTGCATCATCTACATACCATAGGTTGTTAATAAGTCTTCCTTTTCAAATTATTTTTCTCAGCATATAGATTGAATAAGTACGGTGAAAAGAATACAATTTAGGAACATGTCTTTCCTGATTTTAAACCATTCTTTGCTTTTAACCAAGATCCATCTGATGAGAGCAGTGATATCCCTTGTTCCACGACCTTATTCCTCTTCTGAATCAGGCTTGACTGCCTGGTATTTCCCTGTAGATGTACTGTTGAAACCATTAAAATTTTTTGTTGTTAAGTTCCATCAAGTCGTTTCAGACTCATAACGACCCTGTGTAGGGTTTTCAAGGAGTAGCTATGGAAATTGAACCATTGCTCTTGCAGGTGAAACAGACCTTGCAATCCAGTGCTTTATGCTACAGCACCACACCAGGACTCTGTTTTTGAATTGTTGTTGTTGTCAAGTGCCATTGAGTCACTTCCGACCCATGACGACCCTGTATAGGGTTTCCAAGGAGCAGCTGGTGAGCTTGAACTGCCAACTTGTGGTACAAGCTGACTTTGCAGTCCAGTGCGTTAACTTGCAGCGGCCACACCAGGACTCCACAACACACAAAAAGTGAATTGGATACTGTAGATACATGGGTGGGGCTTGTCAACTATGAGCTGCATTGTGGGATTATCTGGCTGGACCTGCTTTATGTCACTAGCTTTGCTCTTGGGCTTCTTCAATTACCCTCAGAAGATCTTCCAATCTTGCTAGTGATTTGGGAGTTGTCTGGGAAAAAATAGACTGGGA
>NW_006408585.1:8577073-8588722 GCF_000296735.1 Chrysochloris asiatica
GTACAGTGGCATAAATTAAATCACTTGGCTCAAAGACTGAGTCGGTTCAGTTCTTTCTTGACAAATGTAATTAATCCTTTATGGGTGGAGCTCCATCTGTAGTAAAGCCACTTAACTTTTCAAATGCTAGTTCAAGTTTTTTCATTGATAAAACAAGTCTTTCAAACAAGTCCTCACCTCTTGTAATGCCATGCATGGCTTCCAGTGACAAAAGTTCCTCTCATGTGTCAAACTCTGCAGTTACCCCATGAATGAAAATGGCCAATTGGGTAGTATTTTTTATGTTTGTCATCTCATCACAAGTCAGGGAGAGAAATTGGCAATTTCCTGCAGAATCCTTCAATGTTTTTTCAGTATCTTGGGCTAAGTCAGTAATCTGATCTGACATGGTTCTCTGAGACAAACTAACACTATAGCACTTAACAGCAACAGTATACAATATATACTTACCCATTCTTTCTAGCATAGTACTCTTGCTCTCAACTGTGCTTGCGTCCCGTAGCTTAGACACTCTCCATTGTGAGCATTTCTGGGAACAAAATTCTTGTCTTTGGTTCAGCAAGATTGGGATAGTTAGTCCGTAATAACATTAGCAAAAGAACAAAATTCAAACCCTTGCAATTTGGCTTTTAGCTTCAGTTGCATTGTCTACCACACCCAATGACTTAATTTATCAAAATGACCATGGCTTTTTTCTCTACCATCCCTTTGAACCCTTCCCTCCTTACTCTTCCATTTCAGTCACCTTCTCCCTTATTCTTCCCTTCTCCCTACCCTGTTACCTCCCTCTTTTCTTTCACAATTCAACTCAAGTATTGCTTCCTTTTGAAAGGGCTTTGGGGTCCCATCCTACCCCAATACTTACACATTCTTTTATGCCACCCCTCATAGATTGTAAACTGCTTAAAGTAGAGACCTAATTCTTGTTCCTCTTTGCATCCACTACTCCTGGCACAGTCACATATATATGTTCAGTGTTCAGTAACTATTTGTGGAAAGAATGAATATTATTAACATGCCCACTTCCAACAATCACTTTATATGCATGAACTTTTTTTTCTTCACAATAACCCTTTGCCATTCTCTGCTTTATATGGCCGCTATTCATTTGTGCAAAAAGGACATACGGTGGAAAAGATTGACAATTGATCCAATGTTTTAACAAGTGAATGTATTGATAATTAAAAGAGCAACCTTCATGTGGTCAGGTAGGTTTAAAGCAGAGAAGTAAATGTCAGGGGAGTAAGACCTGGCGCCAAGCAAAGTAAGCTGTTAAGTCAAGTAAGCATTGAATTTATTTCTCAAAACAATCCATTGTAGTCCCCCCCCCCCATCCAAAAAAAAAAAGCCAAAGAGGATAGAGAGAAACACTGTAAACTGATGATATATGGAGGGGATAATAATCAGTGTAATGAAACAAGCTATATGAATGGTTGCATGTGAAGCTGATGATGTGCCCTGTAAACTTTCACTCAATCCAAAATAAAAACATTTAATTAAAAAAAAAAATCCATTGTTTTACAGATGAGAAGATGAAATGCAGAAAGATTATGAAATTTACCTAAGATCACACAATTATGAGTTGAGATTAGGTCTCTCTTGTCCCTATACAATAGGCTGAAATATAGCAACAATTGTGAGGTTGGCGTAGGATCAGGCAGTGTTTCATTCTCTGGAGGATAATGGCAGCTAGAGCATGCACTTTGGTGGGACTTTTGGTACATTGATGGGATGAGACTCTTGCAAGCCCACCCAACTCCCTAGCTTCCGTGTTTTAACTGCACTAACACACTCTTTATTTAGAACGTTGCTCTGTTTTGGGATGGAGGTTATCCAACGGGCCGGGCAAGCAGTGCTACTAAGTTACTTAGAACAGAATCCACTGATTGGTTCTCTGTTTCCATCCATAGCATAATGCGGAATAAAAGTCAACTCTGTATTATCAGCATGGCTCTTGGATCTAGCAACCAATAAGACATACCCTTATTTTGCTAACAGCTGCATTAATTAACATATGTCACTTTGCCTTAAGAAATCGCATTGTAATTGTCTACAGTTGACAGAGATTATAAAGCATTTCCAAGAGCTGTGTCTTTTAACTGCTGCTGTTTTCCTTTTGGACTTTTCAATAACCTCATATGAATATGAAAGTTAGATAGTGACTAAGAAAGACCATAGAAGAATCAATGCATTTGAGTTATAGTATTGGAGGAGCATATTAAAAGTACCATGGACTGCCAAAAGAACAAACTAATCTGTGTTGAAGGAAGCACAGCTAGAGTGCTCCTTGGAAGCCAGGATGGCCAGACTGCATATCTCATACTGAGAATATATAGTCAGGAGGAACCAGTCCCTGGAGACCTAATCTCAACTCATAATTGTGTAATCTTAGGTAAATTTCATAATCTTTCTGCATTTCATTTCATCTTCTCATCTGTAAAAATATGGATTATTTTGAGAAATAAATTCAATGCTTACTTGACTTAACAGCTTACTTTGCTTGGCACCAGGTGTATATGAAGTCTCACTCCCCTGACATTTACTTCTCTGCTTTAAACCTACCTGACCACATGCAGGTTGTTTGGTAAAGTGTACGGTTGGAGAAAAAGAGGAAGGTCCCCCAATAAGATGGATTGACACAGTGGCAGCAGCAATGGGTTCAAACATAGCAATGATTGTGAGGTTGGCGTGGGATTGGGCAATGTTTCTTTCTATTGTGCATAGGGTCACTATGAGTTGGCACTGACATGATGGCACCTAACAACAACAACAACAACAAAAAGGCAGCAGAGAATGAAATTGTTAGTTCCTGCATTTTGCACACCTCTTACATGGACAGTTCCCATGGGATCAAACTAACAAATGAGCTTTTCAGGCCTAAATGTCATATAAAACACTTCAGACATATGTAGCATTTTATTGGCATTGTCAGAGTACTCATCTATGAGATGGGACTCAGCCCAGAAGTCTGAGGAAATGGAGCATTGGTGCTATGGATCATAGTTTTTTTTTTTATATTATCCCTATACATCATTAGATTTAGGTTTAACTTAATTTGAATAAGTCTGAGAGTTGTTGTTGTTTGTTGTTAAGTGCCGTGGAGTCGGTTCCGACTTATAGCGACCCTGTACAGGGTTTCCGTGGCTGTAAATCTTTACGGGAGCAGAACGCCTCATCTTTCTCCTGCGGAACAGCTGGTAGTTTCAAACTGCTGACCTTGCGGTTTGCAGCCCAATTCGTAACCACTACGCTAGTCTAAGGGTAGATTACACAATTAAGATCTTTGTTAGCAGTCATATGCTGTATCCTCTTCACATCCAGTAAATGAATGATTACCTCACGTATACTATAGCTTTCTCCATTTTTCTCAAGCCATTAATTATTCAACCTTTCCTTCAGGCATGAGACAGGGTTTTATTTTGTACTTCTTAGGAATATTCCTTTGACAGAGTAAGTCATAAAAGCTCAACTGTATTAAGTCTCTTTTCAATGTGTGGATCTAATCCACCGTACAGCATTGTGGACTACACAGAGAACAGAATGTGAAAAAAGCAAGTATTATTAATGTAATACTTCCTTTGGGTACATTTGCCAATCAAAATATTAAATCCCTTTTAGAAAAATGCTTGGGAATTATTAGTTCTTCATTCAGTTAAAGATTTATGTGTGCAAAAATAGTCCAACTAAGCTAATGTGACCTGCAGTGTGATGTCATATGTGGTCTTCCAAGAGAAAGATTTTGGAGTTTTCAATGCCCCTTGTTTGGGAGGTGGCCCAATTTTCTTAATCACTTGGTATTGATGTTAAGTGTCACTGAGGGAGTTCTGAATCATAATGACCCTGTAGAGCATTTCCGAGGAGCTGTTAGTGGGTTTGAACTGCCACCCTAGAACACCAGAAAAATGTACTTTTACCATAAAAAACCAGTCTTGGATATGTCCGTCAGCATCCCCTTTATGTTGGAAATATTAGTGTCTAAGTAGGATAGTTTCAGTTACCACATTTCTAACTGAACATATTGTTCATATCTGTTACAAAAACAAAATAAAAATTGATGAGTTGAACTAGAATGTTTATCTAAATCCAAATAAAAATCCCTGCTTCAATGTGTCTTCCACAAATGCTCAGAATATGAATTTTAACTTACCGTCCCTCCCCCACCCGGCTCCCTTCCTCTTGCTTTGCTTAAAACTCAACACTTGAAAAATCATCTGACCCTTTTCAGTCTAGAAGTGGAATCCACACTCCCACCCTACCCCCACCCCAAGCAGGGTTATGGTGAGTTTCTGACTGAGCAACACAAGGCCTGAGCCCATCTAGTCTCTGAAAGGGGGCTCAGCAGACACTGCCCACATAACAGCAGCAGCTGTCATGGGACCAGCCTTTCTCTCCCGGCAGAACACCACGGAGGGGGTAAAGTCTCACTAACTCCACAGGATAACAGCAGTTTTTTCTCTGAAAGGGCAGGTGGCCCTAATACAGCTTGTCTCCAGCCTAGCCTGGTCCCTTTTGTCTCTGGGGACACTTGGCTAGCACATACCCAAGAAATGACTTAGTCCCTCAGGTTTTCGGGCTAAAATAATGGTGTAAGAGGAAGCAGGGAGATCTTAGACATGGAACAAAGCCATTAGAGGGCCGTTACATTAGAGCAATTCTTTGATTTTGTGTTTGCATCTTACATGCTGGTTACTATAGCTACTCTGAGCAATAGATAGAAAAGTGATATCAGGAGCATTGTGAATTTCATTTCCCTTTTCAGCTTTTCTTGCACTGAATATTAAGTCAAGGATACCTACTTTAATGAATGGCTAAATTGGAATTGAAATGAATCATAATTAGCCACCTGACGTTAATCATCTGTAACCTCAGAACAAGACTCAGAGTTTTCTGCCAGATGTAGCATTGCGCATGTGTTAGAGTTAATCAGGTGGCTTTGCAGAGACCCATTTTAAAGCTTATTAACATTATTATTCATTCTGATTGAACTGAAGAGTGTCAGATTTTAGCCTAAGTTTAATGTGAAGACCCAGTTGATAACAATCACCTTTCTTGCTGCTCTTATTAATACCACACCGGACGCTGTCAAGTCAATTCTGATTCATGATAATGCATGTGTATCAGAATAGAGTTGCGCTCCATAGGGTTTTTTGTTTTTGTTTTCTCTCTTTGGGATTTTCAATGGCTGAATTTTTGGAAGTATATCACCAGGCCTTTCTTCTGAGGTACCTCTGGGTAGACTCAAAGCTCCAGTCCTCCAGTTAGCAGCCAGGCACATTAACCATTTGTGCCCCCAAGGGACTCCTGTTCAATGATGAGATGAGCCTTTTTCCATATCATTGGACATTGCACAGATTCAAGAGTATGAACCACAAAGTCTTGCACATAAGATATAGAAACCTATATAAAAACTATGCCCCAATTTGCACAACTTCCATATTTTTATAATCTATGTTCTCTTCAGTGGACTGCGTAGTCTCTAGTCATTGTTGCTAAGTGCCTTCAAATTAGTTCTGACCCTGTTTCCAAGGAGCAGCTAGTAGGTTTGAGTTGCTAACCTTCTGGTTAGCAGTCTAGTGCGTGTCCTACAGCACCACACCAGAAACTCTTAATTTCCTTTTCATTGCATTATCCAAATCAGTGGCCAGAGGACATACTATCTATGAAATTTTACTTTAGCAAAGTGTGTACTGTAAAACCAACACTTCATGACTGGCTTACAAGCTTTCAAGAGGGAGACTAGTTCCAGACAGGGTAGGGAGAACCTCCACTGAATGATTTCTAATCTCTTGAGACTGGACTGGTGAAAGGAAATGGGGATAAGATTCTTGTGGTACAATAGTGAATAATTGCCATCAGGACTGACTATGAGGGTCGGAAATGTAGAGGTAGATGTTTTTTTGACAAAAGGAGGGAAGTGATTGATTTTTCAGTCCAGGGGCGGCGGTCCCTGGGACCATCAGGTGAGAAAAGCAGAGAGTGTGACCCTACCAAGAGAGGCAGTGATGGAGACAGAGATGATGACATAGACAGATGGAGTAGCTGGGGACACTGGACTTAGGGAGGGAGAAGGGCTGTGTGCTGACTGCCAGGGGGGTGGGCTTGTGAGGTGTATCCTTTGGTTATTTGATGATGCATGGAGGGGGTTGTAATCATTACAATGAAACAAAATATGATAGGATGAATGTAA
This sequence comes from Chrysochloris asiatica, assembly GCF_000296735.1. Classification (NCBI taxonomy): domain Eukaryota; kingdom Metazoa; phylum Chordata; class Mammalia; order Afrosoricida; family Chrysochloridae; genus Chrysochloris; species Chrysochloris asiatica. Next base: position 8,583,261 of record NW_006408585.1, read on the forward strand.
TTTGATGTTCTCCCATGTAAACCCACATAATTCACAATAAAAACTTAAAAAATATATAGTGCATTTAAACCTTCTACTATTATTTTCTACTATCATTGTGGAGTTGTCTTTTTCTCTTTTCAAAAAAGCAAAAAACTGAACACTTCAGACTTCTAAAGGATCTTTTCAAACTCAACAAACTCGCAAAAGCAAAACAGCTTCTTTGATTCTGATGGAAATTATTATCAATTTATTACCCACAGTGATAGTTACGATTATATGTCAACTTCCCTATGACATGATTCTCAGTGGCTTGGCAGATATTATGTAATCATCCTTCAGTTTCTGACTTGATATAAGCAGCCAATCGGTTAAAGGGGAGTTTTTGTGGAGGTGTGGCTTGCATTCAATATTTATGGTTGTTCTGGCAGCGCTTGCCCTTTCTTGATCTTGCATCCAATTTGTGATCACCTGACCTCCATTTCATGGGATGTTAGGCAGCAGCCTACTGTCTGACCTACTGATTTTGGGTTTGTTAGCCTTTGCAACCATGTAAATCAGAACCTCCAGCCTGATGCCTGATACAGGGATTCATCAGCTTCCACAACATGAGCAATTTCCTTGAAATAAATTTCTCTACGGGCACTATGGAGTCCTGGTGTGGCGCTGTGGGTTAATGCGCCAGACTGCAAAGCTATTTGAACTGCAAGGTTGGTGGTTCAAGCTCACAAGATGCTCCTCGGAAACCCTATGCAGGGTCACTATGGGTCGAAACTGACTCGACAGCACTTAACAGCAACAACATATTTAAGAAATTCTAGTGGCACAGTGGGTTAAGTATTGAACTACTAACCAAAAGGCTGACCCCACCAGCCACTCCATGAGAGAAAGATGAATCAGTCTGTTGCCTTAAAAAATTACAGCCTCAGTTCTATTCTGTTCTCTAGGGTTGCTATGAGTTGAAATTAACTAGACAGCAATTTCCAGTCAATTATTTCACTGGTTTTGTTCCTCTAGAGAACCCAGTCTAAGATACCTACAGAGCAGCCTTTCTACACAAAAGTATGGAAAATTTCCAGAACATAATCTAATAATAGAAAATAAATTAAAAATACCAAATCAATCCAACAACTCGTTATCTACTATTACTAGTAGAAATTTGGAGTGCTGACAGCTTTTCCTGTCACCCAGATCATGGAAGAGGTGTGTACCCATTTCCAGTGTGGAATATCATTGCAGTTTTCCATAAGGAAAAGATAATGCGTGGAGAAGAGCTATGGTTTGCCTTAGATGATATCACAGAGAATGAGAGGCAAGGTTTATTATGGACCCAAACACCCTAGTGTTTGAGTTCACCCAGAGATGTGTCAGGGAATCCACTGCTAAAAATGTTAGACACTGAAAACGTATGGAGCCCAGTTCTATTCTGACACATATGGGGTCACCATGAAGCTGGATTGACTCTGTGGCGACTGATTAATGATGTTTTTAAGCACCAGTGATCTATAGATCACAAAGACTATAAACCCTTCCTTCTTCAAAAGGGTCCACATCTTACCTCCATACAGAACCATGCAAATGGTTAATCCGTTGAAAATTACTGTGAACTTTGCAGTCATTTCTACTTTGGCAATATTGGCAGGCAGGGTTTTTGTATTGGGGAAAGAAAAGGGAAAAAGGAAAGTTGAAAGTTCTGACTAAATAAAAGGACTTTTGTATTAGTAGAACACCCCAACTCCATCCCATGCCATAGACATTGAGTGTAAAGGCTCTCTAAATGCTGAAGTAATAGAAAATATTATCTGTGCAAAGGGACAAATTGTGGGGAATAAACTGTGAAGGCCAGATTATCTTCTAAGAAGCCACATGAAGAAAAAAAACCTCCTGATGACAGAATGCCATCAACCATCAGATATGAACCTTGAAATATGAACTTTCATGGGGTATCATGAATCTTTCCAGGAACTGCAAATTCCTTGATCTTTCTGCCTGCAGTGTTTTAGAAATGTTTACAGTACAATGTAACCTGAGACTTGCCTTTCAGGAAAAGGAAAACTGGTAACTTGATCCTAGAGAGCTTTCTGCACTCAGGGTTTTAAGAATCCAGTGAGTTGAAGGATTTCCCTCCCACCATGGCCTGGGTCTGGTATGATGCTATGGGATAATGTGCTGGACTGCAAGGTCAGTTTGAACTGCAAGGTGGCTAGTCCAAATTCACCAGCTGCTCCTTGGAAACCCTATACAGGGTCACTATGACTCAGAACTGACTCGATAGCACTTAACAACAATAACAATGATCTGGTGAGGCACTGAAGGATAAGCATTGGTCCACAAGGTCAATTTGAACTGCAAGGTGGTGGTTCAAGCCCACCAGTTGCTCCTCAGAAACCCTATACAAGGAAGGTCGATATGAGTCAGAACTGACTCAATAGCACTTAACAACATGGCCTGATGGAGGGTACTAGAAAACCCATTGCTGTTGAGTTGATTCAGACTCATAGCCACCCTATAGAGAAGGGTAGTACTGCCCTGTAGGGTTTGCAGAGCTGTAAATCTTTATAGAAGCAGACTGCTACATCTTTCTCCAGCAAAGCAGCTAGTGAGTTTGAACTACCAATCATTCAGTTAGCAGCAAAGCCTTTTAACCACTGTGCCTCCACATTTCCTTGATGGCAGGAAAGGAGATAGGAACTAACATATTCAGGTTCATCTGTACTGGGCATCATGCTAAACATTCTGTATGGGTCATCCCAGAACACCTTCCCAACAACCCTGGGAGTTATCCCATTTTATAAAAGTGCGAAACATATTTAGAAATATTAAGACTATACCCCAAGTCATACACTTGCTTCATGCCAAAGACTAGATTTGACAGGTCTGCCAAACTACAAATCTCATGTTTTTACCACTGCACCTATGTATTTAGAAAATCGTATTCTCTACCTGCTTGGCCCAGATCTTGGTAACCCTTCTTTGTGATAAGCACATGTGTAGATCAGCCAGGCTAAGGCAGTTTGATGAGTTGGGATCCCATCTTTTCTGACAGTGGCAGCCCTCAGAATATAGGCATGAGGTCACCTCTAGCTTAAGGAAAATGCCACCTCCTTCAGTGACTTCAAATTCTGAGAGGCTCATAAACCTGTGCACTTTGTAAGTGCCACTCATATGTAAGATGTGTGCTAGTGAAGGTTATCTTTGTTGTTCATTTGAGACAAGGTCTACTGATATATTAGGTTTTCTTGACAAATTTGATAGGAACACAAGGTCCTCATTTCAACTTTGTGTTCCTAATAAGAGGTTTAGGCAGAGTCACATGTTGAGGAAAACACTTATAAAACTATTTTGAAAAGGACTGCAGAGTAATAATTAACTATTATTTCAACATCACCATGATTCCAGCAATTCAATGAAGTAATTATAACCCTAATATTAATAATGGAGTCCTGGTGTGGCCCTGTGGGCTAATGAGTCAAACTGCAAAGTCATTTGAACCGCAAGGTTGGTGGTCCAAGCTCACCAGCTGCTCCTTGGAAACCCTATACAGAGTCACTATGGGTCAGAATTGACTTGATGGCACTTAACAACAGCAACAATATTAATAATAATAAAAATTAAAAGTAAGAATAGCACTTAGGTTTCATTGGCTCGTCACCATGTACCAGGTACTGCCTAAGCTTTTTTTTTTCTTTTCAGTTTTTATTATGAATTGAGTGATAGTTTACATGGGAGAACATTGGTTTTACATTCATCGTTTCATTTCAGTGATTACTATCTCCTCTGTGCATCATCATTCAACAGTATTTGCTTCTGTCTCCTCTGTTTTTGTTTGTTTAATATACACAAAAACACTCAGGAATATATAATCATTTAAATAACCAAAAACCAAACGGCACATTCTGCAAGCCTGCCTTCTGGCTGCCAGCACACAGCCTTTTTCTTTCCATGAGTCTAGAGTCTTCAGCTGCTCTATCTCTCCATGTCATCATCTCTGCCTCCATCTCTGGTGCCACTACTTCTCTGAATAGGGTCCCACATTCCTCTCATGCTCTTCTCTCTTGAGGGTCCTAGGGTCTGCTGTTTATGGACTATAAGATTAACTACTCCCTCCTTTTTGTTATAAAACTTCTACCTTTACAGTTGTGACCTGTGACTTGCTTTTGATATACCCTTTTTTGATCAGCTTGAAATTATCATGTAGTGAATTGGTTGCCTGATAATGAAAGGCATTATTCTTTCTGTACAGATACATTCTGCTATTATATGACAGTTCTACTTTTCCCCCATTGTGAAATACTGTAGACAAATCCCCAAATGGAGGGAGGAAAGCCATAAATTTTCTTCTCTATAGAAATTCAGATTTGAACTCAACTGTGCTTTGCTAAACGTGATTTGTGCAATTATTATTCTGCTTCATGGTCTTAAGGTAGGTGTGGCTTGATGCTAAGTCAGTTTGGTGGGTTTTGTTCTTAGAGGTTAAAATTTGACTAAAACCAGGATCCTGGCTCTTTGATTAAATTTTTCTCTATAGGCTCAGACTCATTTAAAAATAGAACTTAATGTGTCTCATTGGAAAAGAAATAAGAAACCGAAAGAAAACAAGATCACATTTTTAAGATTACAAAATCTGCAACTACTAAACCACCCCAACTCCCTTGACTTTTAAAAACTCAACTTGATGTTTGTCCCATTGATTTATAACTGTATATTTAAAAAAATATTGGCGACATGCTATTGGGCTGTTTCTGAATTGAGTTCAAAAACAGCAAAAGCCGCACAGAGTTTTAAAATTGACCTTCTGCTTTCTAAAAAGCCTTATAAAGGAATAGCTTAATGTACATATATTTGAAATTAAGAAAAGGATATAGTTATTTATGTAGTTTGGGATTTACAAATAACCTAAGATATCTAAAATCAGAAAGATTATTATTTGCATAAAAGACAAAATGAAATTTAAAAAAGAAAATTTTGTTCTTACATGTTTGGCTTTTAGAAGGAATACTTAATGGTAATAGAGGAAAGAGTAGCAGTGTCACACTGTAGGATAAGCGCAGGACTACAAAGTCAGTTTGAACCATAAGATCGGCAACTCAAACCCACCAGCCGCTCCTCAGAAACCCTATACAGGGTTGCTATGAGTTGGAACCAATTTGATGGCACTTAGCAACAACTAAACATATAAGATTATCAAAGCATAGTTATATTTCTATTTAAAAGGTTGATAAGTCTAGAGCAATAAGGTGGAGGAAGCAGAAACACTGAGCAGACTCTCTGCCCCAAAGACATGGGAGACTGAATGAAATAGATACAGATGATGGGCCTGGAACCCTGAGCATTAGAGGATAGAACAGAGAGGTGGATTTAATGCCAACTGGAAGATGAAGCTGAACAGCAGCAGTGAGAGAGAAGCAAAAGTGGTGGACCATGATCTGGTGTGGAGTAACACAGCCATCTTGATAGTGAGTGGTTGTTGACAAAGTAGCCTG
>NW_006408585.1:8595072-8597122 GCF_000296735.1 Chrysochloris asiatica
CATTTTGGGTAGCCAATGTCTAAGTTGCCCATCCCTGTCAACCCTGTGTACTGAAGGGGTGGGAGTGATCCTTGCTGAATCGATGGCACCTAACAACAATGATTCCAATCCTGATGCCATGTTCTTCTTTATCTAATTCAGTTCCCCAAATTATTTGCAAAGTATATAATAAGTATGGTGAAAGGATACAACCCTATCACACACTTTTCTGATTTTAAACCATTTGGTATCCCCTTGTTCTGTTCAAATGACTGCCTCTTGGTTCCTCATGAGCACAATTAAGTGTTCTGCTATGATCCACACAGTTGAATGTCTTTATATAGTCAGAAAAACTTAAGTAAACATCTTTTTAGTGTTCTGTGCTTTCAGCCAAGAGTCTCTTACATCAACAGTCATAACTCTTATTCCACATCCTCTTCTGAATCTGTCTTTAGTTTCTGGCAGTTCCCAGTTGATGTCCTACTACAATTTTTTTTTTTTTTTAATTATCATGAGCAAAATTTTATCTGTATATGATATTACTGATATTGTTCAATGATTTCTGTATTCTTTTGAGTCACTTTTCTTTGTAATGGACCCAAATATGAATCCCTTCCAGTTGGTTGACCAGGTTGTTGTTGTTAAATGCCATCGAGTCAATTCTGTCCTGTAGCAACCCTGTATAGGGTTTCCAAGAAGCGGCTGGTGAGCTTGAACTGCCAGCCTTGCAGTTCAAACCAACCTGACAGTCCAGCATATTAACCCACAGCGCCACACCTGGTAGAAACACTCATCATTCTTTCCCTTGCCATTACCACTACCTTGGTTCCAGCCATAACTCTTCTTTGCAGCATGGGTTCTTTGTACCTCTAGAAACTTCCTGGCGAACTCTTCTGGAACTCTGCTACCCTCTTCTCCATTCTTGACCTTGTGGTCAAGTGCTCTTTCTAAACACAAATTTCATTAGTTCATTTGCTTCAAACTCATTGGCTTTCCATTTCTGTTATCATGGATTCCAAATTCCATATCATGGCTCTACCATCTGGCCTCTGCACACATCTCTATCCTCATCTCTGGTCATTTCCTATTTCTTTTAACCTTCATGCCCTCACGTTCTACTCTCTGTCAAACTAACAATTGGTTTGGGAGATTTGTGTTGTTTTCTTTCCTTCTGGCCCTTGAAGAGGCCTAATCCTTTGTTTAGAACTCTTTTCCCCTGTTTTGTAGCTCAGTGGTTCAAGCTCACCAGTTGTTCCTTGGAAACCCTATACAGGGTTGCTATGGGTCGGAACCGACTTGATGGCACTTAACAACAACAACAACAACAACAACAACAACATCATATTCATGCTTCAGATCTCCTCTTGGATCTCTATGACAGTAAGGTCTGATGTCCTTCTTGGTGTCCACCATCAGAGCAATAATAATGCTAGATTGTTATTGATTGCATATCTATCAGTGTTTCACACAAAAAAAGTTAGTTTCATGAAGGCAGTAGGAAGACCAGTGGTGGCTCTAGAATTTCAATAGGAGAGGATTCAATAGGAGTGGCAATCTGGTTATAAGAGCTAGGGCTAGGGATTTATTTGGCTTGGAGGGACTGATGGAGATTCTGTGGTATTTAAAGCCTACCTAAACTATTCCTTGTATTGTCTTTGGCAATTATCAGGCCTGTCTTGGCTACTACTGTGCCTGACACATAATAGGTGCTCAGATATGTTCAATAAATGAATGGATGATTGAATACATGAGAGGTTCCATTATCAACTTTTTCAAAAAAAGTTTTTATTATGAATTGAGTAATAGTTTACATGGGATAATACTGGTTTTACACTCATTGTTTTGTTGCCATGATTACAATCTCCTGTGTGGATCACCATTCAACAGTATTTGCTTATATTATCTCTGTTGTTGTTTTTTTGGTTTTTGGTGGGTTTTTTGTTTGTTTGTTTTGGGGGGCATGTATGCAAAAACACTCAGGAATATATAATCATTTAAACAACAAAAGGGCACATTCTGCAAACCTGCCTCCTGGCCATCAGCACACAGCCTTCCTCTTTCCAAGAGTCTA
>NW_006408585.1:8599536-8601626 GCF_000296735.1 Chrysochloris asiatica
TGCCACAGGATGCGACTGGAGGTTGGTGACAAGGGAGTGTAATTATCCCTTGTTCTCATGATCTTCTAATAGATGGGGGCATGGCCAATCTCCGCCCTCACCAACTCAGTGGCCAGTAGCACCTCCTCTGCACAGCCTCTGCTCTGCCTGAGGTCAGGTTCCCAGCATAGTGCCCCTGGTTCTGAAGGCATATGAGCCTGCCCTGAACTGTACTACACAAACAGTGAACAGAGAACTGTGTTCACACTTCAGGTATCTACCACATCTGCCCGAGAATATGCAATATACAAGCATCAATTAAGTATGAATATGATACTATAATGTCTTGGAGAAAACAAGACAATTTCAGCTTACATAAAAACAGAGTGCCTCTAAAAAGTAACCAAAATACAGAGTCAGAAAGTATAATAACAGAAATAGTATAAGAACTACATGATAAGGAATTCAAAAGAATACTAATTAGGCAACTTTAATGGATTGAGAGAAAGATCAAGAAAGCTACAGATGAAATCAAGGCACACATAGACAGAACTATGGAAAAAATCAGGAAACAAATTGATAAAATAATTGAAGAAAATGGGAAACATACAAAATTAGCAATTAGAAGGCCACTAGATTAGCACAGTAGATTAAAACTTCAGAAATAGATAATACACTAAAAGGGTAAAAAAAAATAGATTTGATTTAATGGAAAGCTAAAATACTGACCTTGAAGAAAAATCTCTCAACAATCATTTGAGGAACAATTCCACCACTCACCAAAATGGCTCAATTTATATTCAGCAGGGTGGCTGAATTTTTACATTACAATGAGCCTTATTAACAATCACTCACAACTGAATTATGTAATCCCATCTGCATCTTCCTTCGTCTTATCCTACCTAGACTCACCAGGAAAGGGTCATTGGCTAGAAGAGTAGGGCTAGAAGAGACATATTAAACAATTCACGGCACCACAACAATATTACATGAATATAAACTATTTTAAGTTAGTTACATTTTCTTAATTCCTACCTAAGGAAAATATTTTGAAATGGAGTGGAAAAAATTAGTATGGGAGCATTTTATGGCTTTTATTTTATAGGATACTTGGAGAGGGTTGAAAGAGCTGTGGTGGCACTCTAAGATAAACACTGGACTACTAACATGAAGGTTAACAGTTCAAACCCACAAGCTACTCTTAGGAAGAAAGATGAGGTCTTTTTTTCTGCTCCTGTATAGATTTACAGCCTCAGAAACTTTAACATGTTCATTATATATAAGTCAACATCAAGTTGATGGCAGTGGGTGGGTGAAGAGGGTGATGGGGTCTGAAGCGTTAGAGGGATTTTAATAAGAGGATGTGAACAATAGAGGACAACTTGGAAAAAAACAGTTTTGAGAATCTTTTATAGATGGCAGGTTGGGGGTCATAAAGAAGTTGTTGTTATTAGGTGCTGTTGAGTTGGTTCTGACTCATAGTGATTCTGTATAGGGTGTCTGAGGAGCAGCTGGTGAGTTTGAACTGCCTTTCTTACAGTTTAAACCAACCTTGCGGTTCAGTGCTTATCCTGCAGTGCCATACCAGGACTCCATAAAGGAAGTTAGAAGACAACGTAGACACGCAGTATTTCACTCAGGGACTTTTGTCTAGGTGTCTGGGGGTGTCAGAGACATTCAACATCACTGACATTTCCTGCTGCTTTAAACACCTTCACCCTCGTTATTGCTGTTAGGTGACGTCAAGTTGGCTCTGACTCTACAACAGAGTGAAATACTTCCCAGTCCCATGCCATCCTCACAGTCCTTCCTCTCTTTTGCTGACCCTTCACTTTACCAAGCATGATGTCCTTTCCAGGGACTAGTCCCTACACCTATATGCTTGAAGTTCATGAGATGAAGACTCGCCATCCTTACTTCTAAGGAACATTCTGGCTGTACTTCTTCCAAGACAGATTTGCTGCTGCTTCTGGCAGACCAAGTTACTTTCAATATTCTACAGCAATACCACAATTCAAATGCATCAATTCTTCTCTGATCTTCCTTATTTATTATTCAGCTTTCACATGCACATAGGCTGATAGAAATTACCATGGGATGGGTCAGGCATA
>NW_006408585.1:8601726-8609045 GCF_000296735.1 Chrysochloris asiatica
TGTCTAAGTTACCCGTCCCTATCTACCCTGTATACAGAGAGGATAGCATTGATACTCAATATGAAGACTCCTTCCCTCTAAGTTGGTATTTTGAGCTATTACATCCATAAGTATAGGCCAAGTAATGATCAACTCTTGAACCCAACATCAGAGCTAGATGTAAAACACCTTTCAAAGAACTAGAACATCTTAAAATGACTCTTATCCAAGATCAGGATTAGTTGTAAGTGCCTCAAGCTCTTGCAGATGAGAGATACAGTGACTGGGACTAGACTCATATCCGGTAGTAGGAAAGACTGACTGACTATCTCATCAGTTCTGTGGACATTGGGGTTTTCCTGCTGCCAAATGAGACTGCAACTACTATTATCCCCTGTTAACCAACTGTGTCCTTCTTAAGCTGCAAAATAAAACACCATTTGGGAAACTTAAATGCCTATTGCTAGGTAAAAAATGTCAGTCTTAAAAAGCTACATACTATATGGCATTCTAGAAAAGGCAAAACTATAGAAATCATAAATCTATCAGTGGCTTCCAGGGGTTTAGGTAAGGGGAGCGAAGGATGAACAGGACATTTTTAGGGCAGTGCCACTATTTGTATGGTACAGAAAAGGAATAGACCATATATACACCCTTATTTTGTACCTCTCATCCCATTTGGTAGAAATCACTAATTGATCATGGCACACATCATGTGAACACATGATATTAAGCATTTGTCAGAATCCTATAGAAATGTAGACCACGAAGAATGAGCACTAATGTGAACTATGCACTTAAAGATAATTTCTCAGTGTTAGTTCATCAACTATGGCAAATGTACCACCAAACCCAGAAAACCAGACCTGTTGCTGTTGAGCCAATTCTAACTCACAGCAACCCTACAGGACAGAGTAGAACTGCCCCAGACAGCTTCCAAGGCTGTGATCTTTACAGCAACACACTGCAACATTTTACTGCTCAGAGTAGCTGCTGGATTCAGCTGACCTTTTGGTTAACATATAAGCACTTAACCACTGTACCACCAGCAATCTTTAAATGCATCATGGGAGTGCAACATGTTAATAGGAGACAATGGGCAGGGGAGAGGGAGTAAACTGGAACTTTCTTTATTTTCTGTACATTTTTTTATAAAAAAGAAAACTGCTCTTAAAGTCCATTAAAAAAAAACAAAAAACAAACCCAATTGGCCATGTTGTCCCTTGAGACTATGGTCCTGAGCCCCCAGATCCAGCAACTCCTTGCCTCAAAGTGTTTGGTAATGTCTAAGAGGTTAATACTTAGTTCACAGAGACATTGTTCTACATCCTACTTTGGTGACTAGCAACTGGGATCTTATGAGTTCATCCGTGGCCATCCAAGGTGCAGCTATTGGTCTCTCCATGTGCAGAAGAAAGAAGAGTGATCAAAATTGAAGATGCTTAGAATCCACTGATCCAATGGACTAATGGAACAACATGTGAACAGCTGTCTCCATGACTCTGAGACCAGAAAACTTAGATAGTATCCAGCTGCCATTACCAACTGCTCTGAGAGGGATCACATTTGAAGGTTCCAGATAGAGTGGGAGACAATGTAGAACAAACTCAAAATTATTAAAAAAACAAAACAACAAAAAAAGACTGGGTTACTAGCCAGAAAGAGACTGGGCAAATCTGAGACTACTGCTCTTGGCCACCCTTCAGGTCTAGAATGGAACTTATCCTGGTGGCCCAATTTTCAACTAGGTGGTGGATAGGTATATAATGATACAGCAACACTAGTAAGGTACGCTCACTATGAACTGGTGAATTACTCAAAATCAAAAGGGCAACATTTATCTGGGGACAAGTTTCAGAGAGGTTGGGAAGGAGGATGGAATGGAACTAGGAACCACAGGGAGGAGCTTGGATAACTTGTTACATGGAGGGGACTGCAGTGATTGAAATCAGTGTGTGACTTGTAAAAACTTATGATCTGCTCTGGAAACCTTCACTTCGTTCACAATAAAACATTTCAATAAAAGAGCACCATTTCTCTAAGGTGCAGAGTGCACATAAGGATAATTTTATTCCTCTCTAAAGATGCCATACAGCAGTCACCCTCTAATGGATCGATTCATTGGAACAACCTCCAGCATGGCCATTCAGGATGCTGTTTAATGGTGTCTCTAGGGATGGTAACAACTGAGAAGGCACAGGGAAGGAGAAACATAACTAGGAAAATGTATGTGTAGGTAATATTGCGCTTCTGCTACATATACTTGGGAAAGGAATAAAACAAAAGAAGAGTACATCAGCCATCTGATATTACCAGTATATTACTCCATGCTTTTATCTTTTCATGTGGAAATTTAGACTATATTTGGGCCAGGGAGGAAATCGGTTTCATCTCACGTGACAACTAAGAGGTCAGAGTGATAGTATTTGGTATCTGGAAGAAATATGATATGATATCAAGGTTCACCAATTGAATAAGGCTATTTTTAATGAATCATTTCTTCCAAAGGTGTGTTGGTCATTTTGAAACTGACAATCATATGGTTTACAAGGCCAGAATGCCAATAGAAGAGAAATGGCATCACATTAATCATCAAAAAGAACATTTCAAGATCTATCTTGAAGTATAATGCTTCTGTGATAAGATATTATCCACATGCCTGGTGGTGGTGGTGATGATGTACCATGGAGTTGGTTCCAACTCATAGTGACCCTGCATAGTGTTTCTGAGGCTGTAATTCTTTACAGGAGCAGAAACCCTCATCTTTCTCCTGTGGAATAGCTGGTAGTGTCAAACTGCTGACCTCGAGGTTAGCATCCCGACTCATAACCACTATGGTACCACAGCTCCTTATCCATATACCTATAAAGATATTATTCAAATTTATACACCAACTATTAAATCCAGTGATGATGAAAATGAAGAATTCTAAAACTTCGCCAGTCTGAAAGTGATCAAACATGCAATTAAGATGCATAGATAAATACATGATTGGAATGCAAAGGTTGAAAACAAGGTTCAGCATTTCTCAAGATGAAAGAACTAAAGAAAAATTTAAACTTAGACTTGAAATATTGATGGATGCTATAGGAAAAATATTGAATGATGTAGAGAGTATCAAAAGAAGATGGAAGGAGTACAAAGAATCACTGTACCAAAAAAGAAATTGTCGATGTTTAACTATTTTAAGAAGTAGCATATGATCAAGAGTCAATGGTCTACAGGAAGAAGTACACTGAGGCACTGACAAAGAACAAGGCTCTGGGAATTGATGGAGTACAAATTGAAATCTTTTAACACACTGATGAAGTACTGGAAGCACTCACTCATCTATGCCTAGAAATGTGAAAGACAGCTACCTGACCAACTGACAGGAAGAGATCGATATATGTACCCATTCCAAATATAATGTAGAAATCACCAGACAATATCATAAACATCACATGAAAGCACAGTTTTGTTAAAGATAATTCAGAAATGACTGCAACAGTACATTGATAGGGAACTGCCAAAGGTTCAAGTCGGATCCAGGAGAGGATGTGGGATATAATTGCTGATGTCAGATGGATCTTGGCTTAAAGCAGAGAGCACAAGAAAGATGTTTACCTGTGCTTTATTGATTATGCAAAGGCTTTAGACTCTGTGGATCATGACAAGCTATGGATAATATGGTGAAAAGTGGGTATTCCAGAGCTCTTAAATGTGCTTATGAGGAACCTGTACATAGACCAAGAGACAGTCGTTCGAACAGAACAAGGGGATACCGAATGGCATAGAAAAGTATGTCTCAGGGTTGTATGCTTTCATCATATTTATTCAATCTGTATGAAGAATACATAGCCCAAGTAATTGGATTATATGAAAAAGAACATGGCATCAGGAATGGAGGAAGACTCATTACCAACCTGCAATATGCAGAAGATACAACCTTTGCTTGTTGAAAGCAAAGAGAACTTAAAATACCTACTGATGAAGAACAAAGACCACAGCCTTCAGTGTAAAGAAAACAAAAATCCTCACTACAGGCCCAATAAATAACATTAGGATAAAAGGAGACACTATTGAAGTTGTCCAAGACTTCATTTTGCTTGAACCTACTATTAACACTCATGGAAGCAGCAGTCAAGAAATCAGTGCATTGCCTTAGGCAGAGCTGCTGCACAAAACCTCTTTAAATTATTCATGAGCAAAGATGTCAGTTTAAGGTGCACCTGACCCAGTAGCCTCATAGGCAGGTGAAAGTTGGACAGTGAATAAGGAACACTGTAGAAGAATTAATGCATTTGAGCTACGGTGTTGGAAAAGAATATTAAAAGTACCATGGAAGAAACAGATTTCTTCCAAATCTGTTTTGGAAGAAAGACAGTCAGAATGCTCCTTGGAAGCCACAATGGCCAGACTTTGTCTCTCATAGTTCAGACATATCAGGAGGGACCATTTCTTGGAGCAGGACAGGGACATGATGATTGGAAAAGTGGAGGGTCAACAAAAAAGAGGAAGTCCTCCAGAGAGATGAATTGGTACAGTGACAGCAGAACTGGGTTCAAGCATAATGATTGTAAGGACGTCAGAGGACTGTGCAGTGTTTTGTTCTGTTTTACATACGGTTGGTATGAGTTGGAACCAACTTGATGGCACCTAACAACAACAACACGAAAAATGTCAGATGGCAGGAGAGGGACATAATGGAGGTCATATCTTTGCCTTTTTTTCTTTCCTATACCATTGGCAGATATGTGAGCATCCTCTGAGACTTTAGCTCCTGCTTCCTTTTTTATTTTTAATAAAAACATTTTATTGTGAATTGGGTGAAGGTTTACAGAACAGATTCATTTTTCATTCAACAATTCATACACATTTTGCTTCATATGCCATTGATTCCATTCCCCACAATGTAACATTACTTATCTCCCTTCCTCCCTGTGTTTCCTGTTTCCATTCTTCTTTCTTTCCTAAACCTTCTGTACTTTGTTCTTGGCTACATAGTATCCTTTTACTCTATAATGGTTGATTATTCTAAAATTTGTATTCCTCAATAGTGTAATTATCCCCTTGTAGACCTGTTTATTATTTGGCTGAAAATTGAGCTACAGGGTGAGTTTATTTCTCAGCCTCAAGGGGAACTAAAGGCTATAATGGTGGGATTCCATCAGTCTCTGCCCACTAAGTTTGATCTTTTCTAGAATTTTGAGCTTTATTCCACATTTTCTCCCACTCTATCTAAAGATATCTAGAATATCCATGTTATCAGAGCACTTGATAATGGTAGCAGGGCACTATCTAGTTCTGGTCTCAGGGTTGTAGAAATGGAGGTTCATGTCCATAATCCATTAGATTAATTGTTTCCATGTGTCTTCGATTTTCTTCATTCTTCTTTCCTCAGAACATGGAGAGACAAACTGATTCAAGACCCCCATCACTACTCACCAAAGTAGGATGTAGAACATTGTCTTTATGGACTATGTTAGGCCAATTGACCTTGGGGTTTCCTGAAACTATGATCCTGAGTCCCAAAGTTCCTACTTCCTTCTTAATTGTAAGTCAGAAGTTTGCTTTTCTAGATAATTAGTTGATATGATGTGTTTCTTTGGTTAAAACAATAAGAGATTCATTTTAAAATTCTCATATACATATTTTAATTCAGTGAGATTTAGTCAAATAAATTTAAATCAAGTAAAATATGTTTTTTGAAAAAACATACTGTTAACAATGAAAGAAAAAACTATACTGTCATTAGAGAAAGTTCAGGGAAATGTATATTTATACACTAAGGACCAAAGTGTAATTCTGGAAAAATAGAATGTACATTAAGAGTCTAAAATACACAGATCTTTTCCCTCAGTAATTTTAATAGTTAATATTTATCTTTATCACATAGTTCAAAAGAATTATATTGTAAAATATTTAATACAACTTGTTTCCAGTGATAAAAAGTTGACAATAAACTAAATATCTAACAACTGATGGTTGGAGTCCATTCCAAGAGTAGCAGAAAGCCTCATCTTTCTCCTGAGCAACAGCTGGTAGTTTTGAACTGCTAACCTTAAGGTTCGCAGCCCCATTTGTAACCACTATGGGTTGATTAAATAACATGCATTCAATAATATGGAGTCCTGGCGTAGAGTGTGGGTTAATGTGCCAGACTGCAAAGCTATTTGACTGCAAGTTTGGCGGTTCAAGCTCACCAGGCACTCCTATGAAACTCTATGCAGTGTCACTATGGGTCGGAATTGACTCCACAGCACTTAAAAACAACAACAATAATATGGCAACCACCAAAAAATCTCCAAGATTAATTTTTTTAAGTGCTTGTTTTTATACATTAAGCAAAAATTCGGGCTACAAAATACTATGTATGCCATGATTATAATTCACTAAAAATCAAATTTTCTCTTTAGTAGTGTGTGCATTATATGCACAGTGTAATATATGCACAGAAGAAAACAGAAATGAAATAAAACAAAATGTCAACAATAATGATTTCTTGGTGGTGGAATTGTAAATTAATTTAATTTATTATTATTTTTCTAAATCTTCCAGTTTTTTTTCACACTGAAATGCAAAAAAAAAAAAAAAAAGGTAATTGATTCTTTAAACCTTACTCATGTTTTTGTTAAGTTCTGACTCATAGTGACACTGTGTAGGGTTTCTGAGGGGCAGCTGGTGAGTCTGAACCACCATAAGTTAATTCTGGGTGTTCTAGGCTATCCATTCCTCTCCTGTGATGACTGAACTGAATTCTTTTTATTATTTCAGAAATTGGCGTTGTTGTTAAGTGCCGGTGAGTCGGTTCTGGCTCATAGAGACCCTGTAGAGGGTTTCTGAGGCTTTAAATTTTTGCAAGAGCAGAAAGTCTCCGCTTTTTCCCCATGGAGTGGTTGGCAGGCTCAAACCATGGACTTTTTGTGGTTCACAGTCCAGTGTTTATCGTATAGAACCACCACACTCCAAAAGATTGGTACAAAATATGGTACAAATGATTTCTTCCCTGATTTCTAGAGAAAAAGAAGTTGAAACATTGGAAGGAAAGAGGAGGGCATAAGTAATGAGCAGAAAATTAGGTTGCAAGTCATTGGTAAAACCTTAAAGAAACTCCAGGACTCCAATTTCTAGTTCCAAATTTGAATCCCTCTATCATATTCGGTTCTATTGTTCAAATGCTTTTGGTTGGAAGAGAGGGGCTAAGAGATGGTGGCCAGGATGCAGACTTACAGAATGTGCTCTTTGGTGGTATAAATCATTATATATGCCTGAGTTAAAAAAAAAAAAAGAGCTAAAGCGAATATAGAGAAACGCTGTTAACTGATGGTACATGAAGGGGATTATAATCAGTGTAATGA
>NW_006408585.1:8609145-8609701 GCF_000296735.1 Chrysochloris asiatica
AACATCCATTAATTATCAGAATATGGAATGGAATAAGTATGAATCTAGGAAAACTGGAAGTTGTCAAAAATGAAATGAAACACATAAAGATGGATATCCTAGGTGAGCTGAAATGGACTCGTATTGGTTGTTTTCAATCTGACAATCATATGATTTACTATGCTGGGAATTATAAATCAAAGATGAAAGATATCACATTCATCGTCAAACAAGAGTATTTTAAGTTCTATCTTATACCCATACGCCTACAAGGAAGACCAGTTAATATCACTATTATTCAAACTTACACTTCAACCACTAAAGCTAATGAATAGAAGAATTCTACCAATGTCTTCAGTCTGATTAAACATGCAATCATGATGTATTGATATTAGTGATGATTGGAATGAAAAAGTTGGAAACATTCTATGATGGCCACCAGGAATGGGAGGGTAGGGGAAAATTATTCACTGTGTAGAGGGTAGACACATGTTAACTAGGGTGATGGAGAAGGCAATATACAACAAGAGGGATGTTGGCAGAGGAAAGATGAAGGTAGTGAAAGACACAGGGAGGA
>NW_006408585.1:8611201-8639485 GCF_000296735.1 Chrysochloris asiatica
TATATGATTTGTTGAATGTAAAACTGATGATCTGCCCTGTAAATTTACACTCAATCCACACTAAAAACCTAAATAAATAAATAAATAAAGCTGGTATGAACATTTATGTACAAAAAAACAATGCTTTTGGTTGTTACATGCCTCCTAATCAGCTAAAAGTCAGTCTTTGCAGAATTGGAATGTGAATGCATTATTTTCCCCTTTGTCTTAAGTGCCATTGTTGAAGCCTTCTTCTCTGAGGTCGACAAACTAAATGGTCTTTCATCTTCAAAGCTTCCCTCCTACTTTCTCTGATTATGGATTGTTCACAGCCGGACCGACTTCTGTTTCAGTCAACATCCATGTTCACTTTGCTAACATGTTAATATCAACCAGTTACACATTATTTATCACATACTTCCAGTTCTAGATATAGTAAAACAGTTACTTTACCAGTTGTTGCAAATAAAAATGACAAAATCAGGGCTTTTGAAAACATCTAAGGAAAAGTAATCAATTCCATCAAATTTGTAGAGTCATAAGTGTTGTTATTGTTAAATACTGCCGTGCCAGTGCCGATTCATAGCGACCTTGTAGAGGGTTTCCAAGGAGCAGCTGGTGGGCTTGAACTGCCTATCTTGTGGTTAGCAGTCCAGTGCTTATCCTATAGCTCCACCCCCAGGACTTGGTAGTGGTAGCAAGGCCTAGAGGTATGTTGTTGTTGTATCATCAAGTCGGTTCTGACTCATAGCTACCCTATATAGGGTCTCCAAGGAGCAGCTGGTGGGTTTGAACTGTTGACTTTGTAGTTTGCAGTCCAGGGCTGATCCTAAAGCATCACACCAGGGACAGCCTATTGAGCCCTGGTGTGGCAATGTAGGATCAACACTGGACTGATAAACTGCAAGATCAGCAATTCAAATCCACCCAGCTGCACACAACAACAATAACACCATGTGTGCTATAACCAAGAAGGAAAGAATGGGTCTGGAATCATAGAAAGCTGCTCCAGTTTTCTGTCTGATTTTAATCTCTGACGTGCCCATAACTCAAGTCATTTTTCCACTTTTTCAAAGGCCTAGTGTCTAAACTATAAAACAGAATAATTTATGCCCTTCACGTAAACATGGAGCTTGGGTGGGTGGCCCAGTCAAAGTGAAGATTAGTTCAAAATAACGAACACCTGGCAAGTACTTAAAGGCGCACAGTATTTTGCATATAACCAATGTGCCACGTAAATAACACTCATAGGAAGCTCTGAGGGGATTGCTTGGAAAAACCATATAACACATGCATTATTTACAAAAAAATATGTTACAACCTAATCTGCATGGGCCCTTCCAGATGTTTGATAGGTGTTACAAAAATTATGGCTAAAATAGTCATATAAGGAATTCACTGTACTACACTTACTTAGTTAGGCATATCATATATAAAGTAACAATATTGAATATAAGCAATGTGGTTTATTTTTAATGTGAGTTTGAATTATTTATATTTAAAATATTCAACATAAACAATAAAAATAAAGTTGTATTTAATGTGTAAAATTTGAAATTAAAAATTTATCACACTCACTTGATTTCAAAACTAGTAGGCCTTGGCATCTTTGATATGGATTCTTGGCACGGGATGTCTTTATTTTAGTTAGTACACATACAAGGGAGCTCTAGTAGCATAGTGGTTACGAATCGGGCTGCGAACCTTAAGGTCAGCGGTTCGAAACTACCAGCCGCTCCGCGGGAGAAAGATGAGGCTTTCTACTCCCGTAAAGATTTACACCCTCGGAAACCCTTTACAGGATCGCTATGGGTCGGAACCAACTCTACAGCACTTAACAACAACCAAACATACATGCTCTCCCCCATTAGAACTAGTTCTGAATAACACAGGTGTTGAAATATGCAAGTACAGAATTATTCAAGGTCGCTGGGAATGTGTATTTTATATAATGTGTTCCTATGGTTATGAATCGGGCTGCTAACCTCAAGGTCAGCAGTTTGAAACTACCAGTGGTTTCGCAGGAGAAAGATGAGGCTTTCTACTCCTGTAAAGATTTACAGTCTTGGAAACCCTGTGCCGGGTTGTTATGAGTCGGAACTGACTCCATGGTAACCACCAACCACCATTCCTTATGTGGAGTGCTGGTATGGTGCTGCAGGATAATGCACTGAACTGCAAGGTCAATTTGAACTGCAAGGTCGGTGGTTCAAACCCAAAAGGCACTGGTCAGAAACCCTAGACAGGGTTCGCATGAGTCGGAACTGACTCAACAGCACTTAACAACATTCCTGATGTAAAAAAACTTAGGGGGTGCCAATCACTTGTTATCTGAAGACCTTTTAATTTTAGATTTTGAATTTAAATGAAAAACTAGATTAGGCAATAGCAGTGTTTTGAATCCAGTTAAACATCTATTCTAAATTTTTAGGAACCAAAGGCCTAGCCTATGCTTTTTAAGGTCATGGTAAGACTCCTACAGCTTTCTTCCATCAGAAACGTTGTTTAGTGCCATCGAGTCGGTTCCAACTCATAGTGACCCTGTAGAGGGTTTCTGAGGAGCAGCTGGTGAGTTTGAACCACTGACCTTGTGGTTCAGGCCAACTTTACAGTCCAGCGCATTAACCTGCAGAGCCACACCAGGAGTCCACATCAAAAAAGTAATTCCTAATTCAAGACAAACTCTAATAACTCTCAAATGATATCAACATCTACCTCCCAAAGGAGCCCTGGTGGCACAGTGACCAAAAGATCAGCAGTTTGAACCCTCCAGCTGCTCTGTGGGAGAAAGGTGAGACTTCACTTTTTGCTTCCATAAAGATTCACAGCCTTGGAAACCCTATGTGGCAGATCTACTCTGTCCTATATTGTCTCTGTGAGTTGGAATTGACTCATTGGCAATAGATTTTGCCTGGTGGTTTCCACCTCGCACTTTACATTGTCTTGATGGTGCCAACAATTAAGCTTGGCTGATAACTGGATGGATGGAGGTTTGAGTCTACCCAGGATCACCTCCAAAGAAAAGTCTGGCAATTCACTTCTAAAAAAAGCAGTCATTTGAAAAACCCTATACAGCACAGTTGTACTTGGACACATGTGGGGTCATCATGAGTCAACCCAAGAGCAACTGGCTCAGTGGCCTATTAATGACTAAATGCAAATACCTGCATTTGGTCCTTTTTTTGCTTGAGTTCTTTGCATCATTTCCTTCTTGAAACCCCTCCATTTACTTCCTGGATATAGCTCTCTCTGGTTCTCCTCTTACCACTTAGCACTCTGTTTCTAGATATCTTCTGCATGCTCTTCTTTTTCTACCCAGACCCAAAATCCTGGTGTTTCCCAGAGTTGCCGCCTTTGGTCTTCACTTTATTGTAATAATCTCTCCATGAATGATCTCACTGGCTTCCTTGGCTTTAATCTCTGTCCATGTGGTGATGACTTCTAGGACTGTTTTGTCATTGTTGTATGCCTTTGAGTAGATTCTGACTCATAGTGACAGAATCTGTCCCTATGGGGTTTCCTGGGCTCTAAGCTTTATAGCAAGGAGCTCTGGTAGTGTAGTGGTTACGAGTCGGGCTGCTAACATTAAAGTCACCAGTTCGAAACTACCAGCTATTCTGCAGGAGATAGATGAGGCTTTCTGCTCCCATAAAGATTTACAGCCTCAGAAACCCTATACAAGGTCGCTATGAGTTGGAACTGACTCCACAGCACACCACCACCATCACCACCAGTCTTTATAGCTGCAGGTTGCCAGCTTTTTCCTCTGGTCTTTAGCTCGACACCTACATGTAACTGAAGGACCCAACCTGAACTCATTGTTTCACTGTCTTCCTCCTCTTGTCGTTGACCTTTTAATTGTGAGATATTTCCTCTTCCATCGGTGGCAGACCTTAAGTTCCCAAGCTCAAAGGGCCAGTTACTCTCAACAACTTCTTTTTCACCTCTCACTCTCCAGTTTCTAAGCAACTCTAATTCTGTTATAAAAATATATCTTACATTAAATTCCTCTTCCCCAGTGGCGCTGCCCCTGGAGTAAAAGTCTTCCTCATGTCTTGCTCAGACTATGGTGTTTTTGTCGCCGTTCTCTTTCTCTGCCTAGTTCACCCTCTGACCCACTGCCAGAGTGAACTTTCTAAAAAACAAATCTGATCATCCTTTAAAACCTTCATTGGCTTGCTAATCAGTACAAGTGTCTGAATGAATGAACAATGGATGTCCTTAATAGAAAACTAAGGATTAAGAACTCAGACTCTAGAGTCAGACTTATTTTGACTCCAGAGTTTTTCATTTGTTATCTGGGTGACCTTGGGCAACCTCTCCAAGCTTGAGTTTTTGGATCTATAAAAAAAGGATAAAAATAGTACACACTTCAGAAGTTATTGTGAAGATTAAGTGAGATAATATATGTAAGGCACTTAACACAGCGTCTGGGCCACAGTACATGATTTATGTCAGCTTTAGTAGTTATTATTAGATCCACAAATGTTGTGGACTCAGTTACCTTACATTCTATGACTCCCAATTTAACTAAGATCAAACTCTAAAACATTTGAATTAACCACTATTTCTCTTCTGCTTGTGGTTGTATATAACACTGTCTCTGGTATTTGTATTGGTAGATTTTGTGTACTATAGTTTGTTTTACATAAAATAATTTCACTGTGCTCTTTTCCTGATTTTTCAGTAAAGATTGTTGAAACTTTTAATTTGCTAATAAATCAGATTCTACATTCTTTTCTTGGGTTAAATTTTGAGATAAAACATTAAATTCTTCATTAAAAGGCTTAATTGCTTTGTATGTATGTTGTTGTATGTATAGAAAGGAAAAATACATAGTTTAAAGCAAACATACTACCCATATTTCTAAAACTTTCTAGCAGAAATAAATTAAATATAGGCAGATAAATACAAATATATACTTTTACTAAGAAATCAGGACAAGAGCACAGTGAAACCATTTTATGTAAAACAAACCATAGTGCACAAAAGTGACCAATCTAAACATCAGAGATAGTGTTATATACAATCACAAGCAGAAGAGAAATAATGATTAATTCAAATGTTTTATATTTTGATATTAGTTAACTTTGTATGGTGTATTAGTTAAATTTGTATGGTACTAAATTTGTATGGTGTGGTACTGTAGGATAAGCACTGGACTGTGAATCACAAGGTTGGGAGTTCAAACCCACCATTAGCTCCTCAAAAACCCTCTATTGGGTCTCCATGAGTCAGAACTGACGGCACTTAACAACAACACATATTTGTATGTTATCTTAAAATAGTTTCTCCCATAGTCAAATTGGAATTCAAATCCTATATACATTATATTTACACTTATTGTGCATTTCATTTGTGACAACCATAAAAATCAGCCAAGATAGTCTCCACTTTCATTGTAATGTATAACTTATTGCAAATCAAAGGTAGAAATCTTTCAGAGCTGGAAAACTGAAAGCATGCCTTGTATGTAAGGAAGAAATAAAATGGAAGGAAAAGACTCAAATTTCACACTAGTTTATTCCTTGATTTTCCAAATTGCTGATTGTACAGAAGAGACCTGGTAAAGCAGAAAAGGTATTCTAGAAGGATCACTGGTGTCGTATCTTCTTCATTTACTCTGGATTTGCCAAACAAATGTTTGATGTTGGTTATTTATGTTGTTGTTAAGTCGGTTTTCACTCATAGCAACCCTGTATAGCCGTTCTTAGGAGTGGCTGGTGAGCTTGAACTGCCGACCTTGAGGTTAAAACAGACCTTGCAGCCCAGTGCATTAACCCACAGTGCCACACCAGGAGTCCTGCTTATTTTCATACGGTAGCAAATTAGACAACTGAGTAGACTTTTTCCAGGCTTAAAACAAATGCAAGTTTGTTTTCATTCTGTTTATTTGAGAACACATCCAGTTATCAATTTAACAATGGAGCATTTATTTTTAAAAAAACAAACTAACAAACAAACATTTTATTGTGGTCTGGGTGAAAGTTTGCAGAGCAAATTAATTTCCCTTTCAACAATTTATACACATTTTATTTTGTGACATTAGTTACAATCCCCTCCATGTAACTGTACTTTCCCCACTTCCTCCCTGGGTTCCCTATATTCATTTGTTCATCTTTCTTCTTCCCCTTCCTGCCTTGTGACCTTTAGTTTTGAGCAAATGCTGTCCTTTTGACCTCGTGTAGTTGATTGTTCTGAGAAGGACATTCTCCACAGTTGTTAATTGTTCACTTACTAGGCCTAGCTGTTGTTTAGCTGAAAGTTGATGCCCAGGATTGGGTTCAGTTCCAGTCTTGAAGGATGTCTGAGCCTATCATCTCAAGGATTTTGAATTTTGCCCTACATTTATCTTCTATTCTGTCCAGGATCTGCTATTGTGGTGCCAATCAGAGCTGCCAGTAGTGGTTGCTGGGTGCAACCTAGCTCTTCTGCTATCAGGCTAAGGAAGACTGTGTTTCTTGTGGTTCATTAGTTGTTTCGGCTAATTGTTTTCTTGAGACTAATTTTTTTTTAACTCTTCTTTGTTCTGGGTGAGAAAGACCAATAGTTGTATGTTAAGATGAACATGTGCAAACTTTTAAGACCCTAGTGGCTACTCATCAAAGTAGGATGTACAGAATATTGTCTTTAGGGATAGTTTTATGCCAATTGACTTAGCTGTCCCCTGAGACTATGGTCCTAAGCCTTCCAGCCCAGTGACTCAGTAACTTGAGGTGTTTGATTATCACTAAGAAGCATGCCCCTATATGCTCTACCATATAGCTGGATATATTTGTAGCACATGTGGTTGGTTATGTGCCGTGGAATCGGTTCCAACTCATAGCGACCCTGAACAGGGTTTCTGAGACTATAAATCTTTACGGGAGCAGAAAGCCTCATCTTTCTCCCACAGAAAAGCTGGTAGTTTCGAACTGTTGACCTTAAGGTTCACAACCTGATTCATAATCACTATGCTACCAGAGCTCCTTTTCATATGTAAGAAATACCTTCTATCAAACCCATAGATCTCACAGGTGCATTCCCAAATCTACATAGCTACCTGTGTATCCATTTGTATATCACTGTTTGTCATTATAAGATTGTGTATGAAATAGTATTTATCATTGTTGCTTTTTACTCTTGTATGCCTCCTAAGGTCCTTTGTCTTGGTTATGTTGTGCTTGCTGTTGTTGCAAGTGCTATTGAGTCGGTTCCAACTCATACTAGGGTTTCCAAGGATCAGCTGGTGGGTTTGAACTACCAACCTTGTGGTTAGCAGTCTAGTGCTTATCCTAGTGTCACACCGGACTCCCATGTTGTGCTTACCTTCCTCTTGTGTATTGCCTTTCCCGTCACCCAAGTTAATACATGTCTATTATCTAGTTTGTGATTTTCCATCCCTCCTGCTCCTATCCTTGGTGGTGGTAGTGGGTATGTGCCATGGAGTCAGTTCTGACTCATAGTGACCCTGTACAGGGTTTCAGAGGCTATAAATCTTTATGGGAGCAGAAAGCCTCATCTTTCTCCTGCAGAACAACTGATATTTTCAAACTGCTGACCTTGAGTTTAACAGCCCAACTTGTAACCGCTACACTACCAGAGATCCACCCTTGGTACCCATGGAAGACTAGTTCTTTCTGTGCATAAGTATTTCTTGACTTTTTATAACAGTGGCCTCATACAGTATTGTCCTGTCATGATTTATTTATTTATTGCACTTAGCATAATGTCCTCCAGTTTCAATCATGTTGTAAGATATTTTGTGGATTCATCAGTGTTCATCTCTTCTGTATCTATTCACTGCCTAAATATCTTCTTGATCGAGATGTCTGTTTATGTCCTTTTTTAAAAATAGGTGTGAATTTTTGCTGGTGAGATGTTGAAATTTTCTATACATTTTAAAAGATCAGTCCCTTGTCAGATATGCCGCTGCCATGATTTTATCCCCAGTCTTTTGTAGGTTCTCTTTTTACTCTTTTGGAGAAGTCTTTTGATGTGCATATATAAATGTTTCATTTTTAGGCGGTCCTAGTCATCTAAATTATCTGCGACTATTTGTTAATTTGTAATGATATCTGACCATCAAACCAAACCCACCTTCCTCAAGTTGTTTCTGACTCATAACAATGTAGGGCTTCCAGAACTATAAATCTTTATAGGAGAAGCCAGTTTTATCCTTCCCTCATGAAGTGGCTAGTGGGTTTGAACAGCTGACATTGCAGTTTGCAACTCAATCCTAACCCCACAACATCACTAGGGCTCATATGTTTGATTGTTGTTGTTGTTACATGCCATTGAGCCACTGGTGAGCTTGAGCTTAGCTGACCTTGCAGTTCAAACTGACTTTGCATAAATTAGGACCATTATGTTTGCCCTAATTTTTTTTTCATGAACCATTTGTTAAATCCATTCCCCATTTAATGGATTTTGGCCATTGTCAAAGATCAACTATTCTTAAATAGATGGATTTACTTCTGGATTCTCAATTCTGCTCCATGGGTCTATGGCTCTATACCAGGACCAGGCTGTTGCAGGTTGGCGGTTCAAGCTCACCAGCCACTCCTTGGAAACCCTATACAGGATCGCTATGAGTCAGAACCAACTCAGTGACACTTAAACACAAAGGTGTTTAAGTAGTAAACCGTAGGACCATCTTTGGGAGTCACACCCATTAATAGCATTCTCTAGTGAGGAAGCATGAATTGTGGAAAAGGGTACTCGATTCTCAGTCCAAGTTCTGTATCTGTCCCTTATCTGTGTGAAATCAGACAAGCGTTTCTATAAAATTTTAATGCCTGCCTTCCTAAGGCCATTCTTTAAAGCATCTTTCAGAAACTTTCTATTCCTGTACTCTCTTTCTCCTCCCCTCATCCTCCTTCCTTTTTTTCTTTTATTTCCTTCTTCTTCCTTCCATCCTTTACTCTTTTCCTTTCTTCCTTCCAGTTTGTTGCTTTTTTTCTTCTTTTTCTCATATGGATCTCTCTCTGTTTCTTTTTAAATATAGTTGAGAGGCTATAATTAAAAAATCACCAACCTTTTTTTTGCCTATTACATGGTTATTAGAGTGCAATTCTATGATTATAATACATAGCTAACTTATTTAGTATTTGGTGTCCTGGTGAGGTGCTGTGGGTTAATGCGTTGGGCTGCAAAATCAGTTTGAACCACAAGGTTGGCAGTTCAAGCTCACCAGCCACTCCTCAAAAACCTTATACAGGGCTGCTATGAGTCAGAACCAACTCAACAGCACTTACACAACAACAATTTAGTATTTAGTTGACACTCTGACTAACCAAATATATTTCAGAGACAAAAGATAATTTCCAAATGAAAGAAACTAAATAGAAAGCTGCAATAATTCTGGCTGCCTGAATTTGATCTTTTCAATTACTTTCACTTGCTTTCAAAGGAGTGATTAAGATTAGAAATGCTCATGTATTGGGTTGTAACTTTTAAAAGGGCATAGCTCTTTCTCAGAGGGTTATAGGCACTTAGTGAGATGCTAGCCCTTTTTTAGTCCACTTCTAAGTAAATTTCTTGTGCATAGCTCCGTAGTCATAAATCTTTCTGAGTATCTCAGGCCTGGAGTCTTTAGAGCTGTAGATGATTACCTGAACATAACTCACAAATCTCTGTACACCATTCTGCACATTCCAGTCTGAAGTTACCTTGCCCTCTTCTAGGATAACCAGAAGTTGGTGTCTCCATATATACCCCCTCAATGAATCCTTGTCTTCTTTTTTGTTGCATAGAGATAATTCTGAATGTGATTGCAAACAAATTACATTCCTTTTCAGTAATTTTATTCATGTGAAATTGTGATGCATTCATATTTCTTGTGTAGTCTTTCAATGGACATGAGTTAGAATCATAAAATAGTGTTAAAAAGGCCTTAAGAGACCATCTAATGCAACCTTCTGCCTTTAAGCTGATATCATGACCTTTTCTCTCTGGGGGAAAATTAGATAATTGATTTGTTTCTACCACACCTGAGTAGCATTAAGTTTAGTGTTATAAAAAGGGTTCAAACTAGTTAACGATGAGCTGAGCTTTGGTAGAAGAAAACACCATACTCTTTACATCGAAGGAAACGGACGTTGTGGAGCGGTAGTAGGTGAGCATATATCACAGAATTTGAATACATTTCCCCAGAGTGGACTGGAATTCATGGTTCGTTATGCTGTCAAAATAAAGTGGTTAAGAGAAATGGGCTCCAGATTTCTTCCACTAGAACTGAAATTTGCGATGGTAGTCAGCGCTAAAAAGCGAGAAATACTAGGACCTCCATTTTCTGTCATATAAATTATTGTTTGCAAAGAAAAGTAAAGACTATTGATCTTTGGGTTACAGCTTCAAAAGGAACAGGTGTTCTGTGAGGAAATCAGTTTGGGAGTGATGGCAATACTACCTGCAAAGCCACATGGTAAATGAAAGCAAATTCATTAACCATATGGGATCAGTCATGGGAATCTGATTGTTTTATAAAGGTCTTGGTGTCAGTCCAGGACCATTTGATAGGGTTTCTGATACTTGAGGCTGAAGTCTTTTATGTGTTTCTTTTACATTTACCATCTGCGTGAGTCTGTGTTTTGGGAGTTAATTTATTTCACATGTTTAGAACTGGAAGAAACCTTAGAGATGATCTGGTCTCTTGGTGGCCAATTCACGTGCCTTCAGGAGCCAGATGGTGGTTGGTGGTGGTTATGTGCTGTGGAGTCGGAACTGACTCATAGCAACCCTGTACAGGGTTTCTGAAGCTGTGAATCTTTACGGGAGCAGAAAGCCTCATCTTTCTCCTGTGGAACAGCTGGTAGTTTTGAACTGCTGACCTAAAGGTTCGCAGCCCGATTCATAACCACTACATTACCAGAGCTCCTTCAGGAGCCAGGTAGTCATGTCAATTAGTGATGTTGGTCGATATAGGTGAAATCGAGTGAGAGAGCAAGTGAGCAAGAGACAGGGAGTATGGTAGGGAGTAGAGTGGGGTGGACAGTGAAACACAGATGTGTTCAGCACATGTACATATACACAACGCATGTTAAAGTATGGGGCCAGACTTGGCCCATAGACCACAATATTGCAAACGCTAAGTCTCTAACACCCTTCTTTTATAGTAGGAGAAACGGAGGTTATCTGTTTGATTGATAATAGAGCTAAGAATAGAATCTGGGTCTCTGTTTGCTAGCCTGGAGGCTTGGGAGAGTGTATCCTTGCATGTGTAGACACAGAATCAAGAGACAACATATATAATTACCAAGATAAGCAATTACTTGGTGTGGTTGGAATGTAGACATCAGAGAGAGGAGGAAAGGGATGGGAGATGGGTTTAAAGATGGAGTCAGAGGATGGACAATGACGAGCCTTTGCTGCCACTTCAGTGAGCTTGGATTCAATTCTAGAGAGAAAAAGCACAGGATCCACTAAATTACTGACAGAACCTTATTCTTGAGAGAAAGTTGCAAGGAATAGTTGTTCCATCCATGTTAGAAAACTCCTTACATACATCAGGTCAACTCACACTTAGACTAGGCCACAAGGCCAGATTCCAGAAGGTGTTCTCTGCTCTTTACAGACTGTGCTACCTCCTAAGACACTGCCTAGGGCACTGAGCCTGTTCCATAATTAATCTTCCTTATTGATATGTTTTTGTTGTAAAGTGATGTCAAGTCAATTCTGAATCTGTATAGAACTTCCGAGTAACAACTGGTGAGTTTGAACCACCAACCTTGTGGTACAAGCAGATCTTGTGGTCCAGTGCTTATCCTACAGTACCACACCAGGACTTTGTATGAGGTATTGGAAGTTGTCAACAATAAAATGGAATGCATAAAGGAATTTCCTAGGCTGAGATGACATGAACTGGTATTGGCCATTCTGAATCTAACAACCATATGACTTAAACTCATTTGAGAATGACAAATTTAAGAGGAATGGTGTCACATACAACATCACAAAGCATTTTTCAAGATTTATCTTGAAGTGCAATGTTGTCTGTGATAGGATAATACCCATACACCTACAAGGGAGACCAGTTAATATGACTTTTATTCAAATTTATGCACTAACCGCTAAAACCAGTGATGATAAAATTGAAGAACTCCATCAACTTCTTCAGTTTTAAATTGATCAAACAAGCACTCAAGATGTATTGTTAATTACTGATGATTGTAATGGGAAAGTTGGAAACAAAGAGGAAGGATCTGTAGTTGGAAAATATGGCCTTTGTGGTAGAAATGATGCTGGAGGTCAAATGATAGAATTTTGCAAGATCAATTCATTGCAAATATCTTTTTCAACAACATAAAAGGTGATTATACATTTGGACATATTGTATTAGGCAAATCTGCTACAGAAGACATCTCTGAAGTGTTCATTTGTGCCTAACTAAGGCCTGACCCAAGCCACGGTATTTTCAATAGCTTCACATGTACTGGAAGTTAAACAGTGAATATTAAAGTTCCATGGACTTCCAGAAGAGCAAACACACCTGTGTTGGAAAAAGTACAGCCAGAATGCTCCTTAGAAACTAGGATGACAAGATTTCACCCCCCTATTTCAGACATATTATCAGGAAGGACCAGTCCATAGAGAAGGACATCATGCTAGGTAAAGTGGAAGGTCAGTGAGAAAGAGGAAGACCCCCATCGAAATAGATTGGCACAATGGCAGCAGCAGAGGGGTGAGGATGATGCAGTACTAGGAAGGGTTTTGTTCTGTTGTGAATAAGGTTTCAATGATTCAGAACAGACTTGATGGTGCCTAACAACACCAACAACATACATCTGGATCTCACCAGATGGCCTACACAGGAATCAAATTGACTACATCTGTGGGACAAATGATGGAGACGTTCAATATCTTCATCCAAAATCAATATCTTCATCCAAGCCAGGGATAGACTGTGGAACAGGCTCATATGCAAGTTCAGGTTGAAGCTGAAAAAAAAAATTAAAACAAGTCCACAAAACCCAAATATGTCCTTGAGTATATCTCACCTGAATTTAGAGATGCATTAAATACTAATTACCAAATACCAAAAAAGTTGCGAGATGACACGAAGAACATCATACATGAAGAAAGCAAAAGGTCATTAAAAAGATAGGAGAAAAAGAAAAGACCAAAATGGATGTCAGAAGAGACTCTGAAACTTATTCTATAGTGTAGAGATGCTAATGCAAATGAAAGAAATGAGGAGGTAAAAGAGCTGAACAGAAATTTTCATAAGGTAGCTAGAGAAGACAAAGTAGAGTCCAAAGTACAGCTGCTCCTCAGAAACCTTAAACAAGGTGCTATGAGTTGGAATTGACTTGATAGCACTTAACAACAACCAGTATCTGCATCCATTCTCTTCATCCCTTCTGCTGTAATGGAGGAAACTTATCTTCTACCTAAAGGTAATTCTCTTACCGTATTCTCTGGATCCCTTCCTTTACCTGTCCTAAATTGCAGGAGGATTAATCCAACAGAGATAAACATTTTAGTAATTAACTTGACTTCTTAGAAACATGTAGCAATTTATCACTCTAGTACTCTTGAGCCAGTCTTTCCCCCTTAAATTTGACGATATCTCACGTTCTCCTGGTGTCTTGTACCATGCTGACCCACCCCTAAGACTTACCTACTATTTTTTTTTTCTTCACCTATGTCGCTATGAGTTGGAACTGACTCTATAGCACTTAGCAATCAGTTGTTAAATGTTGAAATTCTCAGGCCTATGTCTTACCATTTTCTGTTTCATTCTCCACCAGTTTTTTCAAACTTTCTTCTTTGCATTGCTGTCAGTTTTAATTGTTTCATTTATTGGAACTGAGGTATGTAGAAATGTAATTTTACTTTGCTAGCATTGAACTTGACATTTCAAATATTCTCATTTCTGCTGATAATGATAACTCATCACTTTGGTTCAGTATTTCTTAATCTTGGTGGTAGTGGTTTGGTGCCACCAAGTCGGTTCCAACTCTTAGTGCCCTGTATAGGCTATCCATTCTCGTCTTCACCCTTGTTGTAATGGAAGGAACATCTTACACCCTGAATATTACGAGTAAATTATGAGGCTGTAGCATAGTGGTTATGAATCGAGCTGCGAACCGCAAGGTCAGCAGTTTGAAACTACCAGCTGCTTCGCAGGAGAAAGATGAGGCTTTCTGCTTCCGTAAAGATTTACAGCCTCGGAAACCCTGCTCAGGGTTGCTATGGGTTGGAACTGACTTGACAGCACTTAACAACAACAACAACAAATCTTTATGGGAGCAGAAAGCCTCATCTTTGTCCTGGGGAGCAATTGGTAGATTCAAACTACCCACTACGCTACCAGGGCTCCTTCTTCTTAACCTTAACACTATTGATGTTTTGGGCAGGATCAGTCTTCACTGAGAGAATCTTTCTATCCACTGGAGGCCAGTAGCAGCCATTCTCCTCAACGTGGGCCAATAAAACAATATTTCCAAATGTCCCTTGAGGGGCACCATCACTCCTGGTTGAGAACCACTGCATTTAGCTCAAACTCAGACTCTTTGGAGTTTCCTTTTTCACTCCTTGCTTCTCCTTGCCCTCTCTCCAGGAGTGCTTGGAGACTTTAGGGGAGTTGTTTATATTCTTGGCACAGGGAGAGAAAACTTTGGTTTGCAATCATTTCTCTGCTGTCAGACACTGCTGAGGTAACTCAAAGCTTGTTCTTTCAACAGACACGCTGCAGGGCAATTGCTCTGTTGGTTTCAGCTGTTTGCTCTCTTGCTCTCCGCTCTGGTTGGTGCTACTAATCTTCTGCCACTCAGCAATATTGTCCACTTATCTCTGGTGCTGGTTGCCCACCCCACAGCGCTACTTTTGCAGTCGTAAGTTCATTCTTTCTTGGCTCACTCAAGTTCCTGGTCATTCTTGGGGCTTCCTTCAAGTCCTGTAGGTGTGCAGTTTTTGATGTGGGCTTGTCTCTATAATCTTCCTCTCCTGTACTTGTCCTGCTGGTTTTTTCTTCTATTGTGGCTGTTCTGTGTTGGTGTGGGATACTCTGGAAGGCTGGTTTCTCCCAGCGTTCCAGACAATTCAACAAGTCCCCTCCTGTCTTGTCTTCCTCATCTCTCTCAGGGCTTTCCTCACCTCAGCCTTGCTATAGAGTTTTAGGCCTGACACAGAAGTTACTACATCACTAACTCCTTTTACTTCCATCCATTTTCCCAGGTCTCTTCAGTTCCCCTTCTCAAATGTTCTTATGATTTAACGTGTATCAAGAAAATTGCTTTTATAATCAGATTTGATGCTTTAACCATACATTTTAAGGGTTTCATATCTTTTCCTTCTAGGATTTAGGAAACTTTTATTTTATTTTTTTTAAAACCTCAAACCTGTCTCTTCCAGAGCATATTTTAGAATTCAGTATAGGCTTTTTTTCTTTACTTCTTTTCTTCAACAAATATTTATTGATTGTCTACCATCACTCTGGTAGCGTAGTGGTTACGAATCGGGCTGCGAACCTTAAGGTCAGCGGTTCGAAACTACCAGCCGCTCCGCGGGAGAAAGATGAGGCTTTCTACTCCCGTAAAGATTTACACCCTCGGAAACCCTGTACAGGGTCGCTATGGGTCGGACCCGACTCGATGGCACTTAACAACAACAACAACCATCACTAAAAGTCAGAACCGACTCGACAGCACAAAACAACAACAACAAACAAACATATGCCACTTCTTACATTATTTTATGGGATATGGTTATAAACAAAATTAACTGTTAGATCCCGTTGAATCAGTTCTGACTCATAGCGATTCTGTGTACAACAGAAGTGAACACTGCGTGGTCCGGATTCATCCTTATAATCGTTCAAGACCAGTGTTGTAACCACTGTGTCAATCCATCTTGTTGTGAGTGTTCCTCTTTTTTTGCTGACCCTGTACTTTACTAATTATAATGTCCTTCTCTAGGGTCTTGTCCTCATAACAACACATCCACATATGCAAAGTGAAACTGTACCAGCTTCACTTCTGATGAGTAGTCTGACTATACTTATTATACATACTCATATATATTTAAAAAAATGTTTTAAACTTTTTATTGTCAATTTGTTGAAGGTTTACAGAGCAGACCATCATTTTTAAATTCAACAATTTATACACATTTTGCTTCTTTGATTGAAATTCCCTGTTTTTAACATCATTTATCCCACTTCCTTCCTGTGTTTCCAGTTTCCATTCCTCCTCCTTTCCTAACCCTTCTGAACTTTGTTTTGGGTAAATGCTTTCCTTTGGATCTAATGTAATAGTTGATTATTCCAAGTTGTGTGTATACCTCACTAGTACTAATTGTTCCCATTATAGATCTATCTATTGTTTGGCTGAAAATTGAGCCAAGAGGATGAGTTCATTTCCAGACCTGAAGGGTGACGGGGCCACAGTCTACAGTTTCTACCAGTCTCTGCCCAATTCTGTATATGATTTTGAACCTATATTTTCTCCTTTTGTTCTTGCTGGGAGTTTCAGTGTCTTGCCTTCCCTGGGGCAATAAAACTTCAGTCTAAAGATCTAGTATTAGTGATAGAAAGATTGAAGAATAAAAAGAAATCATGGTTTTTCTTCCGGGACTGCTGTCTTACAGGAATTCACCAAGATGGAGAACCGAAAGAGCAAGAGGAAAGGTATCCTATATGTTCTCTAAGTCTTCTAGAAAACATGGAGTTTTCCTTTTGGCCACATACATGTGAATCTACAAGAAAGGTGACATTGTAGATACAGGCTCTGCTCAAAAAGGAATACCCCACAAATGTTACCATGGCTACACTCAACACTGTTGGAATTGCTGCAAACAAACAAGATTATTGCTGAGAGAATTAGTGAGTGGAGGGAGCACATTAAACAGTCTAAGAGCCAAGATCGCTTTCTGAAACATGTGAGGGAAAATGATCAGAAAAAGAAGGAAGCTGTATCTGGGTGTACTTTCACAAGAGGAGCACATTTTGAGAAAACCAATGGAAGGGACACTGAACTGCTGGTAACTGTTTCTTAAGAACAAGTGGTATAACACTCCCACAAAAATGAAGCCTTCGTAGATGTAAAAGAAATTAAAAAAGAAATGACAAAAAAGATGCAAAACATCATTCGGCCTCCATATCTGATTTCTTAACTTCCTTCTGCACTTCCCTTCGTCTCTGTCAGGGTTCATTAAACTTCATTTTGTCCAAATCTTGAATGCCTTGGAGATAGGGAGTGATACTATCTGTTGCTGACCTTGAATGGGGTTTGGGGGGATGACGGTGGATCTGGCCATAAGACAGTTTGAGGCGTCAGGAATCAGTTTTGAGATGTACCACTGGTATAGAATTTTGAGTCATGTGAATTTAAAGGGCGTATAAAGTGTATGTATATGTATTTTTTAAACGTTTTATTGTAAATTATGTGATAGTTTACATGGGAGAACATTAGCTTTACATTTATCCTATCATACATCGTTTCATTGCCATGGTTACAATCCCCTCCATGCATCATCAACCAACCAAAGGGTATACCCTGAAAGCCTGCCCCCTGGGTCATCAGCACACAGTCCCTTTCCCTCTCTGGTCTAGAGTCCCGAGCTGCTCCATCTCTCCACACCATCATCTCTGTTTCCATCTCCGGTGTCACAGCTTCTCTGGGTAGGAACCTGCACTCCGCTCTTCTCCTTTGATGGTCCCAGGGACCTCCTCTTGGACTGCAAAGTCAATCACTCCCCTCCTATTGCTATAAAACCTCTACCTTTACATTTCCAACCCTCACAATCAGTCCTAATAACAATTATTCACCATTGTACCACAAGGAGCCTATTCCCATCTCCTTTTATCAGCCCCGTTCAGACAGATTGGATACTGCTCAGTGGAGACACTACCTTCCTCTGCACCCTCTGGATCTGGGCTCCCTCTTGAAAGCTTGTAAGCCAGTCACTTCTTGCCTTTGTAGTACCCCCATTTTGGGTAGCCAATGTCCAAGTTGCCCATCTCTGTCTATTCTGTGTATAGAGAGGGTGGGAATGATCCTCGCTGTAAAGATTTGTTCCCTCTTTTGTGCTACTGCATCTATAGGTGTAGGACAAGTTCATCAAACTGTATCAGATTACTCTTTTTTCCTCTTCTTTCTTCTTCTAGTTGACCTCTGATCATCCAGTCATTGAAGCCAGGTCCAGTGGGTATTATCTGCAAGTGTGGGTGTTCTTATGCAATGCCCTCTCCTCTTGTCAGCTGGATGATTCACTCTCCACTCTAGTCCTCTGTGATTATGTCACTGACTCTGGGCCCAAGAGCCCTCAGGTCTTGCCACACTGCTGGCCGGCCAGTCAGGTCTCCAGCCAGATTCACAGGAGTCTATTGAACTTTGTAGGGCTTAGCTTGCAGTTTCATTGCTATTTTTCCCTCGCTTCCCCTGACTGATGACAAACGTGGTCACCAATCATAGTGCATGCCTGCTCGTGTGTCTTGGAAGGGGGTTTGCCCTAAGGACACCTGAGCCTTGATGTCTCCTGGGTGAGTAACTTCCTTGTTCTTGCAGTAAGCATTCGGACTGCCATTATTGTTTTGTATTTTTCCTGTTGGTCTTTCTTTCAAGAAGCATCTTCTGCTCTTTTAGCCACTCCAGGCTGGTCTGCTTGTTGTATATACATTTTTAAAGTTGTTGGCAATGCTTGGTCATTTTATTGCCAGTAATGGTCATTTATTTTTTCCTATAATTTTATGCAGCTTCACTCTGGACTGATTCAAACAGGAAGCCGACACAATGTCTACCAAAAATCATTTTAATCTCCAAGTTCCATAAAACAATATACGGCACTCATATAACTCACTTTTCTGGAATGAAGTTTATAGCAACTTAAGTGTTTCCAATTTTATTTTTAGACACTAGCGTATGCATTTTACATTGAGTGAAATCTAGTTCGTTTCTGTGACAGTTGAATTGTTTTAAATCTCAGCCAGTGGGTACCTGTAATTTATGTATGATTAACATGTTGGCTTTGAAGAGACTATTGATTTTATTAATGAAACAGATGCTGTTCTCCTTTCCTAGACGAAGCCACACATCTATAATCTCGGTTTCCATGACCATCTGAGAAAATTAATTGTGCTAAAATACATTGTATATGACAATGAGGCAGACTGGCAGGCAAGCCAAGGGACTGGTTCTAAAGAGTGAAAATTACATTTCCTGCATTCCAAAGCCATTTAATGCTTCTCAGCTCCTGCCTGTATGTGTGGATAAAGGCCTTTATGCCCTTGAGGGCAATTTCGAAACCCTTGCAGATCCAATCCTCATGCAACATTTCGAGATAAACTATACTTCAGATGTTCCTAAACCTCAAAATTACAGCTCACAGACAAAAGCATAATTTAGAAAAGAAACTTCCATAAAAGCACGCATATGAAATATAAGTTGAAATGGTGTATAGTTACTGATTAGACAGCATTTCATTACTGGTGTGCTAAAGGTTTGCTCTCATTAAAGAGTTAACTCTTCAAAGAATGAAATAATGCTTAAAAAGACAAAGTGACAGTTAAGGACGAATTTTTATGTCCCATTGGGTAAACTTGCATTGTGTGCCATCCAGTCGATTCTGACTCAGCCACCCTTAAAAACTGCATTTCTCTGGGAGACGTCTTTGTATTTTTTAATGTTTCTCGAAAGACAGGATAAACACAGACTATCATTTTTGCTTTAAATATTGAGATCAGATAACAAGCAAATCTTTGGTAAACCCCTGCAGTCTGGAACTGGCTCAGAAAAAACAGGAAGGAGAATTCAGAAAAGCCACAAGGATGAGAGCTGTGGGCTGATAGATGGCAAGTCCTAGCGTAGGATGCTGAAGAGGTTTATATGCAAACCTCAAACCACTTTTATTAACTGATTGACCCTCTGCTTTTGCTACCAATCGATCATTTTGATCCTGACTGGAAGGTCTTTTTTAACTATTAATTTGAATTTGTTATGTTCATTAACTTGTAGTTGAAAACTCTCAAACAGAAAAGTTGAAAGAGTAGTAGAATAAATGCTCATATCCTTCACCTAGATTCACTAATTATTAACATTTTTTTTTTTTTTTTTTGGTCATATTGGTTTCCATGATATATAACCCTTATGAATCGGGCTGTGAACCTCAAGGTAGGCAGTTCGAGACTACCAGCTGTTCCGCAGGAGAAAGATGAGGCTTTCTGCTCCCGTAAAGATTTACAGCCTCGGAAACCCTGTACAGGGTCAATATGAGTCAGAACCGACTCCACGGCACATAACCACCACCACCAACAATCATTTTCAAGTAAATTGCAGATCTTCTTCCAGCCTGGAATACTTTAAAATTTATCTCCTAAGAGCAAGGCCACTTTCCTGGGTAACCACATGACCATTATTATGCCAAGAAGTTTAACATTGTTATAAAAATATTATCTAATTACACAGAACATATTTGAATTTATCAAAATGTACGTATAGCAAAAAAAATTTTTCTGACTTAAGTGATTAACAAGTCTACTTAAGAATCATGTATTTGGTTGCCCAATGTTCTTTGTCTCCTTCAATCTAGAGCAAGTATCAGCAAATACTTTCTGTAAAGGGCTAGATATAAATATACTTATAATGTAAATATATTAAAAACAATATATCCTAATTACAATATGATGTAAACATTAGAGACTTTGTGTACCGCACAATTTCTGTGCTAACTACTCAAGTCTGTCTTTGTAGCAAAAGAAAACAAACAAAAACTTATAGATAGCCCCATAAAGGAATCAAGTGGTTATGTTTCTATCAAACTTTATGAATATTTAAGTTTGAATTTCATGTCATTTTCATGTGCCACAGATATCATCTTTTGTTTTTTTTTTTCAACCATTTAAAAAAATACACAAACCATTGTTGCTCATGGCTGTGGTGGCTGTGTACCCTGAGTTGGTTCCAATTTATAGTGACCTGGTATAGGGTTTCCAAAACTGTAAATCTTTATGGAAGCAGAAAGCCTCACCTTTCTCCCATGGAGCAACTGGTAGATCGAACTACTGACCTTGCAGCTAGCAGCCCAGCTTGTAATCCACTACACTACCAGGGCTCCTAGGTTATACAAACACACGGAGTAGGGCAGGTTTGGCTCCAGAGACCATAGTTTTTACTGATCCCTGATCATACTCATGCTGGTGGTGATGGTGGTGCCATGGAGTTGGTTCTAACTCATAGTGATCCTGTGTAGGGTTTCCAAAGAGCTGCTGGAGGGTCTGAACCACCATTCTTTCTTTCTTTTCTTAAATGTTTTATTGTGAATTATGTGATACTTTACATGGGAGAACATTAGCTTTACTTTCATCCTATCATACATCATTTCATTGCCATGGTTACAATCTCTCCATGCATCATCAACCAACCAAAGGGTACACCCTGCAAGCCTGCCTCTTGGTCATCAGTACACAGCCCCTCTCCCTCTCTGGGTCTAGAGTCCCCAGCTGCTCCATCTCTCCATGTCAGTGTCTCTGCCTCCATCTCTGGCATCACTGTTTCTCTGGGTAGGGTCCCTCACTCTGCTCTTCTCCCATGATGGTCCCAGGGACCTCTGCTCCTGGACTGCAAAGTCAGCCACTCTCCTCCTTTTGCTATAAAATGTCTACCTTTACATTTCCAATGCTCACAGTCAATCCTGATAACAATTATTCACTATTGTGCCACATGAGTGCTATCCCCATCTCCTTTCATTAGCCCCTCCCGCCCCCCGACAGATTGGATACTACTCAGTGGAGATTCTACCTTCCTCTATGCCCTCTGGATCTAGGCTTTTGAAAGCTTATAAGCCAGTCACTTCTTGCCTTTGTAGCACCCCCATTTTGGGTAGCCAATGTCCAAGTTGCCCATCCCTGTCTACCCTGTGTATGGAGGGGGTGGGGGTGGGGGGTGGGAATGATCCTTGCTGTAAAGATTTGCTCCCTCTTTTGAGCTCTTGCATCCATAGGTGTAGGTCAAGTTCATCAAATTGTATCATATTACTCTTTTTTCCCTCTTCTTTCCTCTTCTAGTTGAGTTCTGATCATCCAGCCATTGAAGCCAGGTCAAGTGGGTATTATCTGCAAGTGTGGGTGTTCTTATGCATATGCCACTCTAGTCCTCTGTGGCTTTGTCCCATTCCAACCATGCCTTGATCCCTGTATCCCAGAGCCCTATTGATTGAAGGTTGTGCATACATCATTATTTACCTCCGTCCCCCTTAGCCCATGCAAACCTACCTAACTGTGTTCTCCCTTATTCTTCCATTCCCTTATTCTTCCATTCTCCCTTATTCTTCCATCCACCTTATTCTTCCATTCCCCTCCCCCTATTTGTGTATTGACCCCTCCCCAGCACCCAAAGTATCCTGTGTCTATTCCCTAATCTGTATTCTACCTTCCTCTCTCACCCCTCACCCCACCCCTCACATCCCGGCAACCAGCAAAGAATCCTGACCCTCCTCCATATTTAGTATGGGTTCTTTTCCTTAGTCTTGTACAGTAGTGGTCTTATGCAGTATTTCTTCTTTTGTGACTGATTAATTTCACTCAACATAATGTCCTCAAGTGAACCACCGTTCTTGGGGTTAAGAGTCTATGCTTATACTATAGTGCCATACCAGGACTCCAATCTCAAATGATCCTTTGCTCCTCTTTTTATTTAATGTAAACAGTATGTTGAAATATACGGATGTGGACAGAAACTATAAGTGGACAGCCCCACAATTCTTCACAATGTGAACTATGTAACACAATGCGGCATGAGAACTATTTGTGACTATTTTTGAAAACACTCAATGGTGTCACACTTGTGGATCTGCAGGTGGTCAGCACTGAGTGATGGTCACACAGCAAGAGAGAGCTTCTAGAAGGCTTTGACATTGTTATCAAAGAGTCTGTCTGCAGAGCAAGGTGGTCTACAGTGATCCAAATGTCTTAGTCTTGACAATCATCCAGCAAATCAGTGTGAGCAAGTTACACTCAGAGCTGCCTCAGAGGTTAGTTCCTGATAACAGCTCCTGTTGGTTTCATTAACTGATTTGCTCCCTCATCTTGCTCTCTTTAGTTCTATGCCTCACCTCACAGGGTCTGATAGGCAGGAAGGTGCTATTTTAAGACTGGACTGAACAAAAGGGACAGATACTGGGCTGAGTCTGTCATGTTCCTACTAAGTGGATAAATTCTCCTTTATCAGTAAATGTGCTGTGAAGATTCGGGATTATGGAATAGTCTGGCTATGTGGAGGCCTGGGGGGAGTCTATGAGTCCTGACTGATGACAGACTGATCAGACCAATTATGGCACTTAGATTGTCTTGCTTGCTGCATTAAAAAAAAAACCCCAAACCACAGGGTGTGTTATTAGTTTCCTAAGACTACCCTAGAAAATTATCACAAATCTCTCCTTGTTGCTAAGTGTCACTGAGTCAGTTTTGACTCATAGTAACCCTGTATAGGATTTCCAAGGAGCAACTGGTGGGCTTCAACAGCTGATCTTGCGGTTAGCAGTCCAGTGCTTATCCTACAGTGCCACGCCAAGACAAAACAACGTGGCTGAAAATAACAGAAATTTATTGTCTTGTACTTTTGGTGGCTGGGAGTGTGAATTCAGCTGTGTATTCAGCTGGATTGTGCTCTTTGTTATATGTGTCTGGGAAGACTCTGGATTCTTCAGTGCTTCTGCTGACCCCAGGCATTCTTGGCTTGTGGCAGCCCGAGTCCAGTCTAGGTCTTTATTCTCATATGACCATCGTCCCTCTGTGTCTAGGTCTCTCCTCTTTTTCTGAGGACACCAGTCATATTGAATTCATGTTGTAGTTGTTAAGTGCCATCAAGTTGGTTCTGACTCACAGTGACCTTGTATAGAGTTTCTAAAGAGAGGCTGGTGAGCTTGAACCACCGAGCCTGTAGTTCAAACTGGCCTCGTGGTCCAGTACATTATCCTACAGTGCCACACCAGGACTCCTCATATTGGATTAGGGCCCACTTCACTCCAGTGTGAACTCATGGTAGCTAAGTTACTTCTGCAAAGACTCCAGACAAGGGCATATGCACAAGTACTAGGGGTTAGGACTTCTAACACATCGGTTTAGGGACACAGTTCACCCCATAACAGGATGCAAAATCACTTGACTTTGTGAAAATAGAACTTGAAAAGGCTCCTTTAGGCGTGGACTAGTCTTGAATAACTCACGGGATCTCCTCCTGAAACAGAAATAATCCACAACACAAGTTCCTCTGGTGAGCCCCATTTCTCCCGTGTGCCCCAGGCCTCCCAAGTATACTTATGACATTTGGAGAGATTACCCTGAGGGTGAAGTGGTGATGAATCCATTTTCTCAGAACACAGAGTCAAACATGGGCCTCAGCTTTTCTGTGATTATTTAGGACATGTGTCTTAATTTCAGTGACATACAGCAAGGGAGATGATAATCCCACCTTGGGGCTCAGCGAGGGGCTGTTAAACTTTTGTTTGCCCTGGTGCCTTTGCACATAGAACTTAAATCCCAGGGCAATGTCCACTGCAGAGTAGATTTGTTTCACCTGTAATATTCTTAAAGGATCCCTGGAAGGTACCATGGTTAAGCAATCAGCTGCTAGCCAAAATGTGGATGGTTTGAAAACACCGGCTCCTCCGGGAGCGGAAGATGTAACAGTCTGCTTCCCTAACGATTATAACCCTGAAAGCCCTATAGGGAAACTCAAGAAGCCCAATAGGTTTTCCAGGGCTATAATCTTTAGGAAAGATTCCTAAAAGTTATTCTTCTGAATTGACTCAACAGCAATGAGTTTTATTATTTTTGAAAATATTTTCCCAGAAAATCTCACCCTCACGTTCTAAAATAAAGACCTATTTGTGGGTTTACGTTAGCAAGACTGACAAAACAACTGAATGGAATGGCAGCAAACCTTCTTCCTGGGGTCCTCAAAACTTTTCTTTTTCTTACTCTCCTCATCCTATGCTCATCTCGACCCTCTCCCCACTTTTCTTTTAAATTTTTTATTGTGAATTGAGGGATAGTTTACATAGGAGAACATCAACTAACACTTATCCTATTGTATTTCGTTTCATTGCAATGATTACAATCCCCTCCATGCATCATCATTCAATAGTACCTGCCTCTATTTCCTCTGTGTTTTCTTTTTTTTGATGTACACCAAAACACTCAGGAATACACAATCATCCAAACAACCAAGGAGCTCTGGTAGCATAGTGGTTATGAATCAGGCTGCTAACCTTAGGGTCAGCAGTGCAAAACTACCAGCTGTACCACTGGAGAAAGATGAGGCTTTCTGCTCCCATAAAGATTTACAGCCTTGGAAACCCTGTACAGGATCACTATGAGT
The DNA here is from genome assembly GCF_000296735.1 of Chrysochloris asiatica. NCBI lineage: Eukaryota > Metazoa > Chordata > Mammalia > Afrosoricida > Chrysochloridae > Chrysochloris > Chrysochloris asiatica. The sequence goes on from NW_006408585.1 coordinate 8,636,476, forward strand.
CAGAACCGACTCCACGGCACATAACAATACAACCAAAGGACACATTCTGCAAGCCTGCCCCCTGGCTGCCAGCACATTGCCCCTTGCCTTTCATGAGTCTAGTATCCTCAGCTGTTCCATGTCTCCATGTCATCATCTGTCTCCATCCCCAGAGGCACTACTTCTCTGCATAGGGCCCCACATTCCTGCTCTTCTCCCTTGAGGGTGCTAGGGTCCTCTGTTCCTGGAATATAAGACTAACTACTCCTCCCTTTTTGTTACAAAACCTCTTATCTTTACAGTTGTGACACTCACGGTTAGTCATGATGACAATTCCTCACTATTGAATCATAAGAATCCTATCCTCATCTCCTTTCACTAGACCCATCTAGAGAAGATGAAAACTTCCCCCATCTTTTAAAGCAAAAAAAAATTTTTTTGCCTGAACAGACATTTAATTATTCTTCAATTTTATTGAAAATATTCTTATTCTATGTTCATACTCCAAACACAAAATGCCACAGTTACACTAAATGATAAAGCCAAGGATGTCTAGTAGAGAAACCAATTTGACATTTAAAAAAGAGCAAAAACAAATAGTTGTCATTGTGTAGAATCCAACTCATGGTGACCACGTGTATGTCAAGTAGAACCGTACTTCATTGGTGGAAGAATAATTTCTAAGAAGTATCAGTGTGATGCTGGTTCCTATGAGGTGGAGATGAAAGATATCCCAAATGTTTTAACTATTCTAAAATGTCATTCCACTGGTGTGGCACTATAGGGTAAGACCTGGACTGCTAACCTCAAGAGCGGTAGCTCAAACCCAACAGCTGCTCCTTGGAAACCTGATACGTGGTCGCTATTAAGTCAGAATGGACTCGATGATGCTTCACAAGAACTACCACATCCCTGATACAGATCACCAGTCCCCCCTAAGTATCCTCTCCTGTGTCTCAGGGCTCTGCGGCTCCCTGTACACAGAGCTCACGGGCCAACAAGGAAATGGCTCACACAGTTTTGGAAGCTGACAAGTCTCAAATCCACAGTTCAGTGGTCAGTCTGAAATATTCTCCTTACTCATGCCAAATAGGCTGTTGACTAACAAGTCTGTGGAAGCTGGTGAATCAGGTCAGGATAATGGCTCAAGTCCTAAGAACCAAAGATCAGACAGAGGCAAACTTGGTTAGTCAAGCAAAGGAATGTATAGTGCACTCATACCAGATGACTCATTTTATGTCAAAATTGACCAAGCCCCTCATTAGATTTCCAAGTTTTTGCAATCACAGTGAAGCCTGTTAACATTCACTCACAGCTGAACCATATAATCCTAGCTCTCCTCACCTTTTCTTACCCAGACCCATCAGGAAAAAGACTGTGGTGGTGCTACAGGATAATGCACTGGACTGCAAGATCAGCAGTTCAAACCCACCAGCAGCTCCTTGGAAACCCTATACAGGGGTCATTATGAGTTGGAACCAACTCAATGGCATTTAGCAACAACAACAAAGACATGGCTAGAAGAGACATAATAAATCACAGCACCAAAGTAGGGTTTTCCCTAGCAGAATATTTTTAGGGGATTGGTAGGTCTTTCTTATGAGGTGCCTGAGGGTGGACTTGACCTGCCCACCTTTTGCACACCCCATGGACTCCAGCTAGAACATTGTATATTAGATTGCATATTAGGGAATTCCAGGCCAGGAAAGAAGAAAGATGCAATGAATCCTGGTAGTTGTCTTAATTTTTTTTTTTTTCTTTACTAAGTTTATTAATCATGATGCAATTGAAGACAAGATAGATAGACTTTCTTCTTTTTATTTATGATAGGATAAATTTGTTAGTTGTTAAGTAAATCCCATTCTCTGGCTTTTGCATTTAGCTTGTGCTTCCAGGCTCAAAACATCATAAATAACCAATGAAGAAAAAGTATTGTCTAAACATTAAGAGACAATTTCCATAAACATTCTCATTAAAAATGCATGACTGGCAAAAAGATTTAATTTTAGTCCTCATGTAGTTTCTGTAGTCATATTTTTCTTTGCATTGCCTGTCCTAGCGATTTGACTTCAAAGTTCACTTGAGATGAAGAGTGGACATTTTTGGAGTAGGCACCTAAGGCTTTAAAAGCTGTTCCTTTGCTGACCTGGCATTTCCCCTCCTGTAACATCATTCTCTGTATTCTTAGCAGGGAATCTTGACTAGTAAAACAATTTCAAACCTGAGAGAGAGTGGAGAGAAGATAGACAGAAGGTGCTCAGAAGGCTGGCCATAGTTATTTTCTTTGTATGCAAATGTTGTTGTTGTCAAGTGCCTTCAAGTTGATTCCGACTCATAGTGACTCTGTAAAGGGTTTCCGAGGAGCAGCTGATGGGTTTGAACCACCAACCTTGTGGTTCGCTGTCCAGTGCTGATTCTACAGTACCACAGTGTTGTTGCTAAGTGCTGTTGAGTTGGTTCCGACCCATAACAACCCTGTATAGGGTTTCCAAGGAGTAGTTAGTGAGTTTGAACCACCAAGCTTGCAATACAAATGACTTTGCAGTCTGGCGCATTAACCCACAGCACCACACCAGGATAAAGTAAATCAACAACTTCTGACCCACCCATGAAGGAATGTCAAAAAGTGTTACTATCAAGTTTCCATTTCATACCTGCACAGGCTTATTTCAAACAAAAGGTGTTTAAATGTCTTTGTGAACAACACATGATTGTAGACAAGCTGTGTCAGAAATACTTGTTTAAGCCTTCTTGTTATTGTTAAGTGCCGTCGAGTCGGTTCTGACTCATAGAGACTCTGTGATATGATTTCCAAGGAGCAGCTGATGGGTTTAAACCTCCAACCTTGTGGTTAGCTGGCGATGGTTGTGTGCCATCTAGTGTATTCTGACTCGCAGAGACCCCATGTAGGAGGAGTGATGGGCGGGTTTGAACTGCCAACCTCGCAATTAGCAGTCCAGTGCTTATCCTTCAGCGCCACACCAGGAGTCCTAGTCTCATTAAGGTGCCCTACCAAAAAAAAAAAAAAAAA
>NW_006408585.1:8639679-8641242 GCF_000296735.1 Chrysochloris asiatica
TCATTCTTTCAGATTAGCAAGGACTGTCCTACCAGAATTTCTTTGGGAAACCTTGTAGAATAAGCACTGGACTGCAAGCCACAAGGTCGATAATGCAAACCTACCAGCTGCTTTTCAGAAACATATCTCTGAATCAGAACAGACTATACAGCACTCAACAACAACTCCGTCTATGCTATGGCCCTGATCTTGTCCCTTCAGACTTCCAAGCTCAAAGAACATTTAAAAGTGACACAATGTGTGTCCCTCAAGGATGCCAAGCTGCTACTCTGACGTGGTGTAAATCCAAGAGTGCCGACTTCTTCAGGAAGAGTGATGGAAACACCGCAATCAGAGGCATATAGAGCTAGTTGGAGGATTTGTCAGAAAACAGTAACTTCTCATTTTTATGTTTTTGTTTAATAGAGGTGGCTATGATTTTATAACTATTTTTTTACAGACTCTCACATATGGAATCTAAAGTTGTACAAAGTTGTCTGGAGACATTTATTGAAGATTAACAAGCTTTCTGAGTCCGTGTTTGCACAATGACACTCATTTCACTGAAATTGAACAAGAAATTAACATGATAGAGAAAATGCCTTCCATGTGGCTATCAATGACCATTATTGCTGGTGTTCAGGCTAAGGGAGGTACTTTCTGCTTAATCTTTCCTCTAACATGTTTGTGTTGTTAAGTGCCATTGAGTCAATTCTGACTCATAGCCACCCTGTATTGGGTTTCCAAGAAGTGGCTGGTGAGTTTGAACAACCTTACAGTTCAAACCAACCTTGCAGTCCAGTACATTATCCCACAGTGCCACAACATGTTAGTAAGTATCCTGAAATGTAGTTTGTGACTTTTCTGAAGTTGTGAGGAATTATAATCCTTCTGTTTTGTGTTTGTTCTGAAGTCTTGTCTATTAAATGTTTGTTGATGAATGTGGGTTAGCCGCTGGAGTGTCTGCAGGCCAATAAGCTGTGGGAGAATTTCATGACCCAATTTAGGTGTCATTCTAAGATCTCAGGTTGTCTGGGTAAAAGGATTGAGAAATGTTCACTTTATTTCCATTGGGAAAGGGCCATCCCAACACTTACTTTCTTTGTCTTCAGTACCAAAAATTTGAAGTACTAGGATATTTCAAGTCAAACAAGTGAAAGAGATAAAAGTATGACCACAGATGGATAAGGATGGTGAGAAATTTATGGATTAGATTGCAACAGACCAGTGTGTCAGAGGAGCTCTGGTGTGCAGCTGTGGGCTAATGTACTGGACTGCAAAGTTTGAATTTCAAGGTTGGCAGTTCAAGTTCACCAGCCACTCCTCGAAACCCTATATGTGGTCGCTATGATTCAAGAGAAGATGGAAGGAATACACAGTCACTGTACCAAAAGGAAATACTTAATGTTCAACTGCTTCAAGAGGTAGCATATGATCCAGAGCCAATGATACTGAAGGAGGAAGTTCAAGGTGCATTGAAGGAATTGGTAAAGAACAAGGCACCAGGAATTGATGGAATAAAAATTGAAATCCTTCAAGAAAGTGAGGTGGCACAGGAGGCACTCACTCATCTCTGCCAAGAAA
>NW_006408585.1:8642207-8652671 GCF_000296735.1 Chrysochloris asiatica
CAAAAGCTGGACAGTGAATAAGGAAGACCATAGAAGAATTGATGCTTTTGGTTATGGTGTTGGAGAATATTGAAAGTGCCATGGGCTGCTAAAAGAACCAACAGATTGATCTGTGTTGGAAGAAGTGCAGCCAGAGCACTTGTTGGAGGCCAAGATGGCCAAACTTCATCTCTCATACTTTGGACATATTGTCAGGAGGGACCAGTCCCTGGAGAATGATACCATGTTTGGTAAGGCGGAGGGTCAGAGAAAAAGAGGAAGACCTTCAACAAGATTGATTGGCCAAGTGGAAGCATCGATGGACTCAAGCATGGCAACACTAAGTGAGGTTGGCCCAGGATCGGGCAGTGTTTCGTTCTGCTGTGCATAAGGTTGGTACCGACTCGATGGCACCTAACAACAAATGGGTTGGAACCGACTCGATGGCACTTAACAGCAACAACACTGTATGAATTGTTCTTCTTTTCTGGTGTGGCACTGCACGATAAACACTGGACTGCTAACCCTTGGAAGCACTGAATTGGGTCAGAATGTATGGCACTTAAAACGAAATTCTCAAATTCCAGGGCCAGGCAGATCCTTGAAATGTTTGGAAAAGCAACACTGCCACCTGCTGGTTAATACTTGTCATAGTTCTTGCATCCTCCGATGACACTCCCCATTTGTGTGCTCATCAATACAGAGCTAATTTAGTTTGGAGTTTTGCAAAATTTAAGTCAAATCTAAATAATACCTTAGTGGAAGGTTAAAATCCTGGAAACAAACCTTGGACTGGTACTTTTCGTTGGAGAGAGATACAATTTTGATGTTGTTGCTGATCTTAATCTTAAGTGCCGCGGAGTTGGTCTGGACTCTTGTTGAGCGCCGCGGAGTCCGTTCTGATCCATAGTGACCCTGCTTAGGGCTTCCAAGGGGGAGGCTGGTGAACTTGAACCGCCAACCTTGGGGTTCAAACCGACTTTGCAGTCTAGCGCATTAACCTACAGTGCCACACCAGGACTTTCAAGGAGGTAGATCTTTGAAGGGGCAGAAAGCTTCATCTTTCTCCCACAGAGCGTTTGGTGGGAACGAACTGCTGACCTTGTGGTTCACAGTCCACTGCTTATCTTAGCCACCACCCTCCCCATATTTCTGATTGTAAAAGAAAATGTTACCTTAGACCCACAGTGATAATGGACCAACCACTTAAATATGTTGATATCAGATGATTCTAATTGACCTTTCACAGTCAAGAATGTTCTGGCATTCGGCATGGGAATGATGGGAGTGGGTGAGATGAGAGATTGGCAAGGAATTCACAGGCAATTGTAGCAGTTTTGGGGGGGAAAATGACTTCAGCTGAGCAAGCTGGTCAGATGGGCTGTCTAAGTGATGAACAAGTGAACGGAATTTCAAACAAGATTTTTCAGCTCACCTTGTTTGGGGTTAATTGTTTTTTTAGCTTTTAGTCACTTGAAGAGTTTACTTCAAGTGAAACCAATGTGGGTCCATGGTTTTCCTAAAGTATGTTGTTGTTGTGAAGTGCTGTCCAGTTCCACCTCATAGTGACCCTGCATAGCATTTCCAAGGAACCACTGACCTTACGGTTGGTAGTCCAGTGTTTATCCAACAATACCACAGCAGGACTCCATGCAGTAGATGCTCAAACTTCTACAGGTTCTAGGAAGCTGTTTACATAAATGAAAGAAGGAGAAAATATCTTTGCTTTTGTCCTTCATTTCTGAAGTAATCTGAAAAATTCTGCTGAGGACTGGTGTTGAGGAATTGTTGTTAAGTGCCATCGAGTTGGTTCCAACCTGGCGATTCAAACGACCTTGCTATCCAGAGCTTATCCTACAGTGTTGAAGACTAAGTAGTTAATTTTCCTAATTTTTAAAATTGTCCTTACTTTCCCCCTAATCCAAACCTATGACAGCTACTCATAGGGAGGAAAAGTGCTCATGGATCAATATTATTCATTTTTCTTTCATCTGATTCATTTTATGAACCTCTTAAGCCATTGAGATAAGCAAACAAAGTTAGGATCTTCGCAAGGGGACAGTAGAGCCACTGAGGATTTACCTACTTCTAGAGTCGGTTCTGACCTATGGCAAGCCCATGTCTATAGATGTATAAATAACTCTGTCCAGAAGAGGTTTTACTGATGCCTTCCCTGTCCACGCTAGTTTTCTGTTCATTTGTATATTGACTTCAGTGTTCCTTTTCTATCACTATCTCCTTTGAACCTGTTGCTGCTGTTATTAAGCGCTGTCGATTCAGTTCCCATTCATAGCAACCCTGTATAGGATTTCTGAGGAGTGGATAGTGGATTTGAACCAACTTTCTGTCTTGTGCTTATCCTACAGTGCCACACCAGGACTTGTGAAGCCTTATTCTTTTAATGTTTTTTATTGTTAATTGAGCTCAGGTTTACAGAGCAGACCATCAGTTTTACATTCAACAAATCAAGTACTTTGCTTTATCACGATGATTGCAATCCCCTCCAGGTACCATCAGTTAACAGTATTTACCTCAATTCACTTTGTTGTTAAGTACTCTGCAATAGGCTCCTAAGGAGCTCTGGTAGCGTAGTGGTTACCAATCGGGTTACAAGCCTCAAGTTCAGCAGTTCGAAACTACCAGCGATTCCATGGGAGACAGATGAGGCTTTTTGCTCCTGTAAAGATTTACAGCCTTGGAAACCCTGTACCAGGGTTGCTATGAGTTGAAACCGACTCCATGGCACAGAACCACCACCATCAAAGTGAAGACAGGAGTTCTAGTGTGGTGCTGCAGAATAAGCACTAGTCCGCAAGGTCAGTTTGAACCACAAGGTTGGCAGTTCAAACCCATTAGCTGCTCCTCAGAATGAGTCAGAACCAACTCGACGGCACTTAACAACAACAACCATTATTTGAAGGAGCTGAGCTTCTAACCTCAATAGTTCTAATCTACTTGTCACTCCTGAGGAGAAAGATGAAGCTTTCTGCTCCTGTAAAAATTTATAGTCTTGGAAATCCTACACAGGTTGCTATGAGTCAGAACTGACTTGTTGGCACATAACCACCACTACCACTACCATCTGAGGTGTACTTGTGTGGTACTATAGAACAGGCACTGGACTACTAACCACAGGGTTGGTAGTACATACCTACCAGCCACTCCTCAGAAATACTATACAGGGTCATTATGAGTCATAACCAACACTTAACAACAAAAATTACCAACCATTATTTGATGGTTGTAGCTGTACATTAACACGGAGATGCCAGAAATTCAATTCAAATTCAAAAGAGGATGTGGAATGAGGAATATCATTGCTTACATAGAGTGGATCTTGGTTGAAAGCAGAGAATACCAAAAAGATGTTTGCATATGCTTTATTGACTGTGCAAAGCATTAGACTGTGTGGATCATAGGGAACTATGGAATAATATTGCAAAGGATGGGAATTCCAGACCTTTCATTGTGTTCATGCGGAACAGTTACATAGACTAAGAGGCAGTTGTTTGGACAGAACAGTGATTTAAAATCCAGAAAGGTGTGCATCCACTCACCACACTTATCCAATTTGTATGCTGAACAAATAATCAGAGAAGCTGAATTTTACGAAGAAGAATGGGCCATCAGGACTGGAAGAAGGCTCATTAATAACCTACGATATACAGATTACACAATCTTGCTTGCTGAAAATGAAGAGGATTTGAAACACTGATGAAGATAAAAAGCTTCAACTTTCAGTATGGATTACAACTCAATGTAAAGAAAATAAAAATTCTCACAACTTAACCAATAAATATCATCATGATAAATAAAGAAAAGATTGAAATTGTCAAAGACTTCATTTTGCTTTAATCCATAGTAGGTGCTCACAGAGACAATTGTCAAGAAATCAAAAAAATATTTTTGATTTGGTCAAATCAGCTGCCCCTAACCTCTTTACAGTGATAAAGATGTCACTTTGAGAACTAAGGTGCACCCTGCCCTAACAGTGGTATTTTTAATTATATGCATGTGGTAGCTGACTAATGAATGAGAAGATTATAGAAGAATTGATGCATTTGAATTAAGATGTTGGTGAAGAATATTGCAAGTACCATGGACTGCCAGAAGAACAAACAGGTCTGTATTTGAAGAAGTGAAGTCAGATGCTCTTTAGAAATAATGATGATGAGATTTTGGCTCTTATACTTTGGACATATTATCAGAATTGTAGGGAAGTTGAAAAAGTCCCAGTGGTCAAGTCTGGGGAATGGAATATAAGAACAGTAACTAAGTCCGATGGCTTGTGCCAAGTATAGTGGCAGTATTTCCTGGAAAAAAGAAATCATGCTTGGTAAAACAGAAACACAACCAACCAACCAAACAAAACAAAGCCCAGTGCCATGAGTTGATTCCAACTTATAGTAGCCCTATATAGATCTTCTGAGGCTGAGTTGAGCAGAGAGTTTCATAGTTCTCCTTTGGAGTGGCTGGTGGGTTTGAACTGCCAACCTTGAACTTATCCTACAGCACCACCAGGGATCTTTCAAGGAATGAATTGACTCAGTGACTGTAAGATTGGAACCAAACATAAGAAATATGACAGTGGCCTGGGCCCCATCCTGACTGGGCAGTGCTGTTGTGTTACAGATAGGGTTGCTATGAATAGGAACCAATTCCATAGCACCTAGCAATCACTACCACCATTATTTGAAACGCTCATTTTACTAGAAGGAGGCCTCGTAACATAATGGGTACGCATTGGGCTGCTAACCTGCAAGGTCAGTTGTTTGGATTACCAGCCGCTCCAAGGGAGAAAGATGAGACTTCCTGCTACTGTAAAGATTATAGCCTGGAATCTGCATACAGGCTCGCTGTGGGTCAGAACTGACCCGAAAGCACACCATCACCATCACCATCACCATCATTTAATTAATGAAGTTATGAAAACACTGACATATGTTCATTTTATATTTGTATAAGTTAAAATTGTATCTTTTTTTTTTTCTTTTTAAGATCGATCCTTTTATTATATTAAAAAATAAGCTTCCTTAAAACCAAACCAAACAATAGGAACAACAAAACAAGAATCTGGACCTTTTTCCATTTGGTTTCTATGGAAGATGCACCATAAAACCCAAAGGTTCTTTCCCTTGTCTACTCCAATATGGTGGTCGTGATAGAATGCTAGAGACAAACATAGGAGACTTCTCACCTCTCAAGGTAATCATCCCTTGGGTGGCTCCTAGTGATCCTGACTCTGTTCAAAGCATTTCTGGAATTCTTCTTCTAGAACTACATTCAGAGCCTGCTACCCGATCTTTTGATTGTCCTTGGGTCTGTAGCACTGTGTGAATTGCAGTATACATCTGGCTTTGGTATTGGCTACACTCACCTCAAATTCTAGCTCTCCCATGCGCTAGCTATGGGATCTTGTGGCAGCTATTAGTTTCTGATATAATCATCTGTAAAACAAGTCTGATGTAAAGAGTCAATGAAATCATGCATACTATTCCTGGCATGTAATAAGTGCGCCATAAAGTTTACGTACTATTGTTATATAGGTAGGAGAACACAAGGTGAGAGCTGGAAGCCCTGCTTTCTCCCTTGGCTTGCTCAACTTTACCTACATAGTAATGCGATGGAAGCTCTGTTTGAAGGTCATAGTTAAATCAGACAGGACTGTACTCATATGGATCTGCAAAGGACTTGAAGCAGCTGGGAGTCTAGGTGGACTAAATTAGGCATTTTCCTGGTGCAAGTAGTTGTTGTTGTTAAGTGCCATCGAGTCGGTTCCGACCCATAGCGACCCTGTACAGGGTCTCCGAGGGTGTAAATCCTTACGGGAGTAGAAAGCCTCATCTTTCTCCCGCTGAGCGACTGGTAGTTTCGAACCGCTGACCTTAAGGTTTGCAGCCCGATTCGTAACCACTACGCTACCAGAGTGCAAGTAGGCTAGACCTTAATCTTGCAATTATTTGATTGTAGGGAAGTTGAAAAAGTGGTCAAGTCTGGGGAGTAGAATATAAGAACAGTAGCTAAGTTCGATGGCTTGTACCAAGTATGGTGGCAGTATTTCAATATTTAATAACTGGTATGGTCCTGCATGGTGCTGTGGGTTAATGTGCCAGATGGCAAAGCCATTTGAACTGCAAGGTTGGTTCAAGTTCACCAGCTCCTCCTCAGAAACCCTATACAGGGTCGCTATGGGTCAGAGTTGACTCAACGGCACTTAACAACAGCAAATGGTCCTGCATGAGTCTCTGGGTAGAGCAAATGATAAAGCACTTGGCTGCTCCCTGAAAGGTTGATGGTTTGAGTTCACACAGAGGCATCTCAGAAGAAAGGCCTAGTGACCAACCTCTGAAAATACCAGCCACTGGAGTCCTAATGAAGCATGCTTTTATCCTGACACATTAAGGCATGGGAGTGCCATGAGCTGGAATAGACTTGACGGCATCTAGGTTTTTAAAAAAATTTTTTAAGGCGTTGTTGAGTGAAAACCCTGGGAGAGGGTGGGGAGCTGAGGCGCTCAAGGTGTACCATGTAGGGATGACGAAGGACAGCCAGACTTGTCAAGTGAAGAACTCTACCCCTTTCCCGATGGACTCCATGTCCCCAGCTCACTATTTTAATACAGGTTTCAGCTGTGGATAGGGCTTTGGAGCCAGAAGCAGTTAAGAAATACAAGCTTCTTTAAAGTCACTGTGACCAGCAACACTGCTCCTTTGAGACATCTCACCACTGCATCTTGCTACTTCTTTTCTCTCAGCTAATAGTGTTGATGCGTCAGGGAAAGGTGACTTGAAAACGTGCATGTTAGGCACAGAACAAAAGGACACCTGAAATCAGAGGGCCAATCTGGCTGGGTTTTGATTGAAAAGAAAATATGAAAGAAGGATTTGAGAAATGTGTGGATTTTTTTGTTTGTTTGTTTTTTACTTACTTTGCCGTTATAGATGTTTAACTTCAAATATCCAGCAGAGGGCATGAAAGGAATTGGTTTTGACTGACTCACTAAATCTTAAGAGAGGATTTGAACAGTGAATATGGTGAAACCGAGCACATACCGCAGCTTTAGACAAGAAACCTTTTACAGCAACCCAACATACATTTCAACATTGACTTGTTTTCTCATTTCCCATCAATATCTTTCACTTAAAATAAAATACTGAACTCTCTACATTAGATCTTTAATTGCCAAGGTCCTCTTAAGATTTCTAAAACACATATGTTAATGATTTGTATTTAGATGATAAGCAAGCCTGAAAATTACACGAAGCTATAATAAATGATGGCATTGCATCCAAAATAAGCAAAGTTTCATCTTCTGGTGGAAACCCTTTTTCTTTAGGGTCCTAAATGGTACTCGGCAGGAACATCAACAACCCACCCAGATTTCAATCAGGCTTCATAGTCTGACTTCCACCAACAGCCTTGCTGAAACATCTTACTGAAGACAGCTGAAGTTACTGTTTGCTTACTCCTCTCTGATGTTGGTTGGAAACTCAAGAAACACTCGCTATCATAGTTTTACTATTTAAATGTGCTTGAGGTTGGTGCCATTAGTAGCTGAAAAGTTGGTAGTTTGAACCCCAAAGAATCATCTACCTTAGAAGAAATGCCTTTTTTTTCTGCTATCAAAATGTCACAGCCTCGAAAACCCTATGGAGTACAGTTCTACTCTACAGCACATGGGGTCGCCATGAGACAAAATTCATTTGACAGCAACTGGTTTGATTTTTGGTTTGGTATAATGTGATAGACTCTACGTGGCTCTTGGGAAATATCAGTCTTTATAATGACTTGCAAAGCATATTCCCCACCACCCCTATTTTGCCACCGTTCAGAAAAGTTACAAGTTTCATAACATTTTTTGCTGTTTGTTAGTATTCACTATTTCTCATAAAATTTTTGGGAAATAAATCTTTTTTATGAAATGATCAGGACCTAGAATCCTTAATTTAATTCAAGAAATTATGAATTGGGTTACTTCTATATTTACATATTTGGTTATGGTTAGTATCTTTTAAAAAATATTTTCATAGGACGGTATCACATTTTGTTGATAAAAATGCATGGTTTTTATTTTTTATTTGCATTTTTTGCACCTGAGCTAGCTTCTGTTGTTGTTGTTAAGCGCCATGGAGTTGGTTCCGACTCATAGCGACCCTGTACAGGCTTTCTGAGGCTGTAAATCTTTACAGGAGGAGAAAGCCTCATCTTTCTACTGCAAAGCAGCTGGTAGTTTTGAACTGCTGACTTTGTGGTTTGCAGCCTGACTCGTAACCACTATGCTACCAGAACTCCTTTAGCTTCTGTAGTAGCTTTCTAAATTAACCAACCTTTCCCATTTGTAAAACTGCAATCTGGCTAGAGTGGCAGCCTTGTCATGGGTTTTCTATTTCCAGCGTTCCTCAGATGAGTTTCAAGGGCCACCTTTATTAAAATTCTTTGAAGAGTTGTTTAGAATATTAATTATTGAACTCCAACAAAGATCAACTGAACCAGAATCTCTTGAGTTGAGGCCTTTAAGATTCTGCATTTTCCCATACTCCATGAGCTATTGCTCATGTACAAAAAAATGGATGCACTATCTTAGACAATGACTGGCATTCAAGCAGTACTTGTTGTTGTTACGTGCCATCTAGTTGACTCCATCCAACACATAGCAACCCTATGCACAACACAATACCGCCCGTTCCTGCACCATGCTCACAATCATTGTTAAGCTTGAGCCCATTGCTGCTGCCACTATGCCAATCCATCTCATTGGTGGTCTTTCCCTTTTGTGCTGATCCTCCACATTGCTAAGCATAATGTCCTTCACCAGGGACTTGTTCCTCCTGAAAACATATCCAAAAGATGAAAGACAAAGTCTGGCTTTTAAGGAGCATTCTGGCTGTACTTCTTCCAACAAAGATTTGTTTGTTCTTCTGGTAGCCCATGGTACTTTCAATATTCTTCTCAAACACAGTAACTCAAATGTATCAAATACAGTACATGTTGTGTTGTTAGTGCTTGTCAAGTCTGTTCCAACCCTGTATTGGGTTTCCAAGGAGTGGCTGGTGAGTTTTAACTGCTGACCTTGCAGTTCAAACTGACCTCATGGTCTAGTGATTATCCTACAGCAAGCATTCTGGCTGTATTTCTTCCAACAAAGATTTGTTTGTTCTTCTGCTCATGCGTGGTATTTTGAATATTCTTCTAAAACACTATAACTCAAATGTATTAAAGACAGTATTTAGTGGACCTGAACTACCAATGACTATACCTTACAACAACGTACATTAGGTATCATTAAACAAAATCATCAGCAAGTAAAATTTTGGTGAAGATAATTCTAAAACAGTTACAGCAATACATCCACAGGGAGCTGCCAGAAATTCAAGCCAGATTTGGGAAAGGACATGAAACTAGGCATATCATTGCTGATGTCAGATTGATCTCGGCTATAAACAAATACCAGAAAGATGTTTACCTGTGTTTTATTTACTAAGCAAAGGCATTTGACAGTGTGGGTTATGACAAGCTATGGGTAACATGGCAAAGAATTGGGTATTCCAGAACTACTTCATTGTGATTGTGAGGAACTCAAGAAGTAGCCATTCAAAAAGAATAAAGGGATACTGAATTGTTTGAAATCAGGAAAGGAGTGTGCCAGGGTTGTATTCTTTCACCATACTTATTCAACCTGTATGTTGAGCAAATAATCTGAGAAACTAGATTGTATGAAGAAGGACATGGTATCAGAACTGGAGGAAGATTCATTAACAACCTGTGATATGCAGATCACACAATTTTGTTTGCTGGAAACAGAAAGGATGAAATACTTACTGATTAAGATAAAAGACTACAGCCTTCAATACAGATTGCAACCTAATGAAAACAAAATAAAAATCTTTACAAGTGGACCAGTAAATAACATCTTGATAAAGTGAGAAAAAATTAAAGTTGTCAAAGACTTCATTTTGCTTGGATCCACAATCAATGCTCATGAAAGCAGCAGTCAAGAAATCAAAAGATGTATTACATTAGGCAAATCTTAAAAGTGGTCAATAGCAAAGATATCAATTTGAGGATTAAGGTGAGCCTCACCCAAGTCCTGGCATTTTCAGTAGTCTCATATGCATGTAAAAGTTGAATAAAGAAGACCATAGAAGAATCAATGCATTTGATTATGGTGTTGGAGAAACATATTGAAAGTAACACGAACTTTTGGAAGAACAAACCAATCTGTCTCAGAAGAAGTGTAGCCAGAAAGCTCCCTAGAAGAGAGGGTGGTGAGACTTTGTCTTTGGTACTTCAGACATGTTATCAGGAGGGACCAGTCCCTGGAGAAGGACATCATACCTGACAAAGTGGAAGGTCAATGGAAAAGGTAAAGACCCCCAACTGGCTGGATTGACAAGGGGGCAGGAACAATGGGCTCAAATGTAACAGTTGAGACTGGTGTAGGACCAGGCAGTGTTTCATTCTCTTGTGCATAGTGTCATTATGAGT
>NW_006408585.1:8657631-8660414 GCF_000296735.1 Chrysochloris asiatica
TACCCAGTCGCTTTTCAGCAGAGTGTTGTTCAGTTTCCAAGCTTTGTTTGTTTTTTTGGCAGTCCATCGTACCTTTAATATTCTCCTCCAACACCACTACTCAAATGTATCAATCCTTCTGTGGTCTACCTTATAAATTGTTTCAACTTTTACATGTATATGAGGTTATTGAAGGTACCATGGCTTGGATCAGCAGCACCTTAGTCCTCAAACTGACATCTTTACTCTTGAACATTTTAAAGGGGTCTTGTACAACAGATTTGCCTAATGCAATATGTTGTTTGATTTCTCGACTGCTGCTTCCATGAGTGTTGATGGTTGATCCAAGCAAAATGAAGTCTTTGACAACTTCAATCTTTTCTCCATTTGTATGGATGTTAATTATTGATTCAGTGGTGAGAATTTTTGTTATGTTTACATTGAGGTACAACTCATACTGAGGACTGTGATCTTTGATCTTCATTAGTAGGTATTTGAAGTCCTCTTCACTTTCAGCATGCAAGGTTGTATCTATCATTTGCTCTTTAGAACTGCAGTGTTAGTTACCCATTCTTCTATTTTAATTGTTTTACTGTCATTTGGGGCTGACCATCCAATACTTGGCTCTGTTGATTTTGTTTCTTTTTCTAATGTAGAAAGGAGTTCTGGTGTGGCACTGTAGGATGAGCACTGGACTGCAAACAAGATCGACAGTTCAAACCTACCAGCTGCTTCTTGGAAACCCTACAGGGTCACTATGCATCTCAACCAACTCCATGGCATTTAACAACAACAATGTAAAAATACTCATGCACTTGAGTTTCTGTCAAAGATATCCTGATGTCTGACAAGTGCTTTTCTTCACTGAGGATGTATTGAGAGAAAAATGATCCCCAACCATCAGCATTCTTTGCAGAAAATTCATGCCTTCAGCCAAGTGGGTCTCATCTTATTCATGTTCTGATTGGGATGAAATGTTTTTCTTTTTTATGGTTCTCTGAGCTCTGGTAGTGTAGCGGTTATGAATTGGGCTGCTAACCTCAAGGTCAGCAGTTGGAAACTACCAGCTGTTCTGCGGGAGAACGATGAGGCTTTCTGCTTCCGTAAAGATTTACAGCCTTGGAAACCCTGTACAGGGTCGCTATGAGTCGGAACTGACTCCACAGCACATCACAACAAAGTCAGTCTCACTTGGATAAGCAGAAGTAGTCTCTTGGGACTACATTTTCATAACTAGATAATTAAGATTGCTCAGACTGAGTAAATGTTATACCTTCAAAAATTCTTCTCTGCCTTTTTATGTCAAGAAATGGCTCTTGGTCTCTGCCAGCTTTTCTTCTGCCTTCCTAAGTCAGGCTCAATTAAAAGAGTTTTACATCACCTCTGGAGACCTCAATCTGGTGTGGGTGTTGAAAGAGAGTAGTAAAAGACACCTCTCTTTCTATTCACCTATTAAAGGCCCTCAGGGGTCTTTAACAGGACTCTGGGAGCTAAGGGTCTTTTCCTGTCTCTGGGGGAATCTCTGATACTATTGTTCCACTGCCATCAGCCTTTCAATAAATTTAGTTGCTAATCAGTTGCCAGAGGGGGATGGAGGGTTAATGGAGCATAATACTATGAGGAAAATGGGCATCTGTCTGCAAACTGGAAGAATCCAATTGAATAGGAGAAGTTGAACATAGAAGAGTTCTGTTGTTGAGTTCTGATCCAGGAATCAATCTGCTATAGTAATTATGACTCCCTACTTCCCTACCTCTTGTTATTGTTGTTGTTAGGTGCCATTGAGTCAGTACGGACTCACAGCGACCTTTTATGCACAGTAGAACGAAACACTGCCTGATCCTGGGCCAACCTCACTATTGTTGCCACACTTGAGTCCATTGATGCTGCTACTTGGCCAATCCATCTCGTTGGGGGGGTCTTCCTGTACCAGGCAGCAATTGGTTACTTGCCCATATGGGTAATTTTGATAGTACTATTACTGCTCCTTTGTGATTAGCTGCTCACCTACAAGGTGGTAGTTCACACACATCCAGCAGCTCCACTGAATGAATAAAAGAAAGACCTGGAAAATTAATTCCATAAAAAGTACAGCCAAGAAAACCCTATTGAGCAGTTCTACTCTACAATACATGGGTCACCATGAGTTGGGGTTAACTTGATAACAGTTAACAACAACGTGGAGTGGGAGCTGAAAATTCTTCAAGCAACTCCTTGGTGCCATCATTGAAACTTGCTATCATTCATTAAAGACTTTGGTACCCATCTCCTCTCCATCCTAACTCCAGCAATCCTTTATAGCTCATGTGAATGGCCCGTACAGGTCTTTGAAGTCAGCTCCTTGACCTTCTCATCTCCAGTGACCTTGTTCACTCCTTATCAGCCAATCCCCTCCTATAGTTGTATGCTGGCCTCCATGGCTCCACCTGGGTCATCTAGCTCCTGATTAGCACTTCATCTGTCATTGCTGCAACCTTGTTGAGCATCTTTTAGCTCTTCTGACCCATGTTGTTTCTCAGCTCAAGGCTTCACTTGAGGGAACACAAATATTCTCTCTGCTTGAAACACTTCCTTCTCCCAGCACCAAGATCCCAGCTGTTCATCTGGCTTCCAGTTATTCATCTGTTAAGTTTCACCTTAAGCAGCATTCTTAGGAAAGTGTCTTCACTGATCCAAATGACAAGCTGAGGTCTCCTTGTTTTATACAGCATGGGCAATTAACTACAGCTAACTGCTTACTCTGAGAAGCTGGATTATATGAAGAAAAATGTATCAGGATCAAAGTAAGATTCATGAACAACCTG
>NW_006408585.1:8660514-8664139 GCF_000296735.1 Chrysochloris asiatica
TGGTGTAGCACTGGACTGCTAACCACAAGGCGGTCAGTTCTAACCCACCAGTCACTTCTTGAAAACCCTATACAGGGTTGCTTGAGTTGGAACTGACTTGACGGCACTTAAGAACAACTAGCTAAATACAAGAAGTGTTGTTATTGTTGTTATGTGCTGTGGAGTCGGTTCCAGCTCATAGTGACCCTGTACAGTGTTTCCAAGGCTGTAAATCGTTAGGGGAGTAGAAAGCCTCAACTTTCTCCCATGGAACAGCTGTTAGTTTCGAACTGCTGACTTTGAGGTTTGCAGCCCGATTCATAACCACTACACTAGAAGTAGCAGATTACAAATTGGGCTGCTAATTGCAAAGTCAACAATTTTAATCTAGCAGTCACTCCTCTGGAGAAAGATAAGGATTTCTCCGCCTGTAAAGATTTACAGGCCTGGGAACCCTATACAAGGTGACTGTGAGTTGGAAACAACTTGATGGTACACAGTCACCACTACCAAGCCAGTTATAAAGGTTAGTAGAAAAAGTAAGGCCTTAGGAAGCAGAAGTAACTAGATTTTGGTTATTCATTTAGTTTCTAACATCTGTAAAATAGTGTCTAGTTGGCAGTATTTTTTAAAAGTAAAATGAGATAATATTGGTCAAGCACCTAGCATGATACCTGGTCAATATCTGTGCCCCAAATAATGGTGGTTGTTATCAAGAACACAGAGGTCGTTCCAAGCTGGGTCTGGAACCCTGAACTCATGACTTGTAGCCCTCTGTTCCTTTGTTTTTCCAGGCATTGACACTTGATCAAACATCTTAGGCAAAGAACATGAAGAGAACATGATTCTATCAGGATAACTTGACATTCTATCATCGAAAAGGAATGTACTCTATCCAATCAGTGGATGGTGAACAAAGTCATCCTTATGTCAAATCCTTTCCTGGCTCTTCCTTTGATGTAAGAATATGTTCCTTCCATAGTATTTTCATAGAAAATGCAAGTGTATGGATTGTGCCCAATGATGTACAGCATGAAAGATGTATAACAGAAAGCAAAGTAAAATCTGTATGTCCAACAGCCTTGGCATGAATGGGTATGTTGCGCGAGAGCCTGAGACAGGAATTGTGCATTACACTTGAACCCTAAAGTAATGGCACTCACAGATAGCGAGTGGATGGACAGTGTGACGGGGCTAGATTATGCTTGGCGTGGATGGTGATAACAATGAAAACTGGGATGGGAAATACAAAAAATCATTCCATTCACAACATGAGGGAGGCTTCAAAAAGTTTGTGGAAAAATTTCATTATCTCCTAGTTCTATTTTTCCATGAACTTTTTGAAGCCGCCTTGTACTTAGTTTATAAGTACAGTGGATTTTGGTTAGTGAAAGAAAAGGTTTAAAAGTTTGAAGTGAAAACAGCTGGAGAGCATTAAGCACTTCACCAAACGTTATCTGATGAAGACAGCAAGAAGCTGAGAAAGATTCTCCCTAAGTCCGAGAACACTTGATTTAAATGCATGTCATGGATCTTGGCTTTGTTTCAGAAATTGCTTCCACTTAGCTATCAGTCAATAAAATACATGCATATTCTTTACTTCAATTTAGAGTATTTCTGTGCTAGTAACATTCTCTGGGAGGAAAAGGAGATTCCTTTTTTTTTTTTTTTTAGCTCAGATTAGTATAATTAGTGCATCAGGCAGTTACAGGGTTGAGCCTGAGCAGACACAGGAAGTACAAATGGTGGAAAGTGTTTTGGCCTTAAATCACCGGATTCAGTAGGACAGAGAGATATTGTCTATATTTCCTCAAACCTCTGGGGGCTAAAAGTCCACATTAGGGTCTCAGCTATGATGATTCTTTCCTTGTCAGTCTCACAGACGTTCCTTGGTGGGTTGACGATTCTCAGATGGCATCTCTCTTCCCCAGTTGGTGCCCATGTCTGTGTCTGGTCTTCTCTATTTATACTCTATTTCTGTGTCTAATCTACTCTATTTATAACTCAGAATCGAGTAGGCTTAGGACATGGGTTCATTAGCATAATAAGGAAAAGCCCCATTTCCAAACAGGATTTTATCCACAGGAATATAGGGATTAAGATTCCAACACATATTTTTGAAGAATAATCACTGGACTATAAACCACAAGGTTGGCAGTTTGAGCCCACCAGTCGCTCTATGGGAGAAAGATAAGGTTTTCTGCTCCCACAAGCCTTGGAAACTATATACAAGGTCACTGTGAGTTGAAAATAACTCCACAGGAGTTAATAACAACAACAATCTAACCCATAACAGACATATCAACAAGAGTAGACTAGAATGAAATATGTCAATATTATGAATACTTTTACAATTACAAAGTAGGTCATAGGAACATTCATTCTGTCTGGTGGTTACGTGCTGTGGAGTCAGTTCTGACTCAGTGACTCTGTATAAGGTTTCTGAGGCTGTAAATCTTTATGGTAAATTTTCTGAGACTGTAAATCTTTCTCCCGTGGAACTGCTGGTAGTTTCAGACTGCTGACCTTGAGTTTAGCAGCCCAACTCATAACCACTACCCTATCTTAAGGCAGATTTACAGAAGAGGTGACACTTACATAGGTTTTCTTGTTTTCCCATTTAACAAGAGTCACTGGTTTTATTAAGAGACTGGATTAAAAATAAACCCATAGACCCTTTGGTTCATTCTTCTAAAATGATCTAATATAATCTGGCTTTCCTTTCTAACAGCATCTCCCTCTTAACAAGTGGTCCCTTTTTTCATTCTATTTCAAGGCAGAAATGATTTAATGCAAATGAACTGTTTGCATCCTTGAAATGTTTCCCAACTGTATTTGCTAAGTGCTGTCAAGTTGGTTCCATCTCACAGCGTTTCCAAGGAGTGGCTGGTGAGCTTGAAGTGCCAACCTTGCATTGGCAGTCCAGTGCTTACCCAACAGCTCCACACTAGGACTCAGTAGCATTAATTGTATTCTTTATATAGATGATTTCATAATTATGAAGTGATTGTGAAAGAAGAGATTGTTCTTTAAGGTGATATGCTTCTTGATTTTGTCCTAACTATACGGAGAATGGGTTCATTCACTGACTTCAGGTTTGAGTTGAGTTATGATACGCCACTGATGACTTGGGGAATGTACAGACAATGCAACACCTTTTGAATCTAAAGGCTCCCACCATGGTACCTCCCATCCTGATGGTGGCGCTCTTGTGACTGATCTGGCTACAATAACCATTTACAATCAGCCTCTTCTCTTGGACCTTACTGAAGTATGAATTTTTCAGCTTTTAGTTGTTTGCTTTCTTTCTTTCTTCACTCCCAATCACAAGGAATTCCATTTGCTCGTTGGTGTTGTTGTTAGGTGCCATCAAGTCAGTACCGACTCACAGTGAAATTATGCACAACAGAATGAACCATTGCCTGGTCCTGTACCAACCTCACAACCATTGTTAGACTTGAGCCCATTGCTGCTGCTGCTACTGTGCCAATCCATCTCATTGGAGGTCTTCCTCTTCTTTGTCAATCCTCCACTTTACCAAGCATAATGTCCTTCTCCAGGGCCTGGTCTCTCCTGATAATATATCGGAAGTATAAGAGATGAACTCTGGCCATCCTGGTTTCTAAAGAGCATTCTGGCTTTACTT
>NW_006408585.1:8671394-8675933 GCF_000296735.1 Chrysochloris asiatica
TTGGAGAAGGATGTCATGCTGGGTAGGGTGGAGGGTCAGAGAAAAAGAGGAAGACCCCCAACGAGATGGATCAGCCAGGTGGCATCACTGATGGTGTCAAGTGTGACAGCAGTAGTGAGGTTGGCCCAGGATCGAATATTGTTTCGTTCTGCTGTGCATGGGGTCGCTATGAGTCAGTTCCGACTCGATGGCACCTGACAACAACAACAATTGATTTGTGTGGCCACCACAATCAATGTACAGGGCAGTTCCATCACAAGAATTCCTCATGTTACACTTTTATAATTACAGTTGCTTCTCTTCCTCCCCCCTCCTTCCTAACCCTAGGCAATCTGTTCCCTATCTTCATATGGTTATTGTATTAGCCAAGTCCTTTGATGCTACAAACTCACATTGGGCAGGATACAGAAGTAAATGGTTTATGATATATTTTGGGGAGTCCTGGTGTGGTGCTGTATGATGAGCACTGAAAAAGGAAAGATTGATGCTTCAAACCCATCAGCCACTCCTAGGAAACAATATACAGGTGCTATGAGTTAGCCAACTAAATGGCACTTAACTACAACAACAGCAGTGCTAGTCAAGGATGTTATATCAATGGACTTACATAGTACGTATATTTTGAGACAGGCTTTTTTTTCCCCTTTCACTCCATATAATTCCCTTGAAATCTATCCAAGTTGCTGCACTTACCAATACTTCCCATCTTTTTATTGCTGAGTAGTATTCCATGATGTGGAGTCCTGGGGTGGTGCTGTGGGATAAAGCACTGGACTGAAAGGCTGCTTTAAACCTCAGGGTCAGCAGTTCAAACTCACCAGCCACTCCTTGGAAACCCTGTATAGGGTTGCTCTGAGTGACAACTGACTCAGTGACGCTTAACAACAACATTCCGTGATAAGGATGTACTGTTGTTTGCTTAATTATTCACCTATTAGAGACATTTGATTGGTGTCCAGTTTTTGGCTATTACAAATAAAGGTTCTATGAGTCTTTGTATATAAGTTTTCTGTGAACACAAGATTTAATTTCTCTGAGATAAATGCCTAAGACTGCAATTTACTGAATTGTATGGTAAGATTGCTTAATTTTGAAGGAAAATGCTTTAGCACAAACGTATGTTATATTTAATACTATTTTGCATAATCTTGCTGGTATCTGTGTTCTGTAAAAATAGTATTTAGCATATGCTATTTTCTGGTACTTACTTTTCACCAAACATTAGATTTCCAAGATTTCTTCATGTTGTTGTATGTAGTTATAGTTCATTTGTTTTCATTTCTTTGTGAATGTTTCCTTTTGTGAATATGTCACCGCGTTCCATCTATGGTGGAATAATTCACACCATCTTGTGAATGAGGTGTTCATGTACAAAGATTTCTTTGGGAATATTCTGAGGAATCAGGTTGCTAAATTTTAAGGAATTTGAATGTTCAACTCTCTAAGGAGATACTGTATTAGTTTTCAAGGATTGCTGTGACAAATTTCACAACCTGACTGCCTTAAAACAACTAGAAACTTTTTCTGCCACAGTCCCAAAGGGCAGAATCAAAGTGTCACCTGAGGGATGTGAGGGAGAATATATTCCATGTCTCTCTAGTAGCTTCTAGGCATTGTTAGCAATTCTGGGTATTCTTTTGCTTGTAGACATATCCTGCCCATTTCTTCCTTTGTTTTCACAAGACCTTCTCCTTTCTCTGTAATGGGAAGTCTTCATAGAACAAGAACTGAGAGGGGGTGGGAAATTATGTGAGCCAGAAATAGATAAATGGGAATGGAGAAGGACAATTTGCACCATGTACTATGGTTCACACAACATTCACCTCACTGAGCCTGTTCAAAAGGCATGATCTTTATTCCTACCATTAAAAGCTTGCAATTGTATCCTCCAAAATATATAGGACACTTCTACTTCACAACAAAAAAACAGACAAATAATCCAAATATAAAAAATGAGTAGAGGACATGAACAGATACTTCACCAAAGAATATATTTATTAGCCAATAGACAGATGCAAATTAAAGCAACAGTGAGATTTCATCTTACTCCAGCATCAATAGCAAACCTCAAAAAAACAAAACAAAACAAAACAAAAAACAACCCCAGAAATGACAAACACTGGTGAGGGTGTGGTACCCTCTTACACTGTTGGTGGGGCTGTAAAATGGTGCAACCACTGGAAACTGGGATGGTGCTTTTTCAAAAACTTGAAATAAATAGAAATACTGCATGATCCAGCAATCCCTCTACTTGTGACACAACTAGATATATTCACACCTGTGTTCATTGCAACACTATTCACAATAGTAAAAAGATGGAGACAGCCTAAATGCCCATCGACAAAGGTATGGTTAAAAACAAACTTTGGTACACATACACAATGGAACATTATGCAACGCTGAAGGATAACAATGAATTTGCAAAGCACCTCACAACATAGATGAACCTGGAGGATATTATGCTGAGTGAAATGAGTCAATCGCGAAAGGACAAAAATTGTATGAGACCAATGTTGTAAAAAGTTAAGAAAACGTCTTCTTGATAAACGAAACATTCTGTGATAGTCACCAGGGATAGGGAGGGGGAAATGGAAAATTATTAGTAGTCGTGTGGCACTGTGGGCTAATGCATCAGACTGCAAAGTCATTTGAACTGCAAGGGCAGTGGTTCAAGCTCACCAGCTGCTCCTTGGAAACCCTATACAGGGTCACTATGGGTTGGAATTGACTTGACGCATGTTAACTTGGGTGATGGGCAGGCGGTATAAACAAGAGGGAGGTTGGCAGAGGAAAGATGTTGGAAGCAGGACACACAGGCAGGAGTTTAAGAGTTAAAGTGAATAGAGGTAAATACTGTAAACTCTTAACATGAAGGGGTTGGCAGTCATTGTAATGTAGCAAAGTATATGATTTATTGAATGTAAAACTGATCTGCTCTGTAAACTTCATTCAATTCACAATGAAAGGTTTAAAAAAAAAAGTTTGTAATTTTTTAGAGCAGAGATTGGAAAGCAAGTTTTCAGTGCATAAACCTAAGACTTTAGTGAGATAACTTCCCTACATACAAAACTGAGACCTGCCTTGTGGGTTGCCATCTGGATATTTTGATGTGTGAAATATCTCATAGTATTAACTGTTTAAAATAGACTTTGTCCATTTCCTGTCTTGGGTAATAAATTAATAATCTTTGTCTCTGCTGACGGTTCTGAAAGCAACTGTATAATGCTCACTTTATACTATAAATGTCAGAGACTTTAAACTGATACCATACCGAGGATAGCATAGAGCCTTAGAGAGCTGAGCTTTCCGGCCAGAAAGTCTTGCTATTCTGAGATTTCCCCATTGTTAGTACTTCTAATTTTACATACTTGATTTATTTCATAGCCATTGCCAAAGATGTGATTCATTTTATTCTTTCTGAAGTCTGTTTCCAGATAGGTGAGGACCAAACCCAGCTGCCAGTCTCAAAGAATTTCTCAAATCTCTTCCAAACAGCATCAGTATTTAAATGATCAGGTTCCATTGTTTCTCTGAGGTTTTGCAACTACTTCTTAAAATACATTATTTCAAACTTTTTCTTTACAAAATACTGTCGATAGCAGC
The DNA here is from genome assembly GCF_000296735.1 of Chrysochloris asiatica. Lineage (NCBI taxonomy): Eukaryota > Metazoa > Chordata > Mammalia > Afrosoricida > Chrysochloridae > Chrysochloris > Chrysochloris asiatica. The sequence continues at coordinate 8,674,998 of NW_006408585.1, forward strand.
ATCTTATTTGCAGTGAAGCTACCAACACATTCAAATACTTTTGACGCTTTTTGGTATCAGTAGAGTATCTTGTGATGATACAACACAAGAGGTATTAGACAGAACATGTGGTTAGGTTTTTGCTATCTGGCTTTGGATCTCAGCATTTACTGGTATTTTAAATAAAAAAAACAAACAAACAGGATTGGAAAGGACACTTGTGCTCACAAGTCAAGTTTCAGGAAAAAATGTACTGTTGGTAACGATGAAATGTTTTTTTGTTTTTTTTTTCTCTTTAACAGAAATTTTCTTTCACACAGTTTTAGGAGGCTAGAATGCCAAATTCAGCATGCTGGCTCTAGGGAAAACTTTCTGTGTGGGCTCATGTGTTTTGGCATTGACCTTCCCTTAGCTCTAGGAGCTTCCTAGTGTGGAGACCCCTGGTCAAAAGGATACACTCCACTTCTGACTCTTCTTTCTTGGTGGTAGCAGGTTCTTCAGTAACAACTAATTTCTTTACATTGCTAACCATGGTATAGACTGAAAAGTCGTTTGAACTGCAAGGTCGGAGGTTCAAGCTCACCAGCTGCTCCTTGGAAACCCTATACAGGGTTGCTATGGGTCAGAACCGACTCGACGGCACTTAACAGCAACCACGGTATCAAATGTGATCTTAAAGTGTTGGGACTGAGTCAATTTTTTAAAACTTCTGGTCCTTACTACCTTATTATGATGAAGAAAATTATCTTAGTGTATACATATATTTATATATATGGTGGTGGTGGCTGTGTGCCGTGGAGTCGGTTCCAACTCATAGCGACCCTGTACAGGGTTTCTGAGGCTGTAAATCTTTACGGCAGTAGAACACCTCATCTTTCTCCCATGGAACAGCTGATAGTCTTGAACTGCTGACATTGCTGTTCGCAGCCCAATTCGTAACCACTACGCTACCAGTGC
>NW_006408585.1:8676033-8697622 GCF_000296735.1 Chrysochloris asiatica
GTCTTGGAATGGACAGAAGGCCAAAGTTCATGTCTGGTTTGTTGTTTTAAACCTAAGGTTTAAATTTTTGTTATTTAAAATAATATGTTTATACTTTTATTTCTAGGCCTATCAATTGACTCAGTATTTCAAGTCTTTTCTCTATAAGATGCTCTATAAGCAAATGCTTGCTACTGCAGCCACTATGTGACCTTTCCTCTTCAGTACTCCCTTCTAATTTCTGTGCATTTATATGTAGGTTTTACAATTTCAAATTCTGTCCCATGTCTCCACAGACGTTTATATCATTTAGACGGGAAAACAGAGTGGCCAATGAGTGCTGAAGTGAAGAGATGAGATTGCCATTAATTAGTAGCTTGAGTTCTGGGTCACAACCTTATACATACTGTTTCTACTTACCATGACTAACTGCTAGTGTAACACCATAAATAACACAACGTTTGCTGACTCAACATGTGTACATTCTCAACAACTGTACATTCCCATGTACACGTCCGTGACATCAATGATATCAATTATGTTACGCAACCATCATCAATGTCCACTGCCAAAATTTCCGTCATCATTACTTGCTTCTTCTTCATTCCAGTTGGGTGGCTATTTTCTATTCATCTTTAAAATCTGAGCTGAACTATATTTCTTCAAAATGCTCTTTTCTAACATCAAATCTTCATTATGACCTACTGTTACACAGGAGTTCTGGTGTGGCACTGTGGGCTAATGAGCTGGACTGCAAAGCCAGTTTGAACCATAAGGTCAGTGGTTCAAGCTCACCAGTCACTCCTCGGAAACCCTATATGTGGTCTCTTTGGGTCAGAACCAACTTGACTGCACTTAACCACCACCACCACAACAACACTGTTACTCTCATGGCAATCATTTTCCTGTAGAGCACTTATCATACAGTGTAACCCCATATTTGTGTTCTCTTATCTCTGGTGGCACTTAACAACAACAACAACAACATCTTTGTCCTTGTCACTAAATTGTAAACTCTACAAGAGCAGGGGTTGTGTGTATTTTGTTCAGTGTAAACCCTGTGAGTAGCTTAGTGTCTAGCACCCACCTAATACATATGACTAAATTAACTGGATTATTTAAAACTGAGAATTGAAAGATAATAGGATTTCGTTAGTAAAGGTGATGTTGCAAACAGTACAGCCATTGTACCCACATTGATTTCACTTCTTTGGCTATTGTGTTACAGCAATATTGCCATCAAGTCAATGCTGGCTCACAGTTACCCACCCTATAGGACAGAGTGGAACTGCTCCATAGGGTTTCCTAGACTATAAATCTTTACAGGAACAGAGAGCGTTATCTTTTCTTCTCCCTCGTTATCTTCGAGTGACTGCCTCCTACTCTATGTACAGGTTCTGCATGAGCACAATTAAATTTTGTGGAATTCCCATGCTTTTCAATGTTTTACATCATTTATTAGAAAAGCACACTGTGGAATGTGTTTGCATAGTCAATAAAGCACAGCAATGTCCAGCAATGGCATCCCTCATGTCCTCTTCTGAATCTGGTTTGAATTTCTGGCAGCTTCCTGTGGATGTGTTGTTGCAACCATTTGTTAATCATCATCTGCAAAATTTTACTTAGACATCTGATACTAATACTCATTGTTGTTGTTAAGTGCCTTCAAGTTGGTTCTGACTCATAGCGGCCCAATATAGGGTTCTTAAAGAGTGGCTGGTGAGCTTGAACTTCTGACTTTGTGGTTCAAACTGACCTTGCAGTCCAGTGCATTAATCCGCAGCACCACACCAGGACTCCGATGTTAATAGTATTGTTAGATAATTTCTGCATTCTGTTGGGTTACCTTTCTTTGGAACGGGCTCACATATGGATCTCTTCCAGTCGCCTGGGCAGGTAGCTGTCTTCTGAATTTCTTGGCCTAGACTAGTGAGTGCCTCCAGTGCTGCATCAGTTTGTTGAAAGATTTCAATTGGTATTCTGTCAATTCCTGGAGCCTTGTTTCTTGTTAATGCCTTCAGTGCAACTTGGAATTCTTCCTTCAGTACCATTGGCTCTTAATCATATCCTACCTCAATAGTTGAGCATCAATCAATTCTACTCAATGTCCAGTAGTTTAAACAATTATTGACCATTTTTAATTAATACCTCAGTGCCTTGGGGCCTGATTTCTTATTCCAGTACCCTAAAGTGAACTCTGACTTCTGGTGGTCCCACATGTGTCAGAGTAGACCTGTGTTTCATGAAGTTTTCCATGACAGACTTTTCAGAAATAGATTTCCAGGTCTTTCTTCAGAGGCATCTGTGGACTTGAACTTCCAACTTATCAATTGTTGTTAAGTACCACCGAGTTGGTTCTGACTCATAGTGATCCTGTATAGGGTTTCTGAGAAGCAGCCGGTGGGTTTAAATTGCTGGTCTTGTGATTCACAGTCCAGTGCTTATCCTAGAGCAATTAGTGTGTTAATTTTTATTAATTTTTTTTGCTTTTATAAATATATCTATTATACAATATTTGCCAGTTCAACTTTTTACAACACTTAACAATAATTGGCTGTGCAACCTACCCTTAATCAATATTGTTGTTGTTAAGTGCCATCAAGTTAGTCCCTACTCATGTTGACCCTGTGTAGGGTTTCTGAGGAGCAGCTGGTGGCTTTGAACCTCTACTCTGTGGTTCAAATTGACTTTGCGGTCCAGTGCTGACCCTACAACACCAGAGTTCCATATCAGTAGCATTTACAATAATCAGCTGTGCAACCTATGCTTAATCAATGTGATGTTTTCCATCACCATAAACTGAAACTCAGTATTCCAAAACCCCCCCACTCCATAAAACCCACTAGGGGTCAATTTGGACTCACGGTGATCCTATAGGACAGAACAAAACATCTCCACAGGGATTTCTAGACTGCAAATCTTTCCAGGAACAGAGAGCCTTAGCTTTCTCCTCAGAGTGGCTGGTGTGTTAGCAACCCAATGCTTACCTCACTGTACCACCAGGGCCCCTTCAGCACTCCATAAGAAATATATGTTTGTTTTTAAGATGATAGAGAAATTATTAGACGCATCATATGAATGTGACAACATGTTTTCAGATACTAGAGTTTATTACATTGGTGGACCAGTATCCCTTGACCTTACGTTTGACAAATTCCATCTTGATAGTAAGTGTCCTCAGTTGTAGCCAGAATAGATGTTTGACAGGCCCCTGTGTGCTGTGGTACTTCAGGAGGGAAACACCTGCTCAGGAGATGAGACATAGGCCTGAGTTGAGAGATTGATGTTGGGTAGGAGGGACAGCTCCATCGTGATTGGAATACAGTAAGTTTCATCCTGCAGATTTGAGGAGTTTTCACCTGAAGATTTATATTTTATCTAAACAAGGAAGCAAATTTTTCTGAGAGTCATGAGGAGAAAGGAATCTTCAGGTTTGAGAGCATGTTTTCTCTCTTGTTTGGGTCTCTCTTCCTCCACAGGAGAATTAATGAAAAGAAGGGAAAAGGATGAAAAGTTTCTAATACCCAATTCAAGGAGAGTATCACTTTTATTATCTGAGGCGGGAACTTCGGGAAAAGAAAAAAATATATCCTTCTTTATTGAAACACAAGGAGCCTTGGTGGTTAAGCATTATGCTGTTAACCACAAGGTGGGCAGTTCAAACTCACCAGTCTGTCCATGGGAGAAAGATGAAGCTTTCTGCTCTCATCAAGATTTATAGACTCAGAAACCCTGAGGAACAGTTCTGTTCTGTCTTATTGAGGCCCTATGAGTCAGGATCGACTTGTTGGCATTGGGTTTTATAAAACACAAACTCAAAACAAAAAGTTTTAAATTATATCTTTGCATATGTGTGAGAGATAGACAGAGTTAACATGGAAAAAAGTTGACCGAATGATAACAAAGTTCCAAGAACATTTTTCCATAGTTTTCCAAATGTTCCATTTGTAACTTGGATTCAAGTCATAATAATGAGGTCTCTAAGCAACATAACCAAGGCAGTAAACAGGACTTGAGTCATTTTCAGATACATTAAAATAAGCAGATCTCCTGTTCTCTCTAGCTCTACCCAGGACTGCTAAGGTGTGGATTTCATTTCTGGTGACCACTTTGGGGCTTGTATTAACAAAAACTGCAACAATCATGATGAACACCAGGCTCCAAGTCAGTGGGGCAAAGTGCAGCATGAGTGTCCTGTCCTAACTCTCTATCCTCTCCTCCCTTACATGGTATTCTGTCATTGCAAATTCTTCTTTACAACTTCTGACTTTAGTAGGGTGACCCTGGAAAACAGCTAGCCAAATGGACCATACATCCTGTTGCAGTGACAGTCAACTCTGAATGTTAGGGAATGCCGCAGACACCCTGATTTGTTCATAGAAGTATGCAGACACTTCCCAGATGACAATTGATGTCAGCAAAGTTCTTTTCTCTTCAATCTTCGTCCTTGGTGGAATTTCTAGAAGTCTAGATGCTTCTATGGGGATAATAAAAAGGGAGGTTAGAAGGCTGCTTTAGGAATACAAGTCTAAATTGTTGTTGCTGTTAAGTGCCTCAAGTCTATTCTGACTCATAACGACCCTGTATACGGTTTCTGAGGAGTGGCTAGTGAGCCTGAACCTCTGAACTTGCCCTTCAAACTGACTTTGCAGCCCAGCGCATTAACCACATGGCTACCACTCCAAGTCTAAATTAGGGTTAATTTAAAATCCCTAAAACCTTGGTTTTTGCAATTTACAATCCAACAGAGTAACTCAATAGGAGCCCTGGTAACATAGTGGTTATGTGTTGGGCTAGCCACAAGAACAGGGGTTCGAATCTACCAGTTGTTCTGTGGGAGAAAGAAAAGGCTTTCTGCTCCCATAATGATTATAGCCTCGGAAACCCTACACAGGGTGGCTATGAGTCAAACCAAGTCAAGGGCACATCACCACCACCACCGCCATCATCACCATCACCACCACCACCATCACCACTAGGGTAACTCAATGAAAGAGGCTTCTACAAGAAAGGGGCAAGATAACGTTCCTTTGGGGACATGGGAGTGGCTAAAGGGAAAGCAAGGTTTAGGAACAGCCCCCGAGGGAGGAAGAACCATGGAGAAACAGAAGTGGCTGCTTGAGGAGACAGCAGGACATGAATGACCACAACCACATTTTCTCCTCCTCTGTGGAGGGCTGGCTTCTCCGCTTCCAAACAGCACAATTCTTTCACATCTGCCAATGTCAGAGTTGGGCATTTGGCAGCTGCCTCCCACCCCCTACTGTAGTACTGACCTTGTTGTTGAGTGCCTGCAAATCGGTTCCAACTCATAGCGACCCTATATAGAGTTTCCAAGAAGTGGCTGGTGAGTTCGAACCTCGATCTTGTGGCTAGCCCAACCTTTCTGTCCAGTGCTTATCCTACCGCACCACACCAGGACTCCTTAGTAACTGCCCCAAAGGCTCAGATTAGTCACAATCACACACATACACATCAACAAGGATAAGAACAATGAAAGTAACAATGACCCCTGATTTTGGTTTTAATAAAGAATAGAAACGCCCAAGTGGAGAATATGCTAACAGATGGTGATTCTTTGATTTCAGAACCATAGTATGAATAATTCTTCCCTAAAACGTATGCCTGCTCCTCCAATAGTCCTCTCTGTTGGCTAACATGGCAGGAAGCTGCCCCTTTTATGTTACTCTTCAAAGTGCTACCATATGGAGAAAACACAAAGTCTGGAAAACTGAAACCCCCCCAGTTAACTTGAGCATGAGTAATAACAGCGTTCACTTTTGCTGTATTTTTCAGAAAATGAACAATGGATACATGGAGTTGAGCATTAAAAGCCGAAGAACATTCCCAGGGTAAGTGCAACCCCAGTTGATGGGAATTCATCAAAGACTGTGCAGTATATCATTTGTGTTACCAACAACTCCTCTCCAGAGAAGAGTCTGGGCTCTGCTACTAGAGATGGGAGGGCAGCAGGGCTAGGCTCATTCTCTTTGTTGTTGTTGTTGTATGCCATCGAGTCAGTTCTGACTTATAGCTACCCTGTAGAGGACTTTCAAGGAGCAGCTGGTGAGTTTGAACTGCTGACTTTGTGCTGATCCTACAGTGCCACACCAGAAGTCCTTGGTTGTTGCTGCTGTTGCTGGTCGTGTGCCGTGGAATCAGTTCTGACTCAGAGCTACACGGTATAGGGTTTCCAAGACTGGAAATCTTTATGGGAGTAGAAAGCCTCATCTTTCTTCCATGGAATGGCTAGTAGTTTCCAACTACTGACCATGAGACTAACAACCCAACTCGCAACCACTACACGACCAGAGCTCCTTGTTGTTGCTGTTAGTTGCTGTCTATTTGTCTCCTGACTCATGGAGACTTTATCATACTCCAATGGCACAAGGAAAGGAAACACTTCATGATTAGTTTTGGATAAGGCCTTATGGCTCACAGTTTTTTCATTGATTTTCAAAAGCAGATTGCTAGGTCTTTCCTCATAGTCTTTTTTTTTTTTTAGTCTGGAAATAGTCTTTTTTTTAGTCTTTCCTCATAGTCTTTTTTTTTAGTCTAATACCTGTTCAGCATCATAGCAACACAGAAGACTAATGAGAGACAAGTGGTAGGTGCACGTGAGGTACATTGCCTGGGAATTGAACCCAGGTCTCCCACATGGAAGGCAATAACTCTACGACTGAGCCATCACGGTTCCCTATGCTAGTCTTTAGTGTTTTAAACACAACTCAGACAGTGTAAGGTTTAGAATTATTGTTATCTAAAAGGGAATTTAGGAGTCCTGGTGTGGTGCTGTGGGTTAATGCGCCAGACTGCAAAGCCATTTGAACTGCAAGGTCAGCAGTTCAAGCTCACCAGCTGCTCCTTGGAAACCCTATACAGGGTCGCTATGGGTCAGAACCGACTCGACGGCACTTAACAACAACAATAACAGCAACAAAAAGGAATTTAGGAGTCCTGGTGTGGCACTGTGGGTTGATGTGCTGGACTACAAAGTCATTTTGAACCACAAGGTCAGCAGTTCAAGCTTACCAGCTGCTTCTCAGAAACCCTATATAGGGTCGCTATGGTTCAGAACCAACTCGACGGCACTTAACAACAATAACAAGACATTGAATCATATTCATCAGTCTTACTTTCTGACATAGGAAAGGGGCTCATTGAGTCAGATGAATTTTATAAATTCTGTGACAACCATGAGATTCTATTCTCAAAGTGCTTCTGCTAATTGTGGTTTTATTGTGCAAACCAAATGCAATATTTCCTTTCTTCAACTTAGCACCGTTGCAAGCCTGTGTAAGATTGATTCATTTCTAGGACACTGGGGAGCCTCAAGAGACTGAACAGCAGGCTGCAGAGAGGAAACTGGTGGTGTTGAATTGTGATGTGTGGCTTCATTTTCTGAGTTATTAATTTCATCTCTCAAATCAGCACTTTTTTTTTTTTGCTTGATTCATGCAGGAAATCAAATCTATCTCCTGGCTTCAGTCCAGTTTGTATTTCCCTCAATTTAATTATCTTATTCACATCTAGTTCTACTCCTAGATGAACCACTGTTGTAATATTTAATTAACAAGGTCATCAATAAGAAAGGTTTCAACTGTGCTGGGTTTTTTTTGTTTTTTTTCCTATTAGATTCTAAGTTCCCAGGGGATACAGATCATGTTTGAACCAACATGTTAGATTGCTTCCTAACTTCTTGAATGTTGATAAATATACATTTATGTAGTTATACATGAAGCACCTTAGGAAAGCAGAGAGAAGTGCCATTGGAAGAAATGGTGGAAGTTGAATTTCCTGAAAGATTTATTTATGTTGTTCTCCAGAATCTTTGTTTTTCCCTGATTCTGTAAGATCACCTGGCCCTTGTGGAAGCCAACCTTAGGAATCTTTGTAGTGATTCTAAAGCTTTGTAGTGATTCTAAAGCAGAGCACAGACGATTTTGTATGTTTTTCAAATAAGCCCAGGTCTATCAATAAGATGATGCTAGGTGTCTGGAGGGAGGAAAGAAGAGGAAGTTCTCAATATGGTGATTGTGAAAGGGTGGAGAGCTGGTGGTCCCACACATTCCTCTCTGTCCTACCTGTGAGGCAGGGCTGCAAGAGAACGAAGGCCATGACTCACAATATGCTGCAGAGGGAGGGCTTCAGATTATATACTCATCACTGATGCGAGAGGGGTCCTGATGGCCTAGTGGCTAAATGTTCAGCTGCGAATCAAAAGATTAATGGTTCAAAATCACTAGCTGCTCTGCAGGAGAAAGATGGGACAGTTTACTTCTCTAAAGAATGCCAGTCTTGGAAACCCTCTGGGGTAGTTCTGCTCTAACCTATAGGTCACTAGGAGCTGGAGTCAACTCAAGGAAATGGGTTTGGTTTGGGATTTCACTGTTGTAAGAGGTTGTGGACAAGGTAAAAAGAGAGGAATCTCCATGTAGGAACTTAATTTACTTTGGGGCCATCTCTTACCCTCATCATCCCACCTCCATTCTGTGGAGACCCTTCTGATTACTGAAATCTTATTCTACCTTCACCACCAATTTAAGTTTTCTCTTTTTTCTGCCATTTCTTTCCCAGATTCTCCAATCCACTAACTCTGTTTACTCCTACCATGTTTCATAGTATCTCAATCTGAAAGGCATTTTAGAAGGAGCTCTGGTAGCATAGTGGTTACGAGTCGGGTTGCCAACCTCAAGGTCAGAAGTTCAAAACTACCAGCAGTTCTGTGGGAGAAAGATGAGGCGTTCTGCTCCCATAAAGATTTACAGCCTAGGAAACCCTGTTCAGGGTCACTATGAGTCGGAACCAACTCCACGGTACTTAACAACAACAAAGTCTTCTATTCTTTCTTCAGAAATGAAGTCAACCTTTATGAGATGGTTCCTGTGTGCCAGGCTCTGGTAGCATAGTGGTTATGAGTCGGGCTGCTAATCTTACAGCCAGCAGTTTCAAACTACCAGTGGTTCTATGGGAGACATATGAGGATTTCTGCTCCCTTAAAGATTTACAGCCTCCAAAACCCTATACAGGGTCCCTGTGAGTCAGAATTGACTTGACAGCATTTAACAACAACACAACTTTACTTTCAGCAGACAAGATTGAATCATCAGCATTTCACAGGTTGTTAATGAGTCTTCCTCCATTCCTGATGCCACATTGTACTTCATGTAATCCAGTTTCTCAGATTATTTGCTCAGCATACAGATTGAATAAATATGGCGCACACCTTTCCTGATTTAAATCCCCTTGTTTTGCTTGAATGACTACCTCTTGGTCTATGTACGAGTTTCTCATGAGTACAACTACGTGTTCTGGAATAGTCATTCTTCACAGTGATACCCATAGGTTTTCATGATCCACACAGTTGAAAGCCTTTGCATAGTCAATAAAGGACAGGTAACATCTTTCTGGTATTCTGTACTTTCAGCCAAGATCCATGTGATGTAAGCAATGATAGCCCTTGTTCCAGGTCCTGGTCTGAATCTAGCCTGAACTTCTGGGAGTTCCCTGTTAATGTATTGTTACAGTTGTTTTAAAATTATCTTTAGTAAAATTTTACTTGCATATGATATTAATACTATTGTCTGATGATTTCTACATTCTGTTGGGTAACCTGTCTTTGGAATGTGCACCAATATGGATCTCTTCCAATCAATTGGACTGGCAGCTGTCTTCAGAATTTCTTGGCATATATGAGTGAGTGACTCAGTACTGCATCAGTTTGTTAAAATATTTCAATTTGTATTCCATCAATTCCTGGAGCTTTGTTTTTGCCCAGTACACCTTGGACTTCCTCCTTCAATACCATTGGCTCTTGATCATGTGCTACCTGTTGAAATGATTGAACATCCACCATATCTTTTGGTATAGTGACTCTGTGTATTCCTTCTATCTTCTTTTGATGCTTTCTACATCATTCAATATTTTGCCTACAGAATCCTTCAGTATTTCAAGTCAAGGCTTGGATTTTTTCTTCAGTTCTTTCAGCTTGAGAAATGCTGAATGTGTTCTTCCCTTTTGGTTTTTTAACTCCAGGTCTTTGCACATTTCATTATAATACTTGACTGTCTTCTTGAGCTGCCCTTTCAAAATTTCTGTTCAGCACTTTTACCTCCTCATTTTTTTCATTTGCTTTAGTTTGTCTATGCTGCGGAGCAAGTTTCAGAGTCTCTTCTGATAACAATTTTTGTCTTTTCCTTCTTTCTTGTATTCTTAACGTCCTTTTGCCTTCTTCCTATATCTTCTTGATATCACCCCACAACTCTTCTGGTCTTCGGTCATTAGTGTCTAATGCATTACTAACTTCCCATAATACACCAAAATATCTAGGCACAGTAGAAAATGAAGCAAAGACATTATACCAATGTCAGGCAAGATCCTATAAGCCCTTGATTTCAAGCATAGGGTGGTCTTAGATTTTTTTTCTCCTCCTCTTAAAATTATACTGTGGTATCATTATTGCTAAGTTCCTGTGGTGCAAACAGTTAATGCACTTGGCTGTTAACTGGAAGGTTGTAAGTTTGGATCTATTCAGAGCTACCTGAAAAGAAAGGTCTGGTCATCTAGTTCTGAAAAGCCGGTCATGGAAAAGTCCATGGAGCGCAGGTCTGCTCTGACAAACCCAAGATTATCATGAGTTGGAATTGACTAAACAACAACTGGCATTATTATTACTAAAGACACATTCATGGAAATACTAATTTTTGTTTCCGTTAAACTTAGAATCAAATCTAAAATCTTCATAAAGCTTAGACAGAAAGTTGTTGGTGATTTTTGAAGTGCTTCTTGGACAGATGGTCCTCTGTGGAGAAGGAATACCTCTCTTACTTCATCTTGAGTGTGCATAATTGTTTAAAAGAACAAAAATACCCAGGAGTCAGTAGTTGGCAGGGACAATGTGGCTAAATAGTTTTCAGGCCTAAGTGAGACGTTGGTTTGAAACTCTGACTACCTTGCCAATAGAAAAATAAAACATGGAAGTTAAACAAAATAAGAGTGTGTGGTCTTTTCCCAAATTACTGGCATTGTCTAACATTTTTTTCCACAATAATATGAGCCAAATATATCCCAGGAGGGAGGAGTCTTGGATTCACATGGAAGAGTGAAGATAGAAAATGAATTGATGGTTTCTAGGAAAAGCAATTATCTCACGTTTGGTATAAGCATCGCTTGGTTCATCTCATTACTTATGAGCCATTTTTCCTGTTGATGATTATCATTTTGTAAGGCAGAGATCCCAACCATGGTATTAAGAATTGTCTTACTTATTTTTCTTACAATAGTGTGTCAACAGTAAAGAAAGAAAAGTCTGGAATAAGTAGAGTAGTGGAGAAGAGATATGTGTAATCATTAACATGGTAACAGAATAATTATGGACCTAAAATAGACCCTAGAGGGATACCAGATGGTACTAACTATCGAGAAGAATCCTAGCTGGATATGTATGTGAAAAGGAATCTGTCGTTGCCAATGCCACCCATAGTAGACGTGTCTTGAAAGAGCAAAATTAGACCTTACAAAGCTCTGCTTGCATGTTGGCATGTAGTATTTTGTCATCCCCCAAAAGAAAGAAAGAAAGAAAAGAGAGAGAAAGAAGGAAATGTAGTGTAAAAAGACTCTGTCTACTTTTGTGCCTGGATTTTATATCACAGAAAGTTTCCTACAAAGGGTATAAAGCTAGGATCGACTTCTGATTCCGAAGAAATCAGTTGTTGGAGTCCTGGTGTGGCGCTGTGGGTTAATGCGCTGGACTGCAAAGTCAATATGAACCACAGGATTGGTGGTGCAAGCTCACCAGTCATTCCTTGGAAACCCTATACAATGTTGCTAAGAGTCGGAACCAACTTGACGGCACTTAACTATAACAACAATATGCACAAAAATGCGATGTTTTCTTCTCTTGGAAAGCTAACCTGGGAACAGCCCTATCATTCAGCCATAGCCATACAGCAGAGGAGAGTTATTAGGTGACCTGCTATGATTATTAGGTGCCCTGCTATGATTATGAAGTGACAAGGACAACTGCTTCATGCCTATTTCATTTCAACTTTATTTACTAGGTGATGTTTTGTGATCACACTTTGGGTTGCTTGAACTTCATTTGACTATCTGTGTATTGAATTCCTTTGGAGAATTCGATGGAATTCACCACTTTTGCAGAGTTTAACTCCTGCCAAGTGGGTTTTTCTTTTGTCTTGACATTACAGAAAAAATAGGATAAATATATATGTAACAAAACAGTTGCCATTTTCAACAATCTTCACATGTACAGTTCAGTGACATTAACTGTGTTTATCGCCCTTATCCGTCCCCCACTTTTCCATTACTGGTAACAGAGGCTCAGTGTCCTCTCAGCACCGAGTCCTCCTTTCTGTCAAATGGTTCTTTATGAGGTGATAATCTGACCTGAAAAAGGCATGGTTTTGAAAGTTTTGTTTTCTCAAACTCTTGGTATATTTGAAAAATGTGTCCCATACTGAGGGCGACAACAATTTATCAGTGCTTCAAGTGGACCGAGTGGTAGGACGTCAGCATCAGATGCCCCAGAGCCTACGGCATGCTAGACATTCAGGAAGGGCTATTTCTGTCCTTACATAATACTGCTATGACTCTTGAGAGTTCTTGGTCTGCTTCTATTTCTGTTAGATGGCATGGATCGTTCATAATCTTTGTAGGCTTCCCACAGATACTGCTCTTGCTTCAGCCAAAAGCCATCATTATGTTTGCTATGCTAATGACTGAGAACTTGTTTCCAAAACTGAACCAGACAATCATAAAAATTAGGACAGAAGAACAGACGATATGCACTAAAAACAACATGAGTCACAGAGTACAACCATAAATTGAATTCTGTGAATGGTATTTGGAGACTAAAGTACAAAACAGGCACACTTCTTTTGGGGAGAAAGAGGAAGAAAGAGAGAAGCTTTGCTTTGCTATAATCCTTTGTTACCACGAAACTATGAATTGCAGCCATCCTGGGATTGCCAATATGACACAAGTAAGGTGAATCCCAGGAACATTCTGGCTAGGGACAGACTTTGCTGTTTCCGAAAGTTATTATAAACCTTTTGTTGTTCTTTTTTCTATATCCTGCCCAATGCATGTCCACAGTATTGAAGGACTTGGCTGATACAGTAACCAGTTGGACAATTATGTACTTATGTACTACTACGTGGTGTTCCAGCGACCTGTTTGGTCATTTGAAGTTTATTCCTTGTTTCTACTCTTTTACAAGACTTTGGTTCCCATATTGTGGGGACAGTTCAATTTTGGCCTTGTAATTAGCGATGCTGTTGTTCCTATTTAGTTATCGTTGAGTTGATTTTGACTTACAGCGACCCTGTATAGGGTTTCCTATATACAGCAAGTAGTATAGGATTTCTGAGGGTTGGCTGGTGAGTTTGAACTGCTGACCTTGCAGCCCAGTGCTTATCTGACAGTGCCACCCCACCCATCAAAAATGAAACCAAATTTATTACTATTGAATCAGTTCTAGGTCCTGGCCCACCCACAAGCGATAGTACCACTCCCTAGGTTTTTCTTGGCCATAATCTTTAGAGAAGCAATTTCCCAGGTTTTTCTTCCATAGAGCTACTGGGTAGATTAAAATATTAATTAACAGTCAATATTAATAAAAACATTTTTCATTTTATTTGTATCAGCTTTCAATCTAATCTTTGTGACCATTCTGAGAAAATGTGTTTGTTTGTTTCCTCCAATCTGGTCTTTAACTAGCTGGATAAAAGTAAATTACATACATTTATAAAAGTTTCCTATGCTTTGGTTTTCTCTTAGTCTGTCACTTTTTTGAAAGTATTGCTTTTATGTAGAGATTCCAAGATGAGCAAAGAGCAGGTAAGGTAAACCTGGTTCTAATGTCTATTTCAGGCAGGACCAAAAGGAATGACAAAAATAGCAACTGCAACAAAGATCACTTCCAAACTAGTTGTTGTCGTTGTAATGTGCTGTCAAGTCGGTTCCGACCCATAGCGACCCTGTAGCTAGGCCTTAATTTAGAGAACTTACATGATGAGAACTTAACTTCATTATCCTCAAAACAAGTTAGGTGAGATCATCAGTCTCTTCTATACTCTTTGGTTCCCACTTTGTGGCTGTTAAATTAAAAGTAATTGTATTTCATCTGTATAGACATGTTGTAGGACTGAACTGCAGGTAGTTCTAAAATCTTGGCCTGCTAAGGGACATTGGTGGTGGTGGCTGGTTGTGTATCACTGAGTCAGTTCTGACTCATGGCAACCCGGTATCAGGTTTCTGAGACTATAAATCTTTACGGGAACAGAAAGCCCCCTCTTTCTCCTGAGGGAGTAGCTGGTAGTTTCGAACTGCTGACCTTGCAATTAGCACCCCAGCTCATAATCCACTACACTTCCAGAAGTGAAATTGTTGTTAAGTGCCGTCCAGTTAGTTTTGACTTACAGCGACCCTGTATAGGGTTTCCAATGAGAGGCTGGTAGGTTTGAACTGCCAACTTTGCAGTTAGCAGCTTATTCAACAGCACCACACCAGGACTCCATAGAAGGAACATTGTTGTTTAGTGCCACTGAGTCAGTTCCTACTCATAGTCACTTACTTGTACAGGGTTTCTGAGAAGCGGTTAGTGAGTTTGAACCACTGACTTTGCGGTTCAAAGTGACCTAGAGGTCGAGTGTTTGTCCATGGCATCACATCAGGACTTCATTAAGCTTCCATTATCCCAGTATCCCAGTATGCATTCAGGAATGTGAGAGGTTTGTTTTATTCCAAGTATTGCACCTGATCAGCAGGTACTGTTCACAACAGTTGGCAGCAGGTAGGAATGTATATTCGTCTATGACAAAGGCAAGTCCACTTCTTAGGCCTGGAGGTATCCTCACTCAGCACCGGAGATAATCCTTGTGGGAACCTGGGAAACTCTTCCTTTGTTTGAGAGCGTGCGTTGTGGAACCACCTCCACACATTGCTGTATGCGTTGCCATAAAAACACTTTATAGGCTTTAACTGGATCTCTCGGTATTTTTTCTGTTAACCAACCCTTCACTCAGTTGGAACGATTACACTTTAGTTGTCTGAAGAGAACTTAATTTAATACTGTGAATTAGAAATTGCATAGACTCAAGGGCTTCTGTGTTCTTCAGTCTCATATATGCATTCAGGATTTATGAGAACTGGGAGAGAAGGGTTTAAAAATTCTCTGTTGTAATCCGAAAGACCATGCAAACTGAAGAATGTCTCTTTGTATCTTATCACCCAAGGAAATACCTAAGAGATTTTGTTTGTGTGAGAACATCTAATTAATTCACACAATGAGATTGTGCTTCTGTATCTTTTGGTTTGGCTCTAAATTCTAAAGTATAATTGCATTCACTTATAACTGCATATACTATGCTAATAACTATAGAAAATATGCTTTGTTGTAAGTGTTGACATAAACAAGACCATAATGTACCAGATTTGATGCCTAAAACTCACTGCAGGATTTGGACAGATTAATGAACTTGGATGTAACACTCTATACCGCATTGCCATTTCTTTCCAGAAGAAGTTTGGAACAAGACAGATGACCCCTGACACTGCTGAGCAGCCAACAACAAGGTTGGGAGGTTAAAAAAAACAAAACAAAATGAATTTCTAGCTACTCTGGATTATCCCAGGGTAAAATACTAAACCACAAAACAAGACAAAAGAACTACCTTAAAACTAAAGCAATATTATTGTTCATTGGATGATCGATTAAAAGATACATTCATTTCCAATGTGTTCCTACAAGGGAGAATGTTAACTATTTTATAAGTAGGTTTGCCCAGTAAATTCCTCTATGAGAACACAATGCAAGAAATACATTTAGAAGTGCAAAAGGAAGAGCTCGAGAAAGATTTATGTATAAGAGTATTTCAGCTTCATTTATAATGAAAATTGAGAAACAGAAAAAATTCCTCATAACTGGATATTTAAGTACATGAGCACATCTGTCTGGGAAGAAGTACACACAGAATGTCCCTTAGAAGTGAGGATCGTGAGACTTCATCTCACATACGTTGGACAGGTTCCCAAGAGACAAGTCCCTGGAGAATGACGTCAAGCCTGGTAAAATAGTCAGCAAAAACAAAAGAGGAAGACCCTCAGTGATATGGGTTGGCACTGTGGCTGAAACAACAGGCTTAGACATAGGAAAGACTGTAAAGTTGGCACAGGACAGGGCAGTGTTTCATTCTGTTGTACGTGGGCTCGTTATTAGTTGGAGCTGACTTTTAATTAACATATCCAACAAACCTTTTCTTTATTTTTTACAGTAATGCCTTCATGTAATAGTTGTCCTTTCATGATTGGCTCCTTTCACTCAGCATAATTTCCTCCAGATTCATCCATGTTATGAGATGTTTCTAAGCACCATCATTATTCTTCAACCTTGTGTAGTATTACATTGTGTATATGCACAAAAGCTTGTTTATCCACTGTTCCATTGATCTGTATTTAGGCTGCCTCCATCTTTTTGTTATTGTGAATAGTGTTGTGATGAACACTGGTATGCATAGATCTACTCATCTCATCACTCTTAGTTCTTGGGGACATACACCGAATAGAGGGATTGCTGGGTTATTCAGTATTGCTATTTCCAACTTTTTGTGGAAGCACCATATCATTTCCCACAGTGGTTGCACCATTTTAAAGTCCCACCAGCAATGTAGGAGGGTCTTTTTCTTTCCACATCCTCATCAGCATTTGTTGTTTTCTGGGTTTTTTTTTGGACTTTGCTATTAATGCTGGAGTGATGTGATATCTCATTGTTGTTTTGGGGTGTGGCGCTGTAGGATAATGCACTGGACTGCAAGATTGGTTTGAAGTGCAAGGTTGGCAGTTCAAATTCACTAGCTACTCCTAGGAAACTCTGTACAGTTTTCACTATGAGTCAGAATTGACTTGATGGGCATTTAACAATAACAACAACAATGGTTAATGATTGCGAATATTTCTTCATATGTTTGTTGGCCACCTGAATGTCTTCTTTGGTAAAGTATGGATTCATGTCCCATGCTCATTTTTAAATTGGGCTGCTTGTCTTACTTTTGTAGGCATGTTGTAATTTTCTATAAATTTTAGAATTCAGCACCTTGTCTGGAAAGTCAGTGCAAAAAAAGTTTTTTTCCCAGATTGTGGGCTCGCTTTATTCTTCTGGTGAAATCTTTGATCACTTAAATTGTTTGATTTTTAGGAGGTACCAAGCATCTATTTTGTTTTCTTCTATTTGTGTGTTTTTAGTAATGCTTGACAGTGTATTTATGCCATGTATTAGAGCGCTTATGTTTGTCCCTATTTGTTCATCATTAATCTTTATAGTTCTTGATTTACATTTAGATCTTTAAAATACTTTGAGTTTGTTTTTATATATGGTGTGAAATATGAGTCTTGCTTAATTTTATGCAAATGAATTTCTAGTTTTGCCAGAATCATTTGTTGAAGAGGCCACCTCTTTCCTACTTAACATGTTTTGGTCCTTTGTCAAAGATCAGCTGACTGTATGTGAATGTATTTACTTCTGGGTTTTCAATTCTGTTCCACTGATCTATGTATGATCACTGTACCAGTATCAGGCTATTTTGACCACTAGGGAATCAGGAAGTAAGAGGCCTCCATATATGTTCTTGTTTCATTTCCATATACAGTTGTTGTTGGTGTTAAGTCATAGGGTTTCTAAGGATTGATTGGTAAGTTTGAATTGCCAATCTTGTGTTTAGCAGTCCAGTGCTGATCCTACACACCACACTAGGACTAACGGTCTCTTTAAAGAATGATGATGGAATCTGGATTGGGATTCCATTATGTCCTGTAGATTGCTTTGGGAAGTGTTGGCATTTTCACAATGTAAAGTCTCCCTATCCATGAGCATGGTATAGTCTCCCATTTTTGTACATCTCTTCTAGGTTCTTGTTAGTAGTGTTTTGTGGTTTACTTTGTATAGGTCTTTTGTTTCTCAAGTTAGGTTTATTCCTAAATATTTCATCTTTTGGGTGGCTACTGTAAATGGTATTGTTTTCCTGAGTTCCTTTTCAGAGGAGGAAAGTCTCTTTCACGTGATTGGCTGTTTAAAACATATCTCATCATGGAAATGATTATTACATTAGATCTTTTCATGGGGGATGACCATATCAACTGCCAAACCACCGGGAATTGTGCTCAGCCCAGTTGACATACAACCTTAACCATCACACTATCATTTCATGTTTATATATTTAAACTCTAGATAATTCTGTTGTAGATGGTTATGTCTCAGAGTTTTAATTTTTTTGTGAATTCTTTATTATTAGGTGCCATGGAGGAGGTTCCGTCTCTTAGTGACCCTATGTACAAAAGAACATAACACCACATCCCCACAATCATTGCTTGTTTGAGCCCCTTGTTTTAGCCACTGTATCAATCCATCTCATTGAGGGGCTTCTTCTTTTTCACTGACTCTCTACTTTACCAAGCATTCTGTCCTTATCTTGGGCCAGTCCTTCCTGAAAACATGTTCTAAGTAGGTGGATGCAGTCTTGCCAGTCTTCTAAGGAGCATTCTCGCTGTACTTCTTCCTAGATCGATTTGTTTGTTCTTCTGGCAGTCCATGATGTATTCAATATTCTTTTCCATACTCTCATTCAAAGGCATTGGTTCTTCCTTGATCTACCTTACTCATTGCCCAGTTTTTACATTCTTATCAGGTGACTGAAAATACCATGGCTTGAGTCAGGCATACTTTAGTCCTCTAAGTGACATCTTTGCTTTTAAATATTTTAAAGAGATCTTTTGTAACAGATTTGTCCATTGCAATATGTTGTTTGATTTTCTTGAATGCTGCTTGCATGGGCATTCATTGTGAATTCATGTCAGATGAAATCCTTGACAACGTCAATCCTTTCTGTGTTATCATGGTGTTGCTTATTGCTTTAGTTCTGAGGGTTTTTGTTTTCTTTATGTTGAGGTACAACTCATACTGAAGGCTGTAGTCTTGATCTTCTTGAGCAAGTGCTTCAAGTCCTCTTTGCTTTAATCAAGCAAGGTTGTATCTTCTGTATTGTTGCTATTTTTGTTAAGTCCAGACAAGTTAATTTCTACTCACAGTGACCCTGTATAGGGCTTCCGAGAAGCATACAGGTTAACAATGACCCTTACTCATTAACATCCTGTGATATGCAGAAGAAACGAACTAACTTTCTGAAAGTGAATAGGACTTAAAATACTTACTGATGAAGATCAAAGACCATAATCTTTAGTATGGGTTGCATATCAATGAACAAAAGAAAACAAAAATCCTCACCACTGGACCAATAAACAACATCCATATAAATGGAGAAAAGATTGAAGTTGTCAAAGACTTCATTTTGCTTGAATCAACCATCAACACTCCTGGAAGAAGAAATCAAGAAATCAAATGATGTATTGCATTATGCAAATCTGTGGCACAAAACCTCTTTAAAGTGTTGAAGAGCAAAGATACCAATTTGAGGACTAAGGTGCACCTGACCCAAGCCATGGTATTTTCAATAACCTCATATGCATGTGAAAGTGGGATAGTGAATAAGGAAGACTGTAGAAGAATTGATGCATTTGAGTTATGGTGTTGGAAGAAAATATTAAAAGAATAAACAGATCTGCCAAAAGAACAAACAGATCTGTGTTGGAAGAACTGCAGCCAGAATGCTCCTTGGAAGCCAGGATGGCCAGACGTTGTGTCTCATACTTCAGACATATTATCAAGAGAGAACAGTCCCTGGAGAAGGGTATCATATTTGGTAAAGTGGAGGGTCAGAGAAAAAGAAGAGCCCCAATGAGATGGATTAGCACAATTGTATCAGCAGTGGTCTCAGAATTAGCAATGATGGTGAGGTCGGTACCGGACAAGGCAGTGTTTTGTTCTGATGTGCATAGGGTTGCTATGAGTCGCTGCCAACTCAGTGGCATCTAACGACATGTTCAAGGTCGTATTTTCGCTCTTGTGTACTTGTTTTAATCGTCTTCAGCCTGAACTTGCATATGAGCAATTGATGGTGTTTCCACAGTCTGCCCCTGGCCTTATTTTGGCTGCTGATGTGGAGCTTTCCCACCATTACTTCCCACAAATGTAGTTAATTTCATTCTTGTGTTTTCCATCTGGTGAGGTCCATGTGCATAGTTGCCTTTTACATTGTTTAAAAAAAGTATTTGTAATGAAGTCATGTTGTTGTTAAGTGCCATCGAGTCAGTTCTGACCCATAGCGACCCTGTAGAGGGTTTCCAAGGAGCAGCTGGTGGGTGAGCTTGAACCACCAACCTTGCAGTTCAAACTGACTTTGCAATCTAGTGCCATTAACCCACAGCGCCACACCAGGACTCCATAGATCTTACAAAATTCTGTCAAGCAATCTCCAGGATTATTTCTATCACCAAGGGCATAGTTTGCAACTATTGATCCTTCCTCTTTGTTTTCAACCTTTGCGTTCCAGTCATTAGTAATTAGCAATATATCTTGATTATATGACTGATCAATTTCAGACAGAAGAGAATGGTTGTTGTTGTTGTTGTTGGTAAATGCTGTCGAGTCAATTCTGACCCAAAGCAACCCTGTATAGGGTTTCTGAGGAGCAGCTGGTGAGCTTGAAAGGCCGACCTTGTAGTTCAAACGGCTTGGAGTCTGACACATGAACCCACAGCACCACACCAGGACTCCGAAGAGAATGGTAGACTTCTTCAATTTCATCATCACTGGCTTTAATGGTTGATGCATAAATTTGAATAATAATGGGATTAATTGGTCTTCTTTGTGGTTGATTATGTGCTGTGGACTTGGTTCTGATTCATAGTGACCCTGTATAGGGTTTCCGAGGCTATAAATCTTTTTTTGTTTGGTTGTTTTTTGGTGAATTATGTGATAGTTTACATGGGAGAACATTAGTGTTACATTCATCCTATCGTATATCCTTTCAGGCTGTAAATCTTTACGGAAGCAGAACGCATTATCTTTCTCCCATGGAACCGATGGTAGTTTTGAACTGCTGACCTTGAGGTTGGCAGCCCGACTCGTAACCACTGCACTACCAGTGCTCTTTTATAGAGATAAATACCTAAATATACAGAGATAAATGCTTAAGTATATAGAGATAAATGCCTAAAATGATAATAAGGAAATTTAGTGTTTCTCTCTGTGTTGGAAATACAATAAAACCTATGAAATCCAGAGCTTTTATAAGGTGGAGACTTGTCAAAGAAAAAAAACTTAAAACATTTTCTACTAAAATGACTGACACAAATGTCACAAGACTGCACCCTGCCAAAGGTGAAAGACTAGTGAGACCTGGAAAAATAGGGCAGTGCCATTGACTTCTGGTTCTCCCAGGGTTTCCCGGAATAGTCATTTCATGGTTTTTCCTGCACCAGGAGCCCTGGTAGTTAGTGTACTGGTTTATGAGTTAGGCTGCTAACTGCAAGGTCAGCATTCAAATCTACCAGCTGCTCTGTGGGAGAAAAATGAGGCTTTCTGCTCCCAGAAAGATTTCTAGCCTTGGAAACCCTATACAGGGTTACTATAAGTGGGAACCGATTCCACAGTACAAAACCACCACCATCACCACCATCACCACCACCACCACCACCACCA
>NW_006408585.1:8698083-8699711 GCF_000296735.1 Chrysochloris asiatica
CACCACCACCACCACCACCACCACCCTTTCTTGGCACCCTGCTGGCACAGTGGTTAAGTGCTTAGTTCCTAACTGAAAGGTGGTTGATTCAAACCCACTAGTTGCTTTGTGGGATAAAGATGGTGCATATTCTGTTTCTATAAAAACTACAGTCTTGGAAACCCTGTGGGGCAGTTTCACTCTGTTCTAGAAGGTCGCTCTGAGTTGCTTTTGACTTCATGGTAATGCGTTTTGTTTTGTTTTTAGACTTTCTTTATGGCATCCATTCTTTATTAAGAGAATACATTCTTTTTGCCTCAGAAAAAAAAGCCAATTATGTATCGAGGTATTTGGTCAGGCAGAAGTTTACACACTTTTTTTCTGTGAGAAAATCTATAATTAAAGGTAGCTTGAAGTCATTCAGAAGAAGGTGGGTAAAAAGCCTGAAGATTCACAGAGCACGGGGAGAAAGAAAAGACCTAGATTCCAATCCTTTCTTTCCAATATTCAAAGTAATTGATACCTTTACAGCACAATTGTCACAAGGATAGAATGAGACAGGAACCGGGGAAGGCCTTTCCTTGAAGTGGTTGTACAGGGGATGAATGGGATGAGTGGTTGAGTGGGATGAATGCAGAAGCCTGTTCTGTTCCACAGGATAACTTCCCGGTCTGGTCTGAGGTGGGAGTAGCCCAGTGTGATGTTTGGACCAAAAAGAAACAAAGGGTGTTAACACTGAACACAAGCAGAGAAACAATCTTTATGACTCATACCATTTCACTGAAACCTTAGGAGATATGAATCTAGTTTGTACATCCAAACTGGCAAAGTGTACAGCAACACAGTTGTAATTTTTATAAATAAATGGGATAAAATTAGCTGAGAACCTATTTTTATACAAGCATGAAATGGGGAGATAAAGTACTTTAAAATGAGACAAAATGGCATTAAGATGGGGAAAAAACTTGAGTAATAATTACAAACAATAAAATAACAAAATGAAAATACTAGATTATATGAGTAGTTCTGGTATGACACTGTAGGAAAAGCGCTCAACCTTAAAGTTTGGTTTGAACTGCTACTTTGGTGGTTCAAACTCAGTAACCACTATTCGGAAACCCTATACAGGGTCGTTGTGAGTCAGAACTGACTTGACTTGGCACTTAACAACAATAATAAAATATAAAATATATTCTAGATGACTACTGTTAATATTTTGGTGTTTAAGTATACCTTACATAATTCTCTACAAAAATGGGACCACACCATATGTAGTTGTTTGTTACTAGTTTAACTTAAAATTTTACCAGCTAGATATTTTATAAGTCATCCAGTATATATATGCTTTATCACTTTTAATGGCTGTGTAGGAGTCAATTTTATGATGTAGTGAGTGTTTTTAAAAATATATATTATACTTTTGGTTTACATAAACGTTTACAGCGTATGAGCTGATTCAATCTGATGAACTTGACCTATGCATACAAATGCAGTGACTTAAAAGAGGTGACAAATCCTTACAGCAGGAAACATTGCCATCCCCTCCACACACAGAGTGGACAGAGATGGGCAACTTGGACATTGGATACCCAAATGGGGAAGGATGGACTACAAAGGCAAGAAGTAACTGGCTTACAAGCTTTCAAGAG
>NW_006408585.1:8701881-8708917 GCF_000296735.1 Chrysochloris asiatica
TTAGCCATCTTGGCCTCTAAGGAGCACTCTGGCTGCACTTCTTCCAAAACAGATCTATTGGTTCTTTTGGCAGTCCATGGCACTTTCAGTATTCTCCTCCGACACCACAACTCAAAGGCATCAATTCTTCTACGATCTTCCTTATTCACTGTCCTGCTTTTGCATCCATATGAGGTTATTGAAAAAAATGGTGTTAATTGTTATTCCACATTGTTCAGCATTTTCCCTATTTCCACCTTGGGTTCCCCATTTCTATTTACCTAGTTTTCCTTTCTCTTCCTGTCTTCGTGATTTTGCTGTTGAACCAGTGCTGTCATTTTGGTCTTGTATAGTTGATTGTTCTGAGGTCCATGTTCGTTTTGGGTGATATTGTTCACTTTACAGATCAGTATTTCATCTGGCTGAAAGGGCCTCAGGAGGGTGTCCAAGGGCCATAATCTTGGGGTTCCACTAATTTCTATCCAATCTAGTCTGGTCATTTTTATGAATTTGAATTTTGTTCTACCTTTTTCTTAAACTCTGTTTGGCACCTTCTATGGTGTGGTGTTGTAGGATCAGCACTGGACTGTAAACTACAAGGTCAGCAATTCAAACCTACCAGCTGTACTTTGGAAACACTATACAGGACCACTATTAGTAGGAACCAACTGGATGGTACTTAACAACCACAGCAGCTTTGTGTTCCTGGAGTCACGGTGTGGTACTACAGGATAAGTGTTGTTGTTAAGTTCCTTCATATCGTTTCTAACTCATAGCAACCCTGTATAGGATTTCCACAGAACTTGCGGTTCTGATTTTGTGGTCTATTGCTTATCCTGCAGTACCACACTAGGACTGCTAACCACAGGGTCAGTGGTTCAGATCTACCAGCTGGTCCTTGGAAACCCTATACAGGATTGCTATGAGTCAGAACCAACTTGAAGGCACTTAATAACAACAGCAACAACATTGTGATCCTAAGGAGCCCTGGTAGTATAGTGTATTATGCATTAGACTAACAGCAAAGCTAGCAGTTTTGAAACTACCAGCTATTCCACTGAAGATAGATGAGGCTTTCTGCTCCCATAAAGATTTACAGCCTTGGAAATCCTATGTTGTTGTTGTTGTTGTTGTTATGTGCCATGGAGTCAGTTCTGACTCATAGTGACCCTGTACAGGGTTTCTGAGGCTGTAAATCTTTACTGGAGCAGAAAGCCTTACCTTTCTCCCGTGGAACAGCTGGTAGTTTCGAACTGTTTGAAGCCCGATTCGTCTCTATTAGAACTGATTGAACAGCACACCACTACCACCGCCATTGTGATTCTGTAGTCCTGTTGTGGCATGTAGTTCGCATCTGCCAACTGCTCCTTAGAAACCTTACACAGGGTTGCTCTGAGTTGGAACCACCTGGGTGACACCTAACAACCTTGTGATGGTTATCAGAGCAGTTGTTGTTGGTAGACAGGCATCGTCTAGTTTTTCTGGTTTTGGGTTAGTGGGGACTATGGATCATGAGGTCCTTTAGTCCTTACCATTAGTTATTTCCTTGAGTCTTTGCTTTTCTTTACATGTTTTTGTTCCAGAAGGAAAAAGGACAATAGTTGTGTCTTAGATGGCCCCTCACAAGCTTTTAAGACCCAGTCACTACTCACCAAAGTAGGACGTAGAACATGGTCTTCAGGGACTATGTTATTCCAAGTTCAGTGCCTGGAGGTGTTTGGTTAGGGTTAAGAGGTTTTCATGACTGTACCCCCGGTATGCTCTGCCATACTCATACTCACTTGCAGCATGTGCACATGTATGTGAAGGACTACCCACTACCACCCTTATGCTTTCTAAAGGCTCATGGAAAAATGGAATGGAAAATTCCCACAAACTTCTTGAAGTCCCCTCATATATGCATGTAGGTGTATCCCTATGCACCTTTCCATCCCTGTTAAATTTGCATACTTACCTATGTATGCATTCAGACATTGTTTGTTATTAATGTTGTTGCATAATTATATAGTATCCACAGTTGTTGCTATTTACTCTTGTGACTTTTTAGTGTTTGTTTTGGCCTTGCTTATATATATTATGCTGACTTACCCCATATTGTGCATTGTCTCTCTCTGTGCCAAATTTGTTGTTGTTTGTTGTTATTGCTATCAAGTCAATTCTGACCCATAGCAACCCTGTATAAGGCTTCCAAGGAGCAGCTGGTGAGCTTGACCCACCGATCTTGCAGTTCAAACGACTTTGCAGTCTGATGCATTAGCCCACAGTGCCACACCAGGACTTCATACCAAAATTAGCACATGTCTGTTGTCAAGTTCATGATTTTTCCTTTCCACCCCTTCCTATCCTTGGTGACCACCAGTCAAAAAATGCTTCCTTCTGTGTGTAAAACTTTCCTTGGCATTTGGTAATACTGGTCTGGTACAATATTTGTCCTATAGTGATTGAGTTATTTCACTCAGTGTAATGTTCTCTAGATTCATCCGTGTTGTGAGATGTTTCATGGATCCATCATTATTCTTTAACATTGTGTGCTAGTCCATCGTGTGTGTGTACCAGTTTGTTTATCCGTTCATCATTGATGGACACTTGGTTTCCATCTGTTTGCTATTATGAACATGCTGCAATGAACATGGATATGCAGTGCCTTCTCATGTCATGGCTCATAAGTCTCTAAGATATCCAAAGCATTGCTACAAAATCATCGAAAGATTTATAAAATAACAATTCAAAATGTGAAGTTATTGTTTGTCAGCATATCCTTCATCTAGGTTTATATATTTCTGAAGGTAGTGTTTCCATCTCTCTAACCCTCTGCTGATGAATTCTGTGTACTTTGATTTATACCACGTCAAACAGCAGTTTGGACATCCTTGAGGGATTCAAAATATGTTCCTTTGAAATACTGTTTGGGTTTGGGGAACAAAAAGTCTGAAGGGGCAAGATCAGTACTGTAGGGTGGGTTAGATAAGGTTTTCCAACAAAATTTTCATAGGACAGGCTTTGCTACACTCAAAGAATGCGTAGGTGCTCTGCCTTGTTGGGGAAAAATCATTCAGCACAACTTTCCTGACCTTGTCCTCAACAATGTGGTTTCAATTTTCTTAAAACTTCTTCCTAATACAGCCCCCATGATCATGTGTCCTTTGAGGAAATCTATCAAGATTACCCTTTGGAAGTCCCCCAAAAAGTCACTATAACCTTCTGAGCTGACTTTCCTGCCTTAAATGGAACAACACAGCAGATCCCCTTGGGAGACATTGTTTTGTTTGGACCTTTTTTTGGAAGGCACCCAAAGGCGACTAAGACAAGTACATCACTGAGAGAACTGGTCTGCAACCATCTATTAATCGCAGACATGTTTAAACATGTCTTGTTTGCAATAAACTTGTGCATAAATGAACTGGAACCTTAATAGCAATAGTTCGCCTACCCTGGAATACCTAAGAGTAGGCTTGCTGGATCACATGATGTTTATATTTCTAGCTTTTTGAGGAAGCGCCATACTGTTTTCCATAGTGGTTGTACCATTTTATATTCCATCAGCATTGTATGAGAATGCCAATCTATCCACACCCTTGCCAGCATTTGCTGTTTTCTCTTCTTTTGATCAGTTTCATTATTGCTGGTATGAGATAGTGTCTCTGTAGTTTTGATTTGCCTCTTTAGGCAAAATCATAATTCATTAAGCATCTAGTATGTTCAGACACATTTAGAGTTTTACTTATAAAACTTAGGGACGATCATAAAAATGAATGGGATGTGTTGGCATTTGATACCAATAGTAGTATATTTCCAGAATATGAACCATATAGTACAGCCTGGAATAAGACAGTCTTATTCAAAGAAAGGATTTGCTTATCTCATAAAGATTCGGGCAGATATGAAGCTTTACTAATGAATTTGAATTATGCATGTATTAGGTCTTCATTGGATGCTTTGATCTGTTCCACTTAGAAGTTTCTCTTTAAGCTCTTCAAAGGACGGGTGCTCTTTAAAAATATCTCTGGTGCCGGTACATGCATACTACTGTATTCGGATGAAATTTTTTGTCATTGTTGAAGTGTTTTGCACAGTTCATTCAAACATTTGGTAAACTTGTATACTATTAGTTTTCTTGATTAAATATACAGTCATTGTACATTCAACTATAAGGACAAGAATCAGTTAGTTTTAACTTGAGAACACATAATACCCAAAATAATCATTTTCATGGATGTGGCTATTCTGCTATTTATTAAGGAACTTCAGAAGCAAATCTTATTCGATTCTATAGCTTCCGTTGCAGAAATGTCACAAGGCAGACTGCCAATCTGCTATTATTAACATTTTTAGGACAGAGGTGATTAAGAGCAGCGAAGTAATACTGGTATTTTTTTTTCTCCAAATTTAATTGGATTAAGAGGTTGGAACTCAAAATTATTTTGACTTCTTGAAATTGTTTTGTCAAATTTAAAACTTTAAAATCTCTTCAGCTTTATAAGTGAGCTAAAAATCAAACTCTTAATGCTGTCCTTATTATCTTTAAATCTAATACCTAAATTTAGTCTATAAAAAACTATGTACTTAAGACGTTGTAATGCCAATAATGAATGACTCAGGCAGAAGAATTGTGTTTTGTACCATTTTATTGTTTCTTATGAACAATGTTGGAGCAAAGCAATATTTCTACTTTTTAGAATTATATGTTCACTTTACCTCGAAGTGCTCATTTTTGTATACATGTAAGTTTTGTTTTTAAAATATCAAGTTCATGTTGGAAAGTGATTTCAGAAATACAGTGAAAATATGTTTTGTTGCTAGCATCTTGACAGTTACACAAGGGGGATTCAAAAGGTTCATGGAAAAATGGAATGAAAAGATACTGGAATTTTTCCAAGCACTTTTTGAAGCCCCCTATATTGCAATTTCTTGGTTTTTTTATTTTATCACAGGCATTGTCACTGAAAATGGTTTAAAGTGCTGTCTTTTATGTTTATGTATTCTTTACCTTGGTGTTGACAATGTTGAGGCTTGTCTGTTTTTTACTGTTTGAAAAAAAAAAACTGTTTGGATTTATTTTTGTGTTAATATTAACCAGTTTTTTGGTTTTTTTTTTAGAAGAAATATACTTTTGTTAATACCGTAAGATACAATGCAAAATGTATATGCACTAAACTTCAGTAGTAATTTAAAAATCAGTGTGCATAGCTTGATGTTGGAGATTCAGTTTGTTGCTGTTATGTGCTGGGGAGTCAGTTCTGACTCATAACGACCCTGTACAGGGTTTCTGAGGCTGTACATCTTTACAGGAGCAGAAAGCCTCATCTTTCTCCCGCGGAACAGCTGGTAGTTTCGAACTGCTGACTGTGAGATTAGCAGCCTGATTCGTAACCACTACGCTACCAGAGCTCCTTGGAGATTCAGTTTAGTGACCATAAAATTAGGTTATGTACATATGAAAAATTTCAAATTGGTACAAAGTAATGTTCTTGTTATTATTTCTGTTCTATGCCAGTTCACTTACTGATAGATGTTATTTATCATTACTATATTAAAGGAGCTCTGGTGTGGTGCTGTGGGTTAATGAGCCAGACTGCAAAGTCGGTTTGAACAGCAAGGTCAGTGGTTCAAGCTCACCAGCCACTCCTTGGAAACCCTATGCATGGTCACTATGGGTCAGAACTGACTTAATGGCACTTAACAATGACAGCAACCTGTTAAAATAGGAGTCCTGGTGTGGTGTTGCAGGATAAGCATTGGACTATAGTGATTCAAATCCATTAGTTAGTCCTTGGAAATCCTATGAATCGAAGACAGTTCAACAGCACTAACAACAACAACAACAAATGCGGGACTGTAGGCTAAAGCACTGGATTGCAAGTCTGTTTGAATTGCAAGGTCTGTGGTTCAAATTCACCAGCTGCTTGGAAACCCTATACAGGGTCTCTATGAATCAAACCAACTTGCCATCACTTAGCAACAACAACAAATCATTGCAAGGATCTTTTCAAGTATCTGTTGGCCACCTGATTGTTTTCTTTGGTAAAGTGTTGTGTTTATAATGTTCTGCTTGTGGTGTTCTATTCTGAGATTTAGGATTATAAGAGTGAATAGAATTCTGCCTGTGAATGGGGAATTTCCCTCTACAGACGGTTTCCCTCGTCGTATAAAAATGCAGCAATCAATGTCATACTCACTGTCAGAGTTAAGATCGTGAGCATTCTCATGAATTAAAAGATAATTTTATGAGGTTAACAGGACCCAGCCAGAAGAAAATTCTGATTTATTAGATTTGTCTCACTATATTAGCTACAATGGTTGAGTCAATGTTAGTTTGACCTGCTTCTGTCTTCCTGGATCTTAAAGGAAAATCTCTATCAAAGATAGATACTGCCTCGGCCCTATCTGTCATAATACCCTTGAAATGATGTGCTGGTGACAGAAAACATAACTAGTCTGGGGGACAGAAATCTGGGGTGATGCTCCAAATGCTCTGACTCCAACACACACTGGAGTGTGTGTTGGAGTCATGGTATGGCACTTTAGGATAAGCACTGGACTGCAAACCACAAGGTCAGCATTTCAAACCCACCAGCCAGTCCTTAGAAACTCTATACAGGGTCACTGAATTGGAACTGACTTGAAAGCACTTAACAACAATTAACAAGTAACCTAAATATTAGTGATTTGAACTCACCCAGCAGTTCCACAGAAGGAACGAGCCAGTAGCTACACAGAAGAAAGGTCTGGTGAACTGTTTATACAATGAGTACAGCCAAGAAAACCATATGGGGCATTTCTACTCTGTAATATATGGCGTTATCATAAGTTGTAATTGACTTGATGGTAATAGGTTGTTCTATTTTGTTTTTTTTTAATGCTTTATTGTGAATTATGTGATAGTTTACATGGGAGGACATCAGCTTCACATTGATCCCATCATATATCATTTCCTTGCCATGGTCACAATCCCTTCCATGCATCATCGATCAACCAAAGGGTATACCCTGCAAGCCTGCCCCCTCCCCCCGTTGTCCACATACCACCCCTCTCTCTCTCCAGATCCAAAGTCTCCAGC
>NW_006408585.1:8709697-8710832 GCF_000296735.1 Chrysochloris asiatica
CAACCAGGTCTCCATCTGGGTTCACAGGAGTCTATTGAGCGTTGTAGAGCTTAGTTGGTATCTTCATTGCTGTTTTTCCCTCACTTCCTCTTATTGGTGATGAATGTGGTCACCAGTCAGAGCATGCATTCCCATTGAGCCTTAGTCTTAGAAGGGGGTTTGCCTTGCGGGGGACCTGACCACTTGTCTTGATGTCTCCTGGGCGAGCCACTTGTTTGTTCTTGGAGTAATCAGTCAACCTGCCTAAGTTGTTTTGTGTTTTTCTTGTCAGTCTTTCTTTCAGGACGTATCTTTTGTTCTTCTGGTCACTCCAGGCTGGTCTGCTTGTCCTTTCAAGTGGGCCTTTCCCCTCAGAAGATTTTGGATGCTGTCCAGGATTCCATCTATGGTCTTGTGTAATGCAGGGACGCCACAGGAAGCCTCCTTCACTGGGCATGTTGTATCCCCCTTTTAGGTATTCCAATAATTATTGGCAGAAGACAGACTTACAAGCTTTCTTTGGTGGTATTTCTGGCTATTCCTTTCTCTCCCCCTCCAATGTCTATTTTATAGTGGTATGCCAGGGAAACTAAGATTCAACAGACAGCCAAGTATCTTAACATTATTTCCCCCCTTTTCCCCATTCAAACCATGTTTCAATCTGTATCCCAGAGCCCTGTTGTTCCAAGGTTCTGTTTTGCATACCTCATTATTTGCCTCTGTCCCACTTCAGTTTCACATTCATCCTATCATGTTTCATTTAATTGCAGTGATTAAAATCCCCTCCATGCCTCTTGATGGTAATAGGTTTTTGGTTTTGTTTGAAGATAAGAGATGATCCAGAAAGAATAAATTCCATCCATTATGAGGGGAAGCATACTTGGATACAAAAAGTATTCTTTTGGTTGAGGTCATGATATAGTTTGAATTGTATCTCCTCAACTTATGTGTTATAAATCCTAACCTCTTTAACAACAACAATGCCTGTGGTTAGGACTTACAACATATTTGGGGGGAAGTTATATATATATATATTGTGTGTGTGTGTGTGTGTGTAGTCCTGGTGTGGCGCTGTGGGTTAATGAGCCAGCCTACAAAGCCATTAGAACTGCAAGGTCGTCTGTTCAAGCTCACCAGCTGCTCCTCGGAAACCCTA
>NW_006408585.1:8735517-8736831 GCF_000296735.1 Chrysochloris asiatica
TCCTTTCTATCCCACTCAAGTGTCTATTTTACATTAGTAGGCAGGGGAAACCATATTCATAATAACAATCTATCACCTTAACATTATTTCTCCTCTTTTACCCATTCAGATTATACTTCAATCCCTGTATCCCAGAGCCCTGTTGTTCCAAGGTTGAGCATATATCCCTATTTACCTCTGTCCCATTTAGCCCATGCAAACCTTCCTACATGTTCCCCTATCTCCCATGTTCTTGTGTATTGCCTTCCTCACCCAAGCTATGATGTTACTATTCCCAACCTGTGCCTTACTTGTCGCTTCCCTCCCACCCATCATAACCAATAGAGAAATTATTTTCCTTTCTCCCCTTTAGTATGGACATCTTTTCTTAAGCTTTTACAATAATGGACATATGTAACATTTGTCCTTTTATGAACAGTCAAATATCTTAACATTATTTCCTCCCCTTTACCCCCTCAGCCTCTGTCTCAATCCCTATATCCTGGAGCCTTGTTATTCCATTACTGTGTAAGCATCACCATTCATCACCTTCAGTGTATGCAGACCTCCCAGAGTCTTTCCCCATCTTCCCTAATCCCCTACCACCCACCCCCACGTATAGGCCCCCCCCCCCCATTTACTGCCCTCCCTGTCCACTAAGTTAACATGTGTCTCTCTCTTGACCTGTGAGTTACTGTTCCTTCCCACCCACCCTTGGTAACCCTCAAATAACTATTCTTTTATTAAATATTAAATAACTAGTCTATATTTTTTAAAGTTTTTACAGTAATGGACTGATGCAATATCTGTCCTTTTGTTCCTGACTCATTTCACTCAGCATTATGTCCTCAAGGCTCATCCATATAATGTAATGTTTTGCAGCTTCCTCGTTATTCTTCAAGGTAGCATAGTACTCCATTGTGTGTATGTACCAGAGTTTGTTTATCCATTCTACCGTTTCTACCGTTGGTGGGCATTTGGGTAGTCTCAGTTTTTTGCTATTGTGAAAAGTGCTGCAATGAACATTGGTTTGCATCTACCTACCTGCGTTCTATCTTGTATTTCTTGTGGGGCATATAGCAAGTAAAGGAATTGCTGATCATAAGGTATTTCTATTTCCAGTGTTCTGAGGAAGTGCCATACCATTCTCCAGAGTGGTTGGACCAATTTTCAGTCCCACCAGCAATGTAAGAGGGTCCGAGACTTTCCACACCCTCGTCAACATTAGTTGTCCTCTGCTTTTTTGAGCCTCGGTGTCATTGCTGGTGTGAAATGATACCTCATTTTTTGTTTAGATTTGCAGCTCTCTAATGGCTAATCTTCTGCACAAGACCT
>NW_006408585.1:8737817-8738861 GCF_000296735.1 Chrysochloris asiatica
TTCTCCATTGAATGTATTTTGGCTCTTTGTCAAATATCAGTTGATTGTATGCTGATGCATTTACTCTGGGTTCTTAAATTCTGTTCCATTGATCTATATCTTTCATTGTACCAATAACAGGCTGTTTTGACCACTGTAGACCTGTAATAATTCTTGAAGTCTGGCCTTGCAAGGCCTTCCACTTTGCTCTTTTTCTTAAGCAGTGTTTTGCTTGTCAGAGATCACTTTCCCTTCCAAATAAAATTCATGAGCGTTTTTTACATCTCTTCAAAGAATTTTGTTGGAATCTGGATTGGGACTGTGTTACACCTGTAGATTGTTTTGGGTAGTGTTGACATTTTCACAATGGTACATCTTCCTATCCATGAGCATGTGCATTCTTTCATTTTTGTAAATCTCTTTAGGTTTCTTGTAGTAGTGTTTTATAGTTTTCTTTATATAGGTTTTTGTTTCTCTGGTTAGATTTATTCCTCAACACTTCATCCTTTGGGTGGCTATCATAAATGGTCTTGTTTTCCTTGTTTCCTCTTTAGCGCTTTCTTCATTAATATAAAAGAATCCAACTGACTTTTGTCTATTGATCTTGTGCCCTGCCACTTTGCTGAATTTTCCAATGATTTCCAGTTTTTGTTTGTTTTTTGCTGAGTCTTTGGGATTTTCTATGTAGAGGATCATGTCATCTGCAAATAGAATTTTACTTCTTCTTTGCCAGTTTGGATACCTTAATTAATCTCCCTTTCTTGCCTTATAGCTCTGGCTAAGACTTCCAACACAATGTTGAATAGGAACAGCAATAATGGGCATCCTTGTTTGATTCCTGTTCACAGGTGCTCCAGTGAGAATGATGTTGGCTGTTGGTTTTGTATATATGCTCTTAATTATGTTGAGTTTTCCTTCAATTCCTGCTTTATGTAGTGTTTTTAACAGAAATGTGTGCTGGATTTTCTTAAATGCCTTTTCTGCATTAATCAATATAATCTCGTGGTTTTTGTCCTTTTAAAAATTTTAGGTGATGAATTGCGTTCATTGTTTTTTTTCTAATAT
>NW_006408585.1:8740781-8741912 GCF_000296735.1 Chrysochloris asiatica
TGTTTTTCTTGTTAATTTATTCATAGTGTTAATGTTTCCGTATTCTTTTTGGATTTTTGAAAAATTTGATATGGAGATGCATTCAGTTTCTTTGAGGTTACCCTATTTTTACTGAGAAAACCTTTTTTTTTTTTTTATTACAGATTAATGTTATTCTGAGATCTATCTGAACCCCTCACCACCTGGATCTCTTTTACTATACTTTTCTCTTCTTTCATTTTGTGTTTGTCTTGTTCATGGACTGACTTCCCAAAGCCCCTAAATTCAATTTTGTAGTTTTGTTATGCCCTGGACTCTTCCATCTCTGGTCTGAGGTCCAGGTGGTGTTGCCACATATGTCAGTCTCTGATTCTGATTGTTGTCTGGTCTTGTTGATTCTCAGTCCAAAGAACTCCCTTTGCTATGTTTTAGAGTGCTGATTTGGCCTTAACAAAAATCCCTTAGTTTATGTTTATCCTGGAATGTTTGGGTTTCACCATCATATTTGATTGACAGCTTTGCTGGCTATGAGATTCTTGGTTGGCAGGGTTTTTTTCTTTCACAGTTTTGTATATATCTCTCCATTATCTTGTTACCTGCGTGGATTCTGTTTAATCTTACTTGCTTCCCTTTGAATGTAAATTTTTTTTTTTCCCTAGTTCTGAGAAGTTATTCCTTGTGGCCACATCTGTTGGAACATGATTAGAGATCTAGAGGTTGAACTGTTACAAGTTTTGCAGGACAGGATTGTAAATTTTTTAGCAGTGAAGATCATTAAAAATTTAGCTCCCTCAGCTAAAGATTTCATCTGTGGTGGTGGTGGTTATGTGTTGTGGAGTCTCTTCCGACTCATAGTGACCCTGCATAGGGTTTCCAAGATTGTAAATCTTTATGGGAACAGAAAGCCTCCTCTTTCTCCCATGGGATGGCTGGTACTTTTGAACTGCTGACCTTGAGGTTAGCAGCCCAACTTGTAACCACTATGCTGCCAGAGCTCCTTAAGGATATCATCTAGGCCTAGTTTTTATCTCTGAAGACTGAGGTCTTCTGTACTTATTACAAACTACTCTCTGTCTCCCTCATGTTAATGGTTATTGTTGTTAGTTGCCATGGAGTCAGTATTGACTCATAGCAATCCTATGCCCAACAGAA
>NW_006408585.1:8743067-8744920 GCF_000296735.1 Chrysochloris asiatica
TACAGTCAGCTTGAACTTCAAGGTCAGCAGTTCAAGCTCACCAGCAGCTCCTCAGAAACCCTATATAGGGTTACTATGAGTTGGAATCGACTCAACGGCACTTGACAACAACTATCTATAAATTGAAACACTGTGTCTATAATTGAATGTGAAAGTAAAAAGTCTGAAGAATAATTTGAGGCCAAACTTAAAAAGTATATAAAAACCAGCCTCCAAGATGGTCCCCAATGGTCCTCACCTTGATGTCCCTCTCTTAATGAGTCATGGCTGTCCTGTGTAGCCAAGATAATTTGGTGTTAATGATAGTGTGCATTTCATCTCTCAAGTTGATCCTATATCCTTTTTTTAAAAATTCTTTCCCAAAATTTTAAATGCATGTGATATTAATATTGTCCGGTGATTTCCACATTCTGTTAGGTCACCTCTCTTTAGAATGGACACAAATATGGATCTCTTCCAGTCAGTTGGCCAGGTAGTTGTCTTCCAAATTTCTTGGCATAAATGTCTCCAGTGCTGCCTCAGTTTGTTGGAAGATTTCAATTTGTATTCCATCAATTCCCACAACCTTGTTCTTTGCCAATACCTTCAATACACCTTGGGCTTCTTCCTTCTGTATCTTTAGCTCTTGATCATATGCTACGTCTTGGAACAGTTGACCATGGAACATTTCCTTTTGGTTCACATAAAAATAATCTCCTCTGCTGTGCAATTTCTAACAGGAAGCCTTTGCCAGTGGAAATCATAAAGCCAGTTAGGGCAGTTATCAACACATTGACTGGAAGGTCTGAGTTCCTTCTGAAAATAAATGTGTGTTCATTGACTGATTAGATGATTTAAACTGTTCTTAGCAATCCTGTATCCTTTTGACTTGTCTCCATAATTTATGTGTGTATGTTTGAGAACTTCATATCAAAATATTCTAGGCTCACTTTGTGCTTTTTTGCCCCAGACCTAGAATCAGTAGCAATTTCTAGAATGCGCCTCATGTTTGTGGCCTTGTAAATCTCCTCCCCTTGAATGTGAGCAGAATCTTTTGACTTGTTTCTAAGCAAACGAAGAGAATATGGCAATGGTGATGGGATGCCACTTGATTACATTACCATAGATAGGAGTTAGACTACTGAGAATGCCACATGGTAAAACATTACAACAGTCTGCAGTTGCCGAGAGAGTCCCCTACAAACACACAGCAGGAAAATGGGGACTTCAGTCCCATAACCCCAAAGAGATGAGTTTTATAAATAACCTGAGGGAGCTTGGAAGTTTGTCTTTCCCCAGTAAAGCTTCTGAGGAAGCCTCAGCTCCCACCAACACTTAGATTGTAGCCTGGTGAGACCCTGAAGCAGAGAACTCAGCTAAACTGTGCCTGCACTCCAGTGTTACACCAGGAATCTACCCATCTAGTTAGGGACTAGCATTGTTATTGTTAGTTTTGCAGCAGGGACAAAGTACAATTTAAACTTGTTGTCAAGTACCGTGAGTCAGTTCTGACTCATAGTGACTCTGCACATGGTTTCCGAGGCTGTAAATCTTTATAGGAACAGAAAGCCTCATCTTTCTCCTGCGGAACAGCTGGTAGTTTCAAACTGCTGATCTTGAGTTTAGCAGCCCAATTTGTAAACACTAAGCTACCAGAGCTCAGGGTCACGTAAAAAGATGATGCTATCCTTAACTGGATCACTCTGGCTGACTAGCACTGGCTGACTATCACAATAATCTAAGACAAGAAACAAGAGCCTTAACTGAGCCAGCGATAGTATTAATGGAGATCTAGGGATGATGCAATTGCTTTTAGGAAAATAAAGAAGACATGTAATCAATTCTTTCTTTCTTTTTTTTTTTTTGGTTGTGAG
>NW_006408585.1:8752842-8754721 GCF_000296735.1 Chrysochloris asiatica
CATAATAGGATATGGAACTAGGGATGCTATTGCTGGCATCAGATGGATCGTGGCTGAAAGCAGAGAATACTAGAAAGATGCCTACTTCTAGTCTATGGACTATTAAAAAGATTTCAGCTGTGTAGTTCATGACTAGATATGGATAACATTGCAAAGAATGTGTATTCCAGAACATTCAATTGTGCTCATGAGGAACCTGTACGTAGGCAAAGAGGCAGTCATTCCAACAGAAGAGGATACTGAATGGCTTAAAGTCAGGAAATGTGTGATTCAGGGTTGGATTCTTTCACCATACTTACTCAATATGTATGCTGAGTAAATAATATGGGAAGCTGGTATCAGGACTGGAGGAAAACTCATCAATAACCCATGATACGCAGATGATACAACCTTGTTTGCTGGAAGCAAAGAGGATTTAAAATACTAATTAATAAAGATCAAAGACCACAGACTTCAATGTGGGTTGCACCTGAATGTAAAGAAACCAAAAATCCTCACAACTGGACAAATAACATCATAATAAACAGAAAATATTGAAGTTGTCAAACTTCCTTTTGGGGACACTCATGGGAGCAGAAGTCAAGAAAACAAGTGACGTATTACACTAGGTGGATTTGCTGCACAAGACTTCTTTAAACTATTCAAAAACAAAGATGTTTTGAGGACTAATGTGTGCCTGAACCAAACCATGGTATTTTCAATAGCTTTATATGCATCTGCAAGTTTGACAGTGTATTAGGAAGACTGTAGAAGAATTCATGTATTTGAGTTTGGGTATTGGAGAAGTACCACAGATTGCCACAAGAACAAAACATCTCTGATGTGAAGAAGTATAGCTAGAAGTCTCCTTAGAAGAGAAGATGGTAAAATGTTGTCTCTCATACTTTGGACATATTAGCAGGAGGGATAAGTCCCTGGAGAAGGCCATCATGGAGAGTCAGTAAAAAAAAGGGGGAAGACCCCCAATGAGATGGATTGCAGCGGCAGCAGCAATGGGCTCAAGATTAACAATTATTGTGAGATTGGCACAGGACCGGGCACTGTTCATTCTGTTGTGCATAGTAGCTATGAGTAGGAATCGACTACGAGTAGGAATTGACTAGACGGCACCTAACAACAACAGGTCCCCACTAGTTAAGTCTTGGTCCAACTCTCTTGATCCAAGAAAGTGTTTTGCAAATAGACTTCGAACATGGTAGACAAATTATATTCTTTGTGAGCCACTCTTACCTCTTTCCATCAATTCTTCTCTTCAAAAGCATTTTCTTGATGGCATATTTTGAGTGGTCATTTAGGATACCTTGGCTCCTCATGGGAATGACCTAGAATATTTTATTCTTAATAAGAATTTCTGCTGATCCTGCACCATAACATTATCCTTGTTGGAGAACCTTGGTAATAGTGTAAACTGAATTCATCCCTGCTCCAAGAAATACTTTATCTGAATTACATTCAAATTCCTTTAGATACTGTGCTTCCTTGTAGTAGAGAGCAAAAACAATTCAAAAAATAAACTTAAAAAATACTTTCTGCTACTTTTAATGTTGTACTTATTTTAAAGAAGCTTGGTGGTAATAATTACTCTGGTTGTAGTTGTTAAGTGCCATGGAGTTGGTTCTGACTCATAACGACCTTTTATAGGGTTAAATTATGCTTGTAGACAATGAAATTTGTTATAGTCCTCATTTAGTGCCAACACTTTGCCACCAGATGGCAGTATAAGCTTAACAAGTTGATGCTGTTAGGTTTCACGGTGTTGATGCCTACTTATATCCACCCCATATAAGGTTTCCAAAGCTGTAAATCTTTACCAGAGCAGAAAGGCTCATTTTTCTCCCATGGAGTTGTTGGTAGGTTTGAATTGTAGATTTTGTAATTA
>NW_006408585.1:8755537-8761066 GCF_000296735.1 Chrysochloris asiatica
AGTAGTGAGGTTGGCCCAGGATCAGACATTGTTTCGTTGTGCTGTGCATAAGGTCGCTATGAGTCGGTGCCGACTCGATGGTACCTAACAACAACAACCTTATAATGTACAGTAAGCATTCTTTGATTTAAAAGTAATGAATGGATCGTCTTCTTTGATTTAAGAAGACATTGTACCAGAGTTTCTAGGGGAAATATGGAAAACATACAAGGATCTTGAAGAACCAGCTGAAGAAACTGGGTATATTTAACTACAAATAAAAATGTGAACCATTGCCCATTTGGCAGATTGTGGTGGTCTGCATGTTGCCATGACTCTTGAAGCTATACCAGTAAGTTACAAGAGGGCTTCAAACAGTTGGTGGGAAAATGCAATGAAAAGATAATAGAATTTTTTTTTTCCCCACCAACTTTTTGCAGCCCCCTGATATTTCAAATACCAGCAGGGTCACCTCTGGTGGACATGTTTCAGTGGACTGTCTAGATTAATGCAGACTACAAAGAAAGGACTGGTGATAAAAACAGTCAGTGACCAATGTCTGACTCACTTGCTTTGGACATATCCTCAAGAAGGACCAATTGCTGGGGAAGGACATCATGCTTGGTAAGAGGACAGCGAGTGAAGCTGGGGGAGACCTTGGTGAAGTAGACTGACACCATAGCCCCACTGATAGAGTCAAACATGTCAGCAGCAATCATGAAGATGACTCAGGGCCAGACAACTTTTCTGCTGTACATACAGTTGTCAGGAGTCAGAATGCACGTGACAGTTGTCATCTCTAGTATATCTTCCTACAGATGTGGAAAGTGTAAAATTGAACACTTGTTTTCAGAATTGAATTATTATATTCATGGTTGTGATCACTAACTTCTTGTTGTTAAGTGCCATCAAGTCTATTCCAATTCACAGTGAACCTGTGAAGAGCTTCTGAGGAGAGCTTAAGTCCTCAGAAATTATGCCAAGAGAATCAGGGACCACTCATAATATTCTCCACAGTCTACAGAAATATTTCCACTAGAAAGGGAAATAGGATTTTAAAAATTGCTCCAGGGCAATGAAACCCAGGTAAAAATAAAAGTACTCCCAATTCATTATGGGTGTTGCTACACTGATTTTAAGAAGTTTGCTCTTAGAGAGTGATGTTACCCATTTGATTCATTTTACAAATATTTTTATTTATCACGTGGCTAGGGAAGTTATGGGTGTTTGGAGAAGCGTATTTGAATAAAACAGATAAAATTCCTGTCTGCACAAAGTTTACAGTTTAGGGAAGAGAGACAGGCAATAAACATGATAGATGGACAATGAATTACCAAGTTACCATTGAGTTGACTCCAATTCATGCTGACCCCGTATATATCAGAGTAGAACTGTGCTCTGTAGTGTTTTCAGTCATAAGATCACCATGCCTTCTTTCCAAGATGAATCTGAGTGGATTCAAAACCCCAAGTTTCTATTCATAGCCATGTATGCTAACCATTTGCATTACCCAGGCTCTCCAGAGGGATAGATCAAATATACTGCTACAGAACAAGATCAAGAAGCAAAGGGAGAGATCTTAAATGCAGCAGAGTTGTTAATGTGGCCCACAAGAAACCAGTGGCATTTAGTAAAGACTTGAAGGAAGTGAGAGAGCAAGTTATGGGCATCCCGGAAGAAGAGCATTCCAAGGCAACAGGGATAAAGGCTGAAGGGAAAAGCAAGGTTACTATGGCTGGAACAGGGTAGGGTAGGAATCCTTCTAGGGTATTTTGTAGAGTCATGACATGATCTGATTTGTGTAGTAAGAAAATCTCTCTGGTTAAGTCCAGCTAAGAAGCTATGTAATACTCATGTTAGAGACTATGAAGGTTTGGAGGAAGATTTCAGGGACAGGGATAGGGTTGTTATTCAAGTGACAATCTTTGGATGCTCCTGTTTTATAAAGTTAACTCTATACAAAATATAATATTTCTGTGCTAATGGGATTGTTGCAAGTAATGTTTTGCTAAAGGTAATACATAAACGGCTACAATCATACAACGAGAAAAGCTCAAGCCAGAGTCAGAAGAGAACATGGAACGAGGGTTATCATTGCTGATGTCCGATGAATCTTGGCTGAAAGCAGAGAATATCAGAAAGATGTTTCCTGTGCTTTATTGACTACGCAAAGGCTTTCGATTGTGTGGATCATGAAAAGCTATGGATAACATTGCCAAGTATGAGTATTCCGGAACACTTTATTGTGCTCATGAGGAATCTGTACCTGGACCAAGAAGCAGTTGTTCAAACAGAATATGGGAACACTGAATGGTTGAAAATTAAAACAGGTGTGCGACAAGGTTGTATTCTTTCACCACACTTATTCAACCTGTATGCTGAGCAAATAATCTGAGAAGCTGGGTTCTATGAAGAAAAACGTGGCATCAGAATTGGAGGAAGACTCACTAACATCCTGCGATTTGCAGATGATGCAACCTTGCTTGCTGAAAGTGAAGAGGACTTAAAACAGTTACTGATGAAGATTAATGAGCACAGCCTTGGTATGGATTATATCTCAATGTAAAGAAAACAAAAGTCCTCATCATTGGACCAATAAACAGCATTCTTATCAACAGATAAAAGATTGAAGTTGTTAAGGGCTTAATTCTTCTTGGAACAACCATAGCACTCACAGAAGCAACAGTTAAGAAATCAAATGACATATTGAATTAGGCAAATCTGATTCACAAGACCTTTTTAAAGTATTGAGCAAAGATGTCAGCTTGAGGATTAAGGTGAGCCTGAACCAAACCATGGTATTTTTAATAACCTCACATGCATGCAAATGCTGGACAGTGAATAAGGAAGACCATAGAAGAATTGATGCTTTTGAGTTATGGTATTGGAGGAGAATATTGAAAGTGCCATGGGCCGCAAAAAGAACCAAAAGATCCATTTTGGAAGAAGTGCAGCCAGAGTGCTCCTTGGAGGCCTAGAGATGGCCAAACTTCATCTCTTATACTTTGGATATATTGTCAGGAGGGACCAGCCGCTTGAGAAGGATATCATGTTTGATAAAGTGGAGGGTAAAAGGAAAACAAGAAGACCCCACAACGAGATGGATTGGCCAAGTGGCAGCATCGATGGACTCAAGCATGGCAACAGTAGTGAGGTTGGCCCAGGATCACGCAGTGTTTCGTTCTGCTGTACATAAGGTCGCTATGGGCCGGTACCGACATGATGGTGCCTAATAACAACAACAGTCGAGTTCTGTTGATCAAGCCATTCAGACTATGTCAAATGGGTGCTGTCTGCAAGTTTGGGGGTTTGTGCATCTCTGCTCACTTCATATCAGCTGGATACTTCACTCTCAGCTCTAGCCCTCTGTGGCTACGTCCTTGTCTTTGGGCTAAGGTGTCCCCAGATCTCACCACAATTTGGACCAACCAGCCCTTTGTCTTCTTGTCTCTCATCTCCAGGTCAACAGGAGTCCATAGACTGTGGTTGAACCCAGCCCATTTCTTCCTTGCTGCCTTTCCCCCTCTTCTACTCACCAGTAGAACAATGTGGTCACCAGCAAGCTTATATGTCTGCTCATGTGTTCCCTTTGAGTTTCAATCTTAGAGGGGAGTTTGTCCTGAAGGATCCTGTTTGCTTGCCTTGATGACTTCCTGGAGAACAGCTTGCTTATTCTTGTGGTAGCTAGT
This sequence comes from Chrysochloris asiatica, assembly GCF_000296735.1. Taxonomy (NCBI): domain Eukaryota; kingdom Metazoa; phylum Chordata; class Mammalia; order Afrosoricida; family Chrysochloridae; genus Chrysochloris; species Chrysochloris asiatica. The sequence goes on from NW_006408585.1 coordinate 8,759,206, forward strand.
CATGCTGACATTTATGCTTTGGGTTCTTCCTGATGGTCTTTCTTTGAAGATGTATCTTCTGTCGCTTTAGGTGTTCCAGTCTGCTTGTCCTTGCTAGTGGGAATGTCCCACCTCATATGGTTCTGGATGAGACTCAGGATTTCACCTAAGGTCCTATACTCTGCAAAGGCTATGCAAGAGGCCTATTTCACTGAGCAAGTTCTAGAACCCCTTTTAGGTATTCCAATCAGTGATAGGCTGAAGACAGGTTTATAAGTTTTCTGTAATCAGGTTTCCCAACATTCCTTTCTATCCCACTCAAGTGTCTATTTTACAATAGTAGGTAAGGGAAACCTATATTCATAAGATAGTCAAGCACCTTAGTATCATTTCCCCTCTTCAAACTATGCCTAGTTCCCTGTATTACAGAGCCCTGTGGTTCCAAGGTTGAGCATGCATCACTATTTATCTCTCCTACTTAGGCCATGCAAACCTGTCCCAGTGTTCCCCTATCTACCTTGTTCTTCCACCTCCTCCACCTTCTTGTATTGCCCTCCCCAACACCTGAACTAAAACCCTAACCCCACTGTTGTGGGTACCTTATAGTCCATTAATTTTCCCCCTCCATTTAAGACAGTCTATTTGATCTTATAGTCTACCTACCTTATCACCACCTGGATCTCTGTTCCTCTGTGTTTACCTTCTTTCACATTGTAATTGTTTTGATCATAAGACTGATCTCCCAGATCCTCTGTTCTTATAATTTTATTCTGTTCTCAACTCTTCCATTTGTCAATTGAGTTCATGGTGATGCTGCCACGTATGTCAATCTCTGGTTGTTTTCTGTTCTTGTTGGTTCTCAGTCCACAGAACTCCCTATAGGATGTTGTTGTTTTTGTTTGTTTATTCTTTCTTCTTCTGCTTCTCATTTCTATTGTCTTATTTTTCTTACTAGTCAAACCCAAAATGGAACAGCACAAGTGGTAAATGGAAAATAGTGCACACACTTCCACACTTCTCTAACTACACTCAGCAGGAGACAGTTGGTGAGAGCCTAAGAACACACCAACATACAATGGTCAATTAAATACAAATGCACCTAAAATCATCTGTTGTCTCTGAGACACTACACTGTCTCAGAGACAACAGATGATTTTAGCTCACATGAAGAAACAAGAGACAGTGGCTCAAATAAATGACCAAGATACAGAGCCAGAAAATGTTTTGAGAAAGAAGTCAAATGGATTGATAGGAAGATAGAGACAAGCAAGAACACATTTAAAAACTTTACAAGAACAAATAGACAAAATAAATGCAAATTTTGAAATAATACAAAACTTGCCATTAGAAATCCAGAAGATTAATACTAAGATTTCAGAAATGGACAGTGCATTGAAAGTGCAAAGAGGTAGATTTAAAGCTAATGGAAGCCCAAATTACTGAACTCAATACTAATAAGTTAGAAGAAAAATTAGGGAAAAAAAGAATGAAAAAATCAGAAGGAAACCTGAGATTTATATTATGGGACACCATAAAGAGGAATAACGTATGGGTGGCTGAAATTAAAGAACAGGAAAACACAACAAGCTCAAAAAAAATTATCAAAAAGTTGCTGGAAGAAAACTTCCCTAACAGCATGAAAGAAAAGAAGATAATCATTCAAGAAGCTGAAGAACACTGAATAGGATAGACCCCCAAAGAGAATCACCAAAACATACCATAATCAAATTTTCCTAAACCTAAGACAAGGAAAGAATCCTGAAAGCAACTCAGGACAAATGAAAAGTTACCTGCAAAGGAGAACCAGTAAAACTAAGAGCTCTGATTTCTCTGCAGAAACCATACAACCAAGAAAGCAATGGGACGACATACAAAATTCTGG
>NW_006408585.1:8761166-8764313 GCF_000296735.1 Chrysochloris asiatica
ATATATCCAGCAAAACTATCCTTGAAATACTATGGTGAAATTAAGACATTTCAGATCAACAGAACTTAAAAGGCATTTGTGATAATAACCAATAACCAGACTAACTTTACAAAAAAATGTTAAAGGGTGTTCTTTTGACTGCGAATCAACAGTACCAGATAAACAGCCTGATATTAACATACAGGAAAACACCATCCAGAATTCAATCCAAATGTAAAAGTATCCAAAATAAAACAAACCTACAAGAAGGAAAACAGGGAACCACAGATATCAACTTAAAATGATGTTACCTACAAAAGATTGAATTGTGTAGATACAGAACTTCCAAATGGCAAGGATGTCAAGTAGATTTTGAGATAAAACAGACCATTAAATGGACAGGGGAATAAGGGGGTGGGTATTAATTTTCTTTGAGGTTACCTTGTCATTTAACACATTCAGATCAAAATAAAAAAGGGAAAAGTCAGAAAGATTTAGTAACCATTAACACAACAATATTGAAGAAAATGAAAAAGTCCAAAACAAAATTAATTCAGTACAGGAAATTATATCAACAAAGAAGCCAGAAACATCTCCAAAAAACACAGCAAAATGCCAGCAATCAATTCATGGTGGTGGTGCATTGTGGAGTCGGTTCTGACTCATGGTGACCCTGTACAGGCTTTCTGAGACTGTAAATCTTCATGGGAGCAGAAAGTCTCATCTTTATCCCATGGAATGGCTGGTAGTTTCGAACTGCTGACCTTGAGGTTAGCAGCCTGACTTGTAACCACTACACTACCAGAGCTCCTTGGTCAATTCATACCTAAGGATAATTACATTGAACATCAATGGATTAAATACACCAGTCAAGAGACAGAGAGTAGCAGACGGGTAAGAAAACAAAAGAAAAAAAAAAAAAATCTAACAAAAGGATCCTTCAATATGCTGTCTACAAGAAATACACTTCGCACACAAAGACAAATATAGACTAAAAATCAAAGGATGGAAGAAATATATCAAGCTAATGGCAATCAAAAACAAGCAGGAGTGGTAATATTAATATCTGATAAAGGCAAAAGTCAGCATCAGGGACACAGGACAGTGTATTGTGGTTCAAGGGTCAAATGATCAAGAAGACATAACCATAATAAATATTTATGCTCTCAAAGGGCTTCAAAAATCAAACGCCAGTAGAACTGGAGAAGGCACTAGGTGGAATCCTGGTGTGGTGCTGTAGGATAAACACTGGACCGCCAGGTCATTTTGAACTGCATGGTCAAACTCACCAGCTGCTCCTCAGAAAATCTATACAGGGTCACTCTTAGTCAAAACTGACTCAACAGCACTTAAGGACAATAATAGTAGGAGATTTCAATACACCACTTTCAATGAAAGAGAGAACTAGAAACTCAAAGACACAGAAGAAGTAAATAGCACAACCAACCAACCTCTTAGACATATCTAGAGCACCCAGCCCAACAACAGCAGAATATATATTCTTTTCCAGTGCACATGGAACATTCTCTAGAGTATTAGGCCACAAAGCAAATCTCAGTAAATTTAAAGACATCAAATGCTACAAACCATCTTCTCAGATCACAATGCTATAAAATTAGAGATCAAGAAAAAAGGGAAATCAAGGAGGTGGGGAATCAAATACATAGAAGTTGAATAAATACCCTGCTTAAAAGCTACTGGGTAATAGAAGAAATGAAAAAAGAAATAAAAGATTCTTTGACTCAAATGAGAATGAAAACACAACATACCAAAACTTTTGGGACACAACAAAAGCAGTGCTTATAGGGAAATTTATAGCAATAAATGCACACATCCAAAAAGAAGAACCAAAGTTAACACCTTAATCCAACATCTCGAACAGTTAGAGCAAGAGCAGCAAAGTAATCCTACAGCCACCAGAAGAAAAGTAAAAATAAGGTTAAAGCAAAAAATAAATGCTAAACAGCAAAATAGAATCAACAAGACTTGTTATTGTTGTTATTAGGTGCCATCAAGTCGGTACCAACTCATAGTGACCTTATGCGCAACAGAATGAAACACCGCCCAATCCTGGGCCAACCTCTCAATTGTTGCCACGCTTGAGCACATTGACCCTCCACCTTATCAAACATGATATCCTTCTCCAGCAACTGCTCCCTCCTGACAATATATCTAAAGTATGAGAGATGAAGTTTGACCACCAAGGTGGACTCTTGCTGCACTTCTTCCAACGCAGATCTGTTGGTTTGTTTGGCAGCCCATGGCACTTTAAATAGTCTCCTCCAACACCATAACTCAAAAGCATCAATTCTTCTATGGTCTTCCTTATTCACTGTCCAGAGCTTTCACATGCATATGAGGTTACTGAAAAATACCAAGCTGACATCTTTACTCTTCAACACTTTAAAAAGGTCTTGTGCAGGATTTGCATAATGCAATATGTCGTCTGATTTCTTGACTGCTGCTTCAATCAGTGTTGATAGATGATCCAAGAAGAATGGAGTCCTCGACAACTTCAGTCTTTTCTCTAGCGATAAGAATGGTGTTTATTGTTTATTTAGTGGTGAGGATTTTTGTTTTCTTTACACTGAGATGCAATCAACAAGACTAGAAGTTAGTTTTTGAAAGGATTAATAAAATTGCTAAACCTTTGGAAAATCTAACAAAAGATGCAAATAACATGAATTATATGTGACATCACAGCCAATGAAAATAAAAAGGACAGTAACACAATATTACAAAGAATTGCACTCCAACAAATTTGATAACCTAGAAGACCTGGACAATGTTTTAGAAACATATGACCTGCATCACCTAACATAGACTGAAGTAGCAAACTTGAAGAAACTTACAAAGAAGAAATTAAAGTCATTAATAAAAACAGTCCCAAGTAAAAATAGTCTGTGCCTAGGTGACTTTACTGGTGAATTCTACCAAACATTCAGAGATGAGCTGACACCAATTCTATTCAAACTATTCCAGACTATACAAAGAGGAAGGAAATCTCCCAAATTCGTTTTATGAAGCATGTGTAACACTCTGGGTCGGAATTGACTCGATGGTACTTAACAACAACAAATAACCCTGCTATCAATATCAGGCAAAGACTTCAATAAAAGATAAAATTATATAGCTCAATATCTCGCATGAACCTAGATGGAAACCTAA
>NW_006408585.1:8764843-8766896 GCF_000296735.1 Chrysochloris asiatica
TGCTTCTGGACTGTATGATTAACTACTCCCTCATTTTTGTTATAATACTTCTACCTTTACAATTGTGACAGTTGCAATTAGTCATGATAACAATTATTCACTACTGAATCATAAGAATCTTGTCCCCATCGCTTTTTACCAGATTCATCTAGACAAGATGAAAACTATTCAGTGGGGACTCTACCTTCCCCCACACACTCTTAAACTAAACTGCCTCTTGAAACCTTGTAAGCCAGTCACTTCATGCCATTATTGCCCCCTCATTTTAGGTAGCCAATCTCTAAGTTGCCCGTTGACCCTCCACTTTAGCAAGCATGATGTCCTTTTCTAGGAACTGTTTCCTTCTGATAACATGTCTGAAGCATGAGAGACACAGTCTTACCATTCTGGTTTCTAAGGAACATGCTAGCCAAACTACTTGCAAGACAGACTTGTTCTTCTGGCAGTCCATGGTACTTTTAATATTTTTCAACACCATAACTCAAAATGCATCAAGTCTTTTATGGTCTTCCTTATTCATTGTCCAACTTTCATATGCATACTCAGCTATTGAAAATACCATGGCTTGGATAAGGCTCACCTGAGTCCTCAAACTGATTATCTTTGCTCTTTGAAAGTTTAAAGATCTTGTGCAGCAGATTTGCCTGAAGCAATACCATCATTTGATTTCTTGACTCCACTTCCATGACTGTTGATAATGGATCCAAGCAAAATGAAGTCTTTGACAACTTCAATCTTTTCATTTATCATGAAGTTATTTACTGGTTCAGTGGTTATTTACTGGTTCAGTGGTGAGGGTTGTTGTTTTCTTTACATTGAGAAACAACACATATTAAAGGCTGTAATCTTTGCTCTTCCATCAAAAGTATTTTAAGCCCTCTTCACTTTCAGCAAACAAGATTATGCCATCTGCATATCTTTCATGAATGTAGATGCAAAAATTTTCAACAAAATTTTAGCCAATAGAAAAATGTAGCTAAAAACAAAACAACAACAACAAAAAAAACACATCATGTCCAAGTGAAAGGGGATTACAATCATTGCGAGTCTTCCTGCAATCCTGATGCCATGTTCGTCTTCATATAATCCAGCTTTTCAGATTATTCATTCAGCATACAGATTGAATAAGTATGGTGAAAGCACAAATTTCCTGATTTTAAACTATTCAGTGCCCCCTTGTTCTGTTTCAATGACTGCCTCTTTGGTCTATGTATAGATTCTGAAGCACAATTAAGTGTTCTGGAATACTCATGCTCTGCAATGCTGTTCATAGCTTGTCATATTCCACACCCTTGAGAGTCTTTGCATAGTCGATGAAGCACAGGTAAATATCTCTCTGGTATTCGCTGCTTTCAGCCAAGATCCATCTGATGTCAGCAATGATATCCCCATTTCCACATCCTCATCTGAACCTGGCTTGAACTGAAACCCCTATGAATAGCAGTGAAACATTGTCAGATACAGTGCTGGGAAATGAGCCCCTCAGGTTGGAAGGCACTCAAAATACAAGTGGGAAGAGCTGCCTCCTCAAAGTAGAGTTGACCCTGATGGCACAAATAAGAGTAAAGCTTTCAGGACCTTCATCTGATGATGGGGCATGGCTCAAAATGAAGAGAAACAGCTGTAGACACCCATTAACAACTGGAACATCGAATATATGAAGTATGAATCTAGGAAAACTGGAAATTGTAAAAAATGAAATGGAACTTAGATGTATATTCATATACCTACAAGGAAGACCAGTTAATACCACTATTATTCAAATGTATACACCAACTACTAAAGCTAGTGATGATTAAATGGAAGAATTCCAACAAGCTCTTCAGTGTGAAATTGATCAAACATGCAATCAAAATGTACTGATAATTATTGGAAAGCAAAGGTTGAAAACAAAGATAAAAGATTAGTAATTGGAAAATATTGTCATGGTGATAAAAATGATGCTGGAGATCACATCACAGAATTTTGCAAGACCAAGGACTTCTTCATCACAAATACCTTTTTAAAACAACATAAAAGTTGACTAAACACATGGACCTCATCAGATGGAATA
>NW_006408585.1:8768551-8785209 GCF_000296735.1 Chrysochloris asiatica
GTCAAGAAATCAAACGACATACTGCATTAGGCAAGTCTGCTGCACAAGACCCCTTTAAAGTGTTCAAGAGCAAAGATGTCAGTTTTAGGGCTAAAGTGTGCCTTCTCCAAGCCATGGTATTTTAGTTACTTCATATGCATGTGAAAGTTAGATAGTGAATTAGGAAGATCTTGGAAGAATTGATGCATTTGAGTTATGGTGTTGAAGGAGAATATTAAAAGTACCATGGACTGCCAAAAGAACAAACCAATCTGTGTTGGGAAAAGTACAGCCAGAATGCTCCTTGGAAGCCAACATGGCCAGACTTCATCTCTCATACTTTAGACATATTATCAGGAAGGATTAGTCTCTGGAGAAGAAAATCATGCTTGATATAGTGGAGGGTTGGAGAAGAAGAGATACTCAATGAGATGGATTGGCACCATGGCGCCAGCAATGGACTCAAGCGTGGCAATAATTGTGAGGTTGGCACAGGACCTTGCAGTGTTTCAATCTGTTGTGCATAGGGTCGCTATGAATTGGTACTGACTCAATAGCACCTAACAACAACATACTAATAAATAAATTTCAATGTGGAAATGTAACCCACGAAAAAGGTTTCTGAAGAAAACCTGTATTGTTTGTCCTTTCTTCCATGTTGTGACACATTTGAAAGGGCTCTGTGGAAATCCTTTGTATTTCTGACTGAGAGGAAAATAGGTCCTTGGTGAGAGAAATTACATTGGAGATCACATGACCACAACGATGGTAGTTCAAAACCATCATTCGCTCCTCAGAACACTATACCGGGTTGGTGTGAGTTTGAAACAACTCAACAACACCCAACAGTAGCAACATGGGCTGTTGAACAACAACTATTGAACAACATAGGTTGAATCAAAAGAAGATGGAAGGGATGTAAAATCATTATATTGAAAATAATTGGTAGACATTCAAACATTTTAGGACATACCATATAATCAAGAGCCTATGCTACTGAAGGAAGAAGTCCAAGCTACACTGAACTCATTCACAAAAAGAAGGTTCTAGGAATTGACAGAATTTCAAGTAAGATGGTTCAAATAATCAATGCAACACTGGATGCTCTCACTTGTCTATACCAAGAAATTTGGAAGACAGCTACCTGGCCAACCAACTGGAAAAGATTCATGTTAATGCTCATTTCAAAGAAACATGATGCAACAGAATGAGGAACTTGTCAAACAACATAATTAATATCATATGCAAATGAAATTTTGCTGAGGATAGTAATAATATGGTTGCATCAGTACATCAGGAAACTGCCAGAAATTCAAGCCAAATTCAGAAAAGGATGTGGAAAGAGGATATCATTGTTAATGTCAGATGAACCTTGGCTGAAAGCAGAGAATACCAGGAAGATGTTTACTTGTGCTTTATTGACTATACGAAGACATTTAAATGTGCAGATTATAATAAATTATATATAACATTGAATAATTCCAGAAAACTTAATTGTGCACATGCAAAATCTGCACATAGACCAAGAAGCAGTCATTGGAATAAAACAGGGGAATACTACTACATGGTTTGAAATCAGGAAAGTGTATGTCAGGATTATCCTTTCACCACATTTATTCAACCTATACGTTGAGGAAACAATACAAGAAGCTGGATTATATGAAGAAAAACATGGGATCAGGATTGGAGGAAAACTCATTAACAACCTGCAATATGCAGATAACACAATCTTGCTTGCATAAAGTGAAGAGGATGTGAAGAACTTGATGATGAAGATCAAAGAATGTAACCTTTAATACAGATAAATACCTCAACATAAAGAAAACAAATATGCCTACAACTAGACCAAAAAGCAATACATAGAGAAAAAAATTCAAGTTGTTAAGGGTGTCATTGTACTTGGATTCATAGTCAATACTCATGGAAATAGCAGCCAAGAAATCAAGTGGTGTATTGCACTGGGCAAACATGCTGCAAAAGGTCTCTTTAAAATGTTATAAACAAAGATGTTATTTGAAGATTAAGGTGTGCCGGACACAGCAATGGTATTTATGATTGTCTCTTAATCATGTGAAAGCTATGAATAAGGAAGACTGAAGAATTGATGCTTTTAAATTATGGTGTTAGTGAAGATACTGACTATATTGTGAAATGAACAAATCTGTCATAGAAAAAGTACAACTAGACTGCTCCTTAGAAGTGAGAATGGCAAGACTTAGTCTCATGTACTTTGGACATGTTATCAGGAGGGATCTGTCCTTGAAAAGGGGTAGCATATTTGATAAAGTAGTAGTTGTTGTTGTCATGTGCCGTGGAGTCGGTTTCGACTCATAGCGACCCTGTACAGGGTTTCCGAGGCTAGAAATCTTTATGGGAGCAGAAAGCCTCTTCTTTCTCCCGCGGAACAGCTGGTAGTTTTGAACTGTTGACCCTGAGGTTCGCAGCCAAATTGGTAACCACTACGCCACCAGAGCTCCTTTTGATAAAGTACAGAGGCAGCAAAAAAGAGGAAGACTCTCAAGGAGATGAATTGACACAGGAGCTGCAACAATGGGCTCAAACAGCAATGATTCTGAGGAGGATACTGGTCTGGGCATTGTTTTGTTCTGCTCTACAGGGGATAGCTAGGAGTCAGAACTGACTTACAGCACTTAACACCATAGTAACAACATTAAAAAAAAAATAATAATCTACATATCCCCTCCCTTTGTTGATGGTGAGAAGTTTAACCATGGAAACTCCAACCCACATCCTCTCTTTGGTGATATTAATTCTGATTCAAACACACCCTCTGACAATATAGACAGATAAAATGAAAGGAAGAAAGAAGTATAGATGATATATAGAAATAGGTACAGATATAGATCCCAGCTTAATGTGAGGATTGTTATATATTGTGGCTACCAAAACTAGTGCTGTACTGTTTTAGAATGGGAAAATGTCTTCAAGGAAAAATTGGTTTAGGCATATTAATTTTGATTCAAAGATATTTATGGGAAGAACTTAATGTCTTAGGCTTTATTTCTCTCCTTGTCTTCACTTTAGGAAGGAATTTAAAACATCATTTGGAAAAGTCATATAAGGTACATGATACAAAGTTCATTATTTGAGCTTAATGTTTTGATATTACATGCTTTTTGGGTATCATGTGTGATCAAGCAGAGATATTTTAGCTTAAGAGGTGTGACTGTATCTTATTTCCATAATCAGTGATCACAGTTGCAAGAGGAGAGGGAGGCATGCAGGGAGGGATTATTCATATAAAGAGAATTTATTAGAAAGGGGTTTGACCTTTATCTGCCAAGTCCTTTTGTCTTTATCCTTTATTTCATATCCTCTATCAAACTATTGTTGTGATAGCCCATCTTACTTCAAGATTATTAAAATATACCTATTGTGCAGTTTTCAGACTCAATAGTCTTTATGATGGTAAAAGTGTAATAAATTCTTTTCATATAAATCCAATCCGCTAAAGGCATGTAAATAAAGGGTGGTTATCTCAGAAACAAAAGCGATCCAATCATAATGAAAAAGAAGGTCTTTCAAAGATAAACATGTTTTCTAAAATGTATTAGAACCAAAAGATACAATATTAGCAGTTGTATAACAAACAGAAACATTTAAACAGTTGCCCCACTCAAGGACCCCAGTGGCACAGAGGGTTAAGCACATGCCTGCTAACTGCAAGGTGGGTAGTGAGAACCCATCAGCCATTCCTCAGGAGATAGTTGGGGCTGTCTGCTCAGAAACCCTACCCAGGGTTGCTATGAGTTGTAATCCACTTGGTTTTTGGTTGCTTCACTAGTTTACTGTTCTTTTCTGCTCCTTTATTCCTGATGTGGTGCTGTGGGTTAATGCACCGTACTGCAAAGTCATTTGAACTGCAAGGTCAGCAATTCAAGCTCAACAGCAGCTCCTTGGAAGCCCTACATAGGGTCGTTCTGGGTCAGAACTGACTCGACGGCACTTCACAACAACAATTTTCTTTGGGATCATCTTATCCCTGAACATATGCTCAGGATCGCTCACTTAGTTCTGTCATCTCATATTTTCTCTCTTGTCCTTTCTTATTTTCTTTTGGTTAATGCACTAGACTGCAAAGTTGGCTTGAACTGCAAAATCGTAAGTTCAAGCTCACAAGCTGCTCCTCAGAAAACCTATACAGGGTTGTTATGGGGTACTTAACAACAACAGCACTTGATTTAAGACCAGTCCCCTAGGAGTTGACACTTTAACCTCCATCCCTGTTCTGAGTTTGCCCTGGCCTGGATATCAGACTCTAATTCTGCTCTGCTCAAGATTCTGCCCATAAACCTCCAGTCCTAGCCTAGGAAACTGTGTGTACACAGCCCCCAAGGCTTGCTGCTTGCATGATAAGGTAAGTTAGACAAAGACCAGCTGGCAGTGTAAAGCCTTAACTGGCATCAATAGATTATATAATTTATGGCTTAGAGAGACCCATTGAACAAAATACAGTTACATTTGCAAACACTATCAAGGTGTCCATCCTGTAATTTGATTTTTTATTTACAAACTTGTATCGTAAGAGTCGAAGTCTCTGAAGGTTTATTATGAAGTCATTTATCTATCACGGATTCTTTCAGCATCTTTGCCCCTTAGTGTTGGTCAGAACTATTTGCAATGATAAGGAGACAAAAGAAGACTTCTTTTATGGCCTTCACCCAAATCATAGTCAAGTAAGTCATGTTTCAAGTTAATAAACATGAAAAAAATTGCCTTATCATTTATATAAATTATATAATTTAATGATATTTACATATCACATCGCATGTATCAAGTACCTTGCAGCTGATGTATTATAATATCAGAGTTGAATTTTAAAATGCTATTAGACTCCTGGTGTGGCACTGTAGGATCAAGCACTGGACTGTGAACCACAAAGTAAGCAGTTCAAACCCACCAGCTGCTCCTTAGACACTTAATCCAGGATTGCTATAAATCAAAGCTGACTTGATAGCACTTAACAGGAGATTTATGTTTTGATAGTAAATTGTTGTATTGGTCAGATTAAAGCCAGGGAAGTATATTTTGCTTTGTAGGAAAACAATATAATACAATATTTGTGGTAACCCAAAGGAGGACACCTGAGGAACTTGACTTCCGAATCAACCAGGAAGTCAAGGAAGGAAGAAGATGGATGAGAAGAGATTCAGGCTTCACTAGGAACCAGCTTCTCCTAGTGTTTTGTTGTTTCTTATTAATCAGTTAATGGTTATAAAAGGGTTAATCAGTTAATGGTTATAAAAGGGTTAGAGGGTTATGCAGGTATGTTGTGCCCAAACTGCATTCCTGATTAGGATAAGAAAGAAATTATTAGAAAAGGGCAGAAGAATTACACTTGGCATATGCCTTGGGAATTTGTTTTTCTTGTGGAATCAACAAATATGTATGTTAGTGTTCATGTTTTCTGTGAGCTTAAGAATGTTCTCATTTTTAAAAGTTGAATCACATTCAGACAGACTTTGAGCATTCTAAATTGCTGGAATGTCTTAGTTGAACTCTAATAATTCAGCATGAGTTTTATGAATCTGTTTAAAATCCTCACCTGGGCAAAATTACTGAGCTTTGAGAGAGGCAATAGAATAAACTGAATCCTGCTTATTCGTAATATGATCTTGTAACTGACAATTGACTATTTTCATCTCTTTTGACTCTTCTGAGGATCACAGCAAAAGAAGTTTGAGATGCAGTGTTTCCCATCTTTGTTTCTAGATGAATTTGTAGAAGGAGAAAGGTGATAAACAGTCCCTTGAAAGATAGACAGAGTTCCCTGAGAAGCCAGCAACATCCCTGATGACCCTCCAAAATTTGATCACTATTAAGTGGGTTAATGGAAGACACAACAAAACACAGAGAGAGTTAGTGAGGACTCAAGCTCTTCTCCATTGCTCATGGCCTTCCTTCCTGTGGAGTTAAGTTCAGGAACAGTTCTGGGCTAACAGTAAAGGATCGTTGTTTCCTGGAAGTTTCTCTCCTTGGACTCGCTCCAGGCTGCAAGGATTTTATATTGACCTAAGAGCTACATTACCCTGAGAAATCCCAATTTTCTATTAAGCATCAAGCACCATCTTTCTTCTCTTTTAGGGCCTACTCCTGACTAACAGTATTTTGATTCCTTCTTTCCCTAAGTTGTCCTTTCCCTCTTTTTAGAGCTATGCATGAATGTGGACCAAGGAGAAAGGGAAACAAAAAGCCACTTCAGCTTGACTAAAGTTTTTAGCTACTAACTGAAATGTTGGCAATTGAAACTACTCACAGGCCCTTCAAAAGAAAGTCCTGGCTGGCTATGTACTACCGAAAGTTCACAGACTTTGAAAACCTAGTGGGGCCCAGTTTTATTCTAAAGCATACGGGGTGTCTTGGCTCCTCAGAAACTCTATACAAGCTTTCTAGGAGTTGGAACCGACTCAACGGCACTTGAACAACAACAATCATTTGACAGCAACTAGTTTTGATTTTTTAAAATTCTTTTAATGGTCTGTCCTGGGCACTCTGGGACCACATGCCTCACACATCTTCTTTCTGGCCTTTCCATGCCTGCATAGATCTCTCTCAGAACCATCCTTTCATCTGATACCATTTACTTCCTCTTACGGAATTTGCCTCTAATTATTTAACTTACCATAAGATGAGCAGTGCTGATTTACTTATGGCCTGAAAGTAGCCTCAGAAGGCATTTACTCAACAATTCTATTTTACAAACAATAGAGACGTTTTTCAGAAAGCTTGGGTGACTTGTCCAAGACCATCCCTAGAGTGGGTGGCAGGCGCAGCAGTAACCTCAGAAAGGCCTAGACCAAGACTTTTAACTTGAATCATGTATGGTCAGTTGGGAAATTAGTAGCACAGGTTTAATCCATTTCATAAAAGGAGAAATGCAGTTCTTTATTAAAATGATTGATAGTTTCTTACTAAATTGAGTTTTAGCCATTTTTATTTTCTATAAAGGAATACAAAGCACAGTTTCCCTTAGTGTATCAATGGAGAGGAGGTGGGTAAGATGAGATTTGTATTAACAGTTGGCATAATCCAAGACTTTACTCTGAGACCGGAACGTATCAGAACATTTTGATAGGAACAACTTGCTTTATTAAATGTTTTTGTTTTCTTCTTGGAGGTCTGCTTTAAGGAGATATGTACAGGTGACAAGGGGTGGACTGTGATAGTTAGGGTTTTGCATCAACTTGACTGGAGGAAGATGCTCAGTGGTTTGGCAGTTGAGATGTAGTTGACTCCTATGGTGTGGTTTAATATGATAAACCAATAAGAGGATTAAGGAGGACCTCTGGCAGCATAGTGATTACAAATTGGGCTGCTAACCTCAAGGTTGAAAGTTTGAAACTACCAGCTGTTCCATGGGAGAAAGATGAGGCTTTCTGCTCCCATAAAGATTTGCAGCCTTGGAAACACTGTACAAGGTCACTATGAGTCAGAAGCAACTCCACGGTAGTTAACAACAACAACAACATACCACCCTTAACCACATCATCATCCTGATCCCAGGAAGATTCCCAGGGGTGTGGCATGTAACACCTTTTGTCTTACAAGAGATAAAAGGAGAGAGGCTGGTGCAGAGAAAGACATACCATCAAGATAGAAGAGCCAGGAGTGGACTGTGTCCTTTGGACATGGAATCCCTGCACTGTGAAGGTCCTAGATTCAAGAGAATATTGATACAAAGATGTGTGAAGAACTCCAAGGAATATTGGACCTACAGATGATAAAAGAAGAAAAGGTCTTTTCCCTAAACCCAACAACAAGACTCTTCTTTCAGAATGAGTGCTCTGAATTCGGACTTCTAGTCTACTAAACTGGGAGAGAATAAATTTCTATTTGTTAAAGCCAGCCCTTTATGATGTTTCTGTGACAGCACCATTAGATAACTAAGACAGTCACTATTCACTCACTAATTAAATATTATAAATTGAGCACCTATTATACAGTAAGACTTGCTCTAGAACTGGGAAAACAGATTTAAAGTTCTCACTTTGGCCAGAGTAGCTGGAGCAGAAACAGCAGGAGGGAGAGTGTGAGGGATAAAATCAGAGCAATAAGAGAGTCAGACATTGTAAGCTTACGTTCTGGTGGTGGGATTCAAATAAGAGACAAACAAATGGGCAAGACAGATACACTCTCAGATGACGAGAACCAAGGAGAGAGATGGGATAGTATGAAGCTGGGGACTGACATTTAAAATGGGGGATTCGCGAACACCTCATTGAAAGAGGGTTAAGGGAGCTAAGAGAATCTGGGGAGGAACTTTCCAGGCCATGGTCATAGCAAGAGCAAAGGCCCTAAAGTTGGAATACTGTCCATTTGTTTTAACCTGTGTAAGGGACAACAAGGTAACCAGAGTAGCTGGAGCAGACAGAGCAGGAGGGAGGAGAGGAGGGACAAAATCCGAGCAGTAACAACAGGGTTGGACATTGTAAAGCTGTGTGGAACCCTGAAAGGACCTTTGGCTTACACCATGATGAAATGGGAGGATTTTGGAAAGATTTGGGATAGGGAAGATTTCTTTTGAGAGATTTGGATAGGGAAGATTTCTTTTCCAGCCAAATAAAAAGCTGAGCTCAAATGTCCCATCCCTAAATTGATACATGGTCCAGCTAATGAGCTAAGGAAAGGAGTCAGCATCTTCTAAAGCAAGGGTGGGGAACATTTTTTCTGCCAAGGTCTCTTTGGATATTTGTAACATTACTTAATGTAAATTTATGATGCTATCAAAAAAGCTCCGAGATTATTTAATTTTGAATGAGTCCCTTCCACTGTTGTCTTGACAGGGTCAAACATTACCCACCCCTGTTCTAAATCAGGTGGGTTTGGTGGGGTAAGAGTGTTGTTAAGTGCCGTCGAGTCAGTTCTGACCTATAGCAACCCTGTACAGGCCAAGGAGATGCTGGTGAGTTTGCTCCACCAACTTTGTGGTTCAAACTGACTTTCTGGTCACAGCGGCACACCAGGACTTGGGGGGAAGAGTAGATAATCCTAATACCCATGGTGTGATGTGGTGTGACCAAAAACATCTTGTGGTATATACAGGATATATGGAAGGATTCATGAGAAATGAATGCACAGAAAATGTCTAGTTTGCCTCTGAGGATTGAACTGTGGGTAGAGGAAAAGGATGGGATACAATTTATACTTTTCATTTAATATGATTTTCTACTTACAACTTTTATACCATGCTTATATTTCTACCTTAAAGTATAGCTAAATAAACAAACGAATGTTCATATAAATGTGCTTAGGTGCACGCACAAAAAATATTATTGTCACTGATTATAATAACAGTTAATAGGGAACTGCTTTAAGAAAATGATGGACTATCTATACAAGGAAGTATGAAGATAGTAATAGCACTACAGGATCATGTGCTGGACCGCAAGGTCAGCAGTTAAAATCCACCAGCCTCTCCTTGGAAACCCTATGCAGGGTTGCTATGAGGTAGAACTGACTCAGTGGCACTTAACAACGACAATGGATTGATTTGGATATAGGTCTGTGTATCCAAATCACTGTAAGGTTTATCTTATAGATATAATTAAATAACCAATGTTCAAAAATGTTTAATAATAGTGAAAAACACCAGTAACTGTAATTATGGAATTGGATAAAAAAGTATGGGATATTCAAAAGTTGTGCTACTAAATAGTCATTTAAAATTATTGCATAGGTGTATATTTATAAGGAGCTCTGGTAGTGTAGTGGTTACAAGCTGGGCTGCTAACCTTAAAGCCAGCAGTTCAAAACTACCAGCTGTTCCACAGGAGTAAGGGTAAGGCTTTCTGCTCCCGTAAAGATTTATAGCCTCAGAAACTCTATGTAGGATCGTTATGAGCCAGAACCAACTCCACGGCACATTGTTGTTGTTAAGTGCCGTCTAGTCGGTTCCGACCCATAGTGACCCTGTACAGGGTTTCCGAGGCTGTAAATCTTTACGGGAGCAGAATGCCTCATCTTTCTCCCACGGAGCCGCTGGTAGTTTCGAACTGTTGGCTAAGTTTCGCAGCCTGATTCATAACCACTACGCTACCAGAGCTACCACCACTAACTACCACCATATTTAGCACAAAATACATGCAATGCATGATTTAAAATAATAAAGTTGTCAGTACAGAACGATTTTATTTGTATGAAAGAGCCTAGAATGTAAACCATGAAAGGAAGGGATTTTTTTGGCAGTCAGCTGCTAACCTAAAGACTGACGGTTTGAACCTACACAGTGGTTCTGCAGAAGAAAGGCCTGGCAACTTGCTTCTATAAAGATTGCAGTGAAGAAAACCTTATGGAGCAGTTCTACTGTGTGACACATAGGGTTGTCATGAGTCAGGGATTCACTTGACAGTTAAAAATAATCTTCCCTACATGAGGAGGAGCAAAGCAGAGAAAGACCTGTTGAATATTGAACAATGAAAAAACCGTATACATCCATACCCAGAATCACAGAATTCATCTTTAGATAAATCCAAAACCCAAACCCACTGCTAGGGAGTCAGTTCTGATGCATAGGACCTTGTATAGGGTTTCTGAGACTGCACACATTGACAGGAGCACACATTGACAGGAGCAGACAGCCTCATCTTTGCTGAGGGGAGTGTCTGATGAGTTTGAATTGCCCAGTGCCTAACCCACAGTGCTACCAGGCCTCCTTTGTCTTTAGGTAGTCATTTTGAAATATTATTTAAATCTTATTCTTCATATTTATCTGCATTTCCTAACTTAGAAATTTAACATATATTGTGTAACAAAAATATAATTTTCACTTAATACTTATTTAATGAGTTCTAAGGAGTCCTGGTGTGACACTGTGGGTTAATGTACTGGACTGCAAAGTTGGTTTGAACTGCAAGGTAGGTGGTTCAAACTCACCAGCTGCTCCTTGGAAACCCTACACAGGGTTGGAACTGACTCGATGGCACTTAACAACAATGAGTTCTAAACTTCAGTGGGAGTCCTGGTGTTATGCTGTAGGATACGCACTGGACTGCTAACTGCAAGGTTGGTGGTTCAAACCACCAGCCAACTCCTTGGAAACCCTGTACAGGGTCCCTGTGAGTTGAAACTGACATGAAAGCACTGAACATAAACTGGTTCCAGCCTATCACAAGACTTGGACTTTAGAAAATATCCACCATCAAGAATGTTGCTTAAAAAGAAAAAGAATGTTGTTCAAGTGTCATTGAGTCAGTTCCGACTCATAGCAACCTTGTATAGGGTTTCCAAGGAGCGACTGGTGGGTTCAAACCACGAATGTTGAGGCTAGTGGTCCAGTGCTTACCCTACAGTGCCATACCACAACTCCATCAAGACTAGCCATAAGTAATCATCACCAAGCTCAGAGGCTCATCACTCAGCTTTTACTATCTAGAAACAGCAGCTTTTGCAACTGATTAATATGGGGCCATAAACCAACAATACGGGACCATAAACCAACAAAAGTGAAAACCAAAGCAGAATTTCTAACTGAAAGCCTTCACAGGATGCTGTTAGATCCTAGAAGGAATATGAAGAGCAGATAGCAATGATCATTTGGAATTTGACATATACCACTACTCTTGATTTGTTTTCAGATTCTGTGCTTGCAAATTGGATAGCTACCCTTTGTGGACTAACCAGTTGGGATTCCTTAGATGTGGATGTAATTTGCACAGGATTCAGTCTGCTGTGTCTTTTTTTAACTGAAAATGATGTATTTATTAAAGCAGTAAGAACAAATGTAGACTTGTTGATCTGCCTGAGCAAGAGTAAGGCCAAGGCTTTGCATTTTCACAGTTGGAGCTGAGCCACAGTCAGTTGGCAAAAAGTCTGAACACACCCATCTTCATCATAAGGCTACAGGGACACTCTCACTTCAATGTCAGGCTTATGTAAGACATTAAAGATGCTGCTTGGTGTTCTGTAACGATGACAACCCAAGGGGCCATCAACTAGTCATAAATCCCAAACTTTCTGAGACGATTTCTTCAATTTTTTTTTTTGCTTGTTTTTAAGGTATGCTCATTTAATTGAATTTGTCCTATTCACTGTATTTGATCGTTTTTATTCTTATATTTTCTTTAAAAAAAATCATTTTAAAGTGATTTTAATTCTTTATATATGTAACATTTAGTATTGCTTTACCTTCTCTATATTTTTTCTCAGTCGCTTTTTAACTGTCTTATTTACCTATTAAACTGATTATTCTTTATTTTATATCATCTTGTTTGTTTTTTTCCTTGGGTGGTAAACATGGTCAAAACATTTGGTTTCTAACTAGAGGCTTGAAGGTTGGATGCTACCCAGAGACACTTCAGAATCGAGACCTGGCAATCCAGTTTCAGAAAACCAACCATATGCAGAAGTTTTACTCTGATACACAGGGGGTCACCATGAGTTAGAACTGACTCTATGAAAACTGCTTGGTTCATTAGTTTTATTTAATATTTTATCTTAGCACATTGCCTTGCTAATATGGTCTCTTGGATAATTTTACCCTCTATTAAAAAACAAAAATACTAATCATCTTGTCCTACTTTATCAGTGTGATGTATTATTATATTTCTTTTAGGTGTTTCCATTAAACCAATTAAAACCCACCTGGACAATCTCTTTGTGACACCTTGTATGAGGGATGGTTTCTTCCGTCTGGAAGGTTGGTCCCTGGCATTCACCCTCACTGATTTCATCACCATGTCAAGTCTGGCTGGGACTTCCAATGTTGCTCTTTGATATGCACAGTTCTGCCAAGGGACCGGGCCCAATTTTACTATCTACTGTGTCATTCTGGGTCCTGGTGGGGCACTGTAAGATAAGCACTGGACTGCTAACAACAAAATTGGCAGTTCAAACTCACCAGCTACTCTTCAAAAACCCTATTTAGGGTTGCTGTGTGTCAGAACTGACTCAACAACACAACAACAACTATGACATTCAGCACATCAATGCAGACAGTTTGCTGCCTACTCAACATAACTCCGACCAATTGGGACTATTGCGGTACCAGGAGTTTTCAGAAAGTAAGAAGAGATGCATGGGAGTAACCAAGTTTTATAGCTGTTGACTGTGACCATGGTTCTATGCGATGACTGTCCCTCCTGCAGCCATCAGACTGTAGAGGAGATACTGTCAGCATGCTGAGGATGAAGAGAAGAAAGATGGGAACGAACCTAGGTTTGTTGTGTTGCTGAATCAAAGCCGGAACCATTTCGCCGCTGCACTTATTATGGGAGGTAATAAGTATCCTTATTACTTAAGCCAACTCTAGTTGGGCATTGTGCCACTCACAGCTAAATGTATCCTAACTCGCTGTGTGAAGGTCCCTAACTGCAGAAATCTTCCTAGTGACCTCATCTTTTCTCTACCCTCAAGTGATTTTATTGCATAGATCTCAAATACATTTCCACTGCTAGTTAATCAAATCCACCATAATTATCTCCAGCAGCTTTCAGTATCTATAAATCATTGTTAGACAGAGGTACTCTTGTTCTTCACCTCCCACCAAATGTTTAGATTCCTTATGTAAATTTGCCTGCAAATCCCTAAGCAACTCTCAAATTCACCATATCAAAATGTTTATCTTACAGAATAAAAATATAACTTTCCTTCTCACACTATACCATGTTACAAAATTTATTCATAATTATATAAGCAAAGTATGTTCATTTAAAGAACTGGAAAGCACCAGCCAAAAAAAAAAAAAAAAAAAGGTCGTATGTACCATGCAGCACTATGTTCCGTTAGCATTTAGTATATTTCTTTTGAACACTAAAATTGAGATCATACTGCATGTGCAATTTTGTATCCGGGTATATTTCAGCCATTGTTGAATTATTAAATTTTACTTGCATATCATATTAATGATATTGATCAATGATTTCCATATTCTGTTAGGTCACCTCTCTTTGGAATGGGCACAAACATGAATCGCTTACAGTTGGTTGGCTAGGTAGCTGTCTTACAAAGTTTTGGCATAGATGAGTGAGTGCCTCCAGTACTGCATCACTTTGTTGAAAATTTTCAATTTGTTTTCCATCAATTCCTGGAGCCTTGTTTTTTTACAGCTTGAACTTCTTCCTCTGATACCATCAGTTCTTGATTATATGCTATCTCTTGAAATCATTGAACATTGACCATTTCTTTGGGATACAGTGACTCTGTGCATACTTTCCTTTTTTTTTTTATGCTTTCTGTATCACTCAGTATTTTGCCCATAAATGCTTCAGGATTTCAAGACATGATTTTTCCCCTCAGTTCTTTCAGGTTGAGAAATGCTGAGCATTTTTTCCTTTTGGTTTTCTAACTCCAGGTATTTTCACATTTCATTGTAACATTTAACTTTGTCTTCTGGAGCTGCCCTTTGCTATTGAGATAAAAACTATTCCTTTAATTCAGGTGGGATATATTCAAGGTCATATATGGCTCTCATGGAATTATTTTTAATTGTCGCTATCTTCATCCTGAACTTGCATATGAGCAATTGATGGTCTGTTTCACAGTCTGCCCCTGGCCTTGTTTTGGCTGATGATACAGAGCTTTTCCACTGTCTTGTTCCATAGATGTAGTCCATTTGATTTCTATGTATTCTATCTGGTGAGGTCCATGTGTATAATTGTCTTTTATGTTGTTTAAAAAGGTTATTGGCAATGGAGAAGTCATTGGCCTTACAAATTTCTCTTTATGATCCAGCAATTCCTCTACTTGGTATTTACCCACAAGAAATATGAGCCATAAGTAGATATATGCACACCAATGTTCACAGCAGCACTATTTACAAAAGCAAAAAGATGGAGACAGCCTAAGGGCCCATCAATGGAAGAATGGAAAAACAAACTGTGGTACATATGCACAATGGAATATCATGCTACCTTGAAGAGTAACAAGGAAGCTGCAAGCCAGTGCTGAATCTTGAGGACATTATACTGAGTGAAATTAGCAAGCCACAAAAGGAGAAATACTGCATTAGACCATTATTGTAAAAGATTAAGAAAAAGAACCACACTAAAAGGGGGGAGGGTGTTGAAATTCTTTGCTGGTTATCGGGAATGTATGGGGTGGGTTGAGGGGAGGGAAGGGAAAGTGGAACACAGGGTAGGGAATAGACACAGGATAGCCTGGATGCTGGGTGGGGGCTGTGTGCACTACACAAGAAGGGAGAGGGGAATGGAAGAACAAAGCAGACGGGAGAGCAGTTAGGCAAGTTTGAATGGACTAAGTGAGACAGAGGTAAATAATGATGTATGCACAACCTTGGAACAGCAGGGCTCTGGGATACAGGGATTGAGGCATGGTTTGAATGGGTAAAAGAGGGGAAATAATGTTAAGATGCTTGGCTGTCTTTTGAATCTTGGTTTCCCTTGCCTACCATTGTAAAATGGACACTTGAGGGGGAGAGAAAGTAATAGCCAGAAACATCACCATAGAAAGCTTGTAAATCCGTCTTCAGCTTATAACTGATTGGAATACTTTAAAGCCAGTGAAGGAGGCTTCCTGCCGAGCCTCTGCATTGCATAAAACCAGAGGTGGAATCCTGAATCCCTTCCAGAATCTTCTGAGATGGGAAATTCCCACTTAAAAGGACAACAGACAAGCCTGGAGCAGTTAGAACAGAAGATATTTCATGAAAGACAGACTGGCAGGAAAAATTTAAAACAATAGTGGCAGTCCAACTGACTACTACAAGAACAAGCAAGTTGTTTGCCCAGGAGCCATCAAAGCAAGTGGTCAGGTCCCCTCAGGGCAAACCCCCTTCCAAGATTAAGACTGAAGATCCGAAAAGGTGGTGGTGGTGGTGGTGGTGGTGGGGAACAGCAATGATGTGAGCTAAGTCCAACCACGTTAAAAAAACAAACTCCTGTGAACCTGGTTGGCCAGCAGTATGGCAAGACCTGGGGACTCCTGGGCCCAGAGACAGTGACATGGCCACAGAGGACTAGAGTGGAGAGTGAAGCGTTCAGCTGATAGGAAGTGTGGGGGATGCACAAGAATACCCATACTTGCAAATAGTACCCACTTGATCTAGTTTCAGTGGCTGGATGATCAGAACTCAACTAGAATAAGAAAGAAAAGGAAAAAATGAGTAATCTGCTAAAATTTGATGAACTTGACCTATACTTATAGATATAGTAGCTCAAAAGAGAGAACAAATCTTTATGGCAAGGATCATTCCCACCCCCTCAATACACAGTGTAACAGGGATGGGCAACTTAGACATTGGCTACCCAAAGAGGCAGGGGCTACAATGACATGAAGTGCCTGGATTACAAGCTTTCAACAGCAAGCCTAATTCCAGAGGGTGCTGGGGAAGGTAGAATCTCCACTGAGTGGTTTCCAATCTGCCTGGACAGGGCTGATGAAAGGAGATGGGGATAAGACTCTTGTGGTTCAATAGTGAATAATTGCTATCAGGACTGATTGTGAGGGTTGGAAATGTAAAGGTAGATGTTTTGTAACAAAAGGAGGGAAGTGGTTGATTTTGCAGTCTAGGAGCAGAGGTCCCTGGGACTATCAAGGAAGAGGAGCAGAGTGTGGGACTGTACCCAGAGAAGCAGCAATGCCAGAGATGGAGGCAGAGATGATAACAAGGAGAGATGGAGTGGCTGGTGACTCTCGACTGAGGGATAGAGAGGGGCTGTGTGCTGGCAGCCGAGGGCAGGCTTGCAGGGTATATCATTTGGTTG
>NW_006408585.1:8785627-8796278 GCF_000296735.1 Chrysochloris asiatica
AAAAAGTATACCATATAATTGTCAGATTGAAAATGGTCAATACCAGCCCATTTCAGCTCACTAATGCCTAGGATATTGATATTTATGCATTCTACTTCACTTTTTACAACTTCCAATTTTCCTAGATTCATACTTCCTTCATTCCATGTTCCAATCATTAATGGATGTTTGCAGTTGTTTCTCCTCATTTTGACCTGTGCCCCATCAAGAAATGAAAATCATGAAAGCTTTACTCCATTCTCATCATCGTCATCAACTCTACTATGAAGAGGCCTTTTAACCTGAGAGGCTCATCTTCCAGCACTGTATCTGACAATATTCTAGCGCTATTCATGATGTTTTCATCTCACGGCATTATACCTGACAGTATTCCTCTGTTACTCATCAGGTCTCGGTGGCTAAATATTCTGAAGTAATGTGCTTCTCTTTCTTGCTAGTCTGTTTTAGCCTGGAAGCACCTCTGAAACCTGTCCACAATGGGTCATTCTGCTGGTATTTCAATACTGGTGGCAATGCTTCCATTCCAGCATCACAGTAACATACAAGCCACCACAGAATGACACACTGACATCCTATGATGAGAATATCAAAATTAACTGAATTATTCCATTGTATAGAAAGAACATGTGTCACATAATAGTTAAAACCATTGGTTCTGTAGTCAGATTTTCAATTCTACTTTAGTACACGTGCAAATTTTGACAAGGAGTCCTGGTGTGACTCTGCAGGATAATGTGCTAGGTCAATTTTAACTGCAAGGTCAGAGGTTCAAAGCCTCAAAAACCCTATATACAAGGTCGCTATAGGTCGTAATCCACTTGGGGGCACTTAACAAAAACTTTGAACAAATTGATTAAACTCTTAAGAGTCTTGGTTTTTATCTGGAAAGCTGCTCTAATAAGACCTTCCTCACAGACTTGTGAGAAAAACACTAGAAACAAGACCTGCCACAAAATTATTAATCAAGGTGACTTTTTTTTTATTGTTGAATTTGAGAGTCATTTCAGACTTCGAGCAAAATAAAAAGCAGGATATGCAGGCTCCTAGAGGCAACAGTGGGAACGGCACATTGCCTTAGCACAATAAGTATTTTTCATTTCAGTTAGACTTCTAGTTCCTCTCCCAATAGGAAAGTGTAGACCCACCCATTTCCTTAAGAGTGGAACTAATAACCTATCAATGATTGTAATTCTGCCATTCACAGGCCCAAAGTAACCCCTAGTATGACAAGAAATGGAGTTCTGGTTTGGTACTGTAGGATAAGCACTGGACTGCTAATGACAAGGTCAGTGGTTCAAACCCACCATGAAACTAAGCCATGGAACTGATAAGATGCAAAAGGTGACTGAGTTGTCATTTAATGGGAGAGACTCTCTTACAACTCCCCAGGAATAATTAAAAATAGCAATTAATCTTATCATCGTATGCCCTGATGAATGATGTCAGTTTATCTTCAGCTGCCTGCAGCCTGCTATCACGTCACGTCAGAGAAAGTCTTCCTACTCTGTTCTGTATTCTTAGTTACCATCGCAGGCAAAGAGAAACAAAAACAAAAACATATGAAGGCAGTGCATTCCCTAGTCACTCACTTGACTAACTTCTCCAAACTTTCTGTCTCTTTAAATAGAACATAAAAGTTACATTGGATAAAAGTACAATTCATTGAAGAAAAAAAAAAGATTCCACTGACTCCCAGCAGTTTTGACAGATTTACATCCGAAAAACCATATGGTGGTGGTGGCTGTGTGCAGTGGAGTCATTAGGGACCCTGAACAGGCCAAGGCTGTAAATCTTTACAGGAGCAGAAAGCCTCATCTTTTTCCAGAGGAACAACAGGTAGTTTTGAGCTGCTGACCTTGAGGTTTGCAGCCCGATTTGTAACCACTACGCTACCAGAGCTCTTTTAGGTTCTTTAAGGCCCGTTCATATGTGTTTTTGTGTAGTGGCTCTACGAATCGGGCTGCGAACCGCAAGGTCAGCAGTTCGAAACTACCAGCTGTTCCGCGGGAGAAAGATGAGGCGTTCTACTCCCGTAAAGTTTTACAGCCTCGGAAACCCTTACAGGGTCACTATGAGTCGGAACCGACTTCAGCAGCCGCCAAAGAGCTTCCATGAACTTAAATCTGTGCAGCTTGCTTTTGCTGCCCTCTGGTGGCTTTTCTGGATCCTAACACGTTGTACAGCCTTTTGTCCAGCTGCCTTGCCTCTAGCTCTTTGTCATCTGCTTTCTCTGGCGTTGAGCCTGTTCCTAACTCTGTTATCTGGAGGAATTCAGCCCCTCAATGACTCATACAGATTCATGGCTCCATTTTGACCCAAGCCTCCAGTATCTCCCTTTTCATACTGGTGCTTGTGTGGCCTGTGACTAAATGCTGTCTAATTCTTGGATGAGGAGAGAGTTCGGTTTAAGTGATCGTTTGGTTTTTGTTATTTTAAAATAGCCTCAATCCTTGGTATATCCTGCTACTCCTTCATCAGCCTGGCAGACCTGTTAGCAAGGCTTGGCTTGTTCACTAAGTGTTTTATAGGTATTTCTGGGACTAGTTTTTCAAGCCTTTTTTCTATGATTTTTTGGTCTTTCCTCACCATCGAATCAAATATGTTTTTTCCTGGTTCAGAGAATCTGACAGAGATTTTATCTTCCATCTGAGAAAGATTTTTAATTCAGCGTTGTTGCCAAAATAAAATGCCTGCTACACTTTATGGGAAATTAATCATTTAGCTTTTCTTGGCACTTTCTCACAGTTTTTAAAATGAATTCCTCTCCATGGAAACAGCCCTCTAAAATTAAAATTTAAATATATATGGAGACACACACACAAAACACAAAAAATTGTATCACATAATAGTTAAAACTATCGGAAAGACACCAAATTTCACTGAAAGTTAAAACATGCTTTCACAATGGGTTAATAAATGGGGTGACATCAAGATCTAGGGTTAAGAACCATTATCTATTATCTCTTAACTAAACACACCGTACTAAAAATGCAGGTGACATACACACTGTATGTGGAGTCCTGGGGTGGCGCTGTGGGTTAATGCGCCAGACTGCAAAGCCGTTTGAACTACAGGATCAGCGGTTCAAGCTCACCAGCTACTCCTCGGAAACCCTATACAGAGCTACTTTGGGTCGGAACCGACTCGATGTCACTTAACAAAACACTGTTGGTAAGTGCCATTGAGCCGATTCCAGCTCATAGTGAGCCTGTATAGAGTTTCTAAGACTTTACATCTTTAAGGCAGCAGAAAGCTTCATCTTTCTCCCACGGAGCAGCTGGTAGGCTTGAACTGTGGACTCGTGGTTTGCGATCCAGTGCTTATTGTATAGAGCCACCCACCACACTCCCTACAATGCTAGGTACTGGCTCTAATGCCATTCTACTACAGTATTCACATGATTACTGAGCTCCAGGTACTTTCCTTTCAGTGCCTTCATTTACTCATCTTTAAAATGGATATGATAATACATACTTTACATGTACGTATGAAAAAAAGATGCACTATTTTCAAAATTTTTAATTCAAGAGACAAATATATTATTTATATTCTTTTTTTGTAACAAAACTAAAAGGAAAATAATTAGAGAAACACTTTCATTAGTTGGCAGTTTCAATGTTAAGTGCCTCCGACTCATAGCAACCCTGTTTTCTAGGAGAAGCTAGTGGGATTGAATCACCAAACTTGTGGCTAGCAGTCCAGTGCTTACTTATCCTGTTGTGCCACATAATCCTTTGTAAGTACAAAGCAACTGTTGTTAAGTGCCGTCGAGTTGGTTCCGGCCCATAGAGACTCTGTATAGGGTTTCCGAGGAGTGACTGGTGAGCTTGAACCGCCAACCTTGCAGTTCAAATGGCTTTGTAGTCTGGCACATTAACCCACAGTGCCACACCAGGAGTCCACAAAGCAACTAGTAGCTGGCAATTCTTAAAAATAAACTTTGTTCTAAAGACACTAACCTCTATTTTCCTATTTAAATAGAAGAATCACCATGGCGTCTACATTGATGATTTGCTTCACAAAGCAGCACCTTTAAAGTGTAGACTCATGGGTTGTAATTATAAGGCAACAAATTTGCATTTGGTGGAGGAAGAGGATAGGACACTATCATAAATAGCTTTGGCCCATTTCTGGGTCTGGCGGATTTTAAGGTACAAAACTGACTAGAAGCAGTCCAAATAGTTACCTTACTAGACAGAACACAGCAGAAAATACCAGAGCATCATTTAAAAATTAATGAACCCCTGTGTGTCACTTCCAAAGCACATTAAGCATAGTCTGCCCCCACTGAGGACTTGCATCCCTGGGTCCTGTTGCTGCTTGCTGCAATGGAACCACCTACCTTGTTTTGTTAGCACATTTCCAATTTTTGCTCATTCTCTTAGGTCTTAGAAAGCCTGAACTACCATTTTAAGAATCAGATTCTATTATGGCTACATTTCAAACAGTATTACCTATGCCAGATAACTTTGCAAAAAAACAGCAGAACCCCTTTCCAATTTTTTTTAAAAAAGAGTTCAAAGAGGAGCTACTGCAGTAGAAATAGGAGTTGGTGGGAGGGTGAGTCTAGGTCTCATCTGAGATCCTCTCTCTGCTCTCCCCACTTCAACCCTCTGGCAGTGGCCTCCAAGCTACCTCCAAGGATCTCTAAGACACTAGGAAACAGTTCCAAAGCATTAGTCTGTGCCAGTCTAACAAATGCTTTTCTAAATAAGAAAGTAGGACACAATAACTGAAGTCGTCATGATAAAAACCAAATCAGTCCTGCAATGGAGAATGCTTAAGAAGGGGAACAAGAGAACTTTCTAGAGTGCTTGTGATAGTCTATATATTGGCAGGGTTCTGGTTATACAGTTGTAAGCTTTGGCCTCAACAAAGTAGACTTTGGAGCTGTGATCTCACTGTATGCAAACTATGCCTCAATAAAATAACTAAAGGCTAGCACCTGGTGGTTGTTATTAAATGCCATTGAGTCAATTCTGATCTATAGCGATCCTGCATGGGGGTTTCTGAGGAGTCTCTGGTGAGTTTGAACTGCCAACTTTGTAGTTCAAACCAACTGTGCAGTCAAGCGCATTAACACACAGCGCCACATAAGAACTACAGCACCTGGTTAGTCTTCAGAAATATGCTTAACTCATCTGACTAAAAAGACTCCTTGAAACTTCAAGAAGTTTCATCTATAAAGATAAACACAGGTTGGCAGACTACCACCTATTTTGGGCTAGCTAATACTATCATTTCCGAATTAAGTAACATAGTACAACTTGAATAGTACAATAGTTGAAAGATGTACAATTGTTTTATCTCTAGTTTCAATACATTCCTGTTACAAATAGAGAAGGATGTGACTGCCCTTTTTGAGTAATACTTTCTACAATTCTTACGGAGGAGATTAGTCTCGTAGGGTTTCAGTAGAGCTTCCAGACTAAGACATACTAGGAAAAAAGACCTGGTGTTCTATCTCCAAAATGAGCTAATAAAAATCCTATAGATTGCAAGTCTGATCACATTGTACATGAGATTGTCATGAGATGGCAACCAAGTTGACAGCAACTTTTAACAAAAAAGTACTATAGCATTAATAGAGACCTTCTTAAGAATGATTTCATAAAACTAGTATCATGATGAAGTGAAGTGTCAACAATTCTCTAGTGAATTCTTGTGTTGTTGTTGTTGTTGGGTGCAGTCTAATCTAATGCACAACAGTACGGAACTCTGCCTGGTCCTGCAACTTCCTCATGATTGCTGGTACACTTAAGTCCATGGCTACTACCACTGTGCCAATCCATCTTTTGTGGGGTCTTCTTCTTTACATTGACCCTCCATTTTACCAAGCATGATGTCCTTCTCCAGTGACTGGTCACTTCTAATAACATGCCCAAAGTATGAGAGCCTAGGAAGCCAAGATGATAAGACTTAGGAACATTCTGGCTGTACTTCTTCCAACATAGATTTGTTTTTCTGGTAGTTGGTATTTTTAATATTTTTCTCCAACACCATAATTCAAATATCAATTCATCTACGGTCTCCTGCATTGTCCAAATTTCACATGCATAGGAGGAAACTGAAACTTAGTCCTTAAAAGCAACATCTTTGTTCTTTAACATTTTAAAGAGGTCTTATGCAGATTTTTTTTTTTTTCTTTAAGTTTTCATTGTGGATTATGTAGTAGTTTACATGGGAGAATATTACCTTTACATTCATCCTATCCTGTATCATTTCATTGCCATGCATACAATCCCCTCCATGTATCATCAAACAACAAAACAAATAAACCGTGCAAGCCTGCCCCCTGGTCGTCAGCACACAGCCCCTCTCCGGGTCTAGAGTTCCCAGCTACTCCATCTCTCTATGCCATCGTCTCTGCCTCTATCTCTGGTGTGACTGCTTTTCTGGTGGAGTCCCACACTCCACTCTTCTCCCTTGATGGTCCTAGGGACCTCCACTCCTGGACTGCAAAGTCAACCACTCCCCTCTTTTTGCTACAAATCATCTTTACATTTACATCTACCTTTACATTTCCAACCCTCACAGTCAGTATTGATAGCAATTATTCACTATTGTACCACAAGAATCCTATCCCCATCTTCTTTCATCAGCCCTGTCCAGACAGATGGGATACGACTCAGTGGAGATTCTACCTTCCTCCATGCCCTCTGGATCTAGGCTCCCTCTTGAAAGCTTGTACATCAGTCACTTCTTGCCTTTGTAGCCTTTCCCCCGTTTTGGGTAGCCAATGTCCAAGTTGCCCATCCCTGTCTACCCTGTGCATCAAGGGGGTGGGAATGATCCTCGCTGTACAGATTTGTTCCCTCTTTTGAGCTATTGCATCCATAGGTGTAGGTCACGTTCATCAAATTGTATCAGATTACTCCTTTTTTCCTCTTCTTTCTTCTTCTAGTAGAGTTCTGACCATCCAGTCATTGAAGCCAGGTCAAGTAGGTATTATCTACAAGTGTGGGTGTTCTTGTTCATATGCCCTCCCTTCTTATTAGCTGGATGCTTCACTCTCCACTCTAGTCCTCTGTGGCTATGTCACTGTCTCTGGGCCTGGGAGTCCCCAGGTCTTGCCAAACTGCTGGCTGACCAGGTCTCTGACCGGGTTCACAAGAGTCTATTGAACATGGTCAGACTTAGCTCACAGCTTCGTTGCTGGTTTTCCATCACTTCCCCTTATCAGTGACCAACGTAGTCACCAATGAGACTGCATGCCTGCTCGGGTATTACCAGTGAGTCTTAGAAGGGTGTTTGCCATGAGGGGACCTGACCACTTGTCTTGATGCCTCCTGGGTGAGCAACTTGCTTGTTCTTGTAGTAATCAGTTGGTCTTCCTATATTGTTTTGTATTTTTCCTGCCGGTCTTTCTTTCAAAAAATATCTTCTGTTCTTCTAGTGGCTCCAGTCTGGTCTGCTTGTCCTTTCAAGTGGAAATTTCCCACCTAAGAAGATTCTGGATGGGGTTCAGGAGTCCACGTATGGTCTCATGCAATGCACAGGTTCTGCAGGAAGCCTCCTTCACTGGGCACACTGTAGCCCCATTTTAGGTATTCCAATCAGTTATAGGCAGACGATGGACTTACAAGTTTTCTATGGTGATGTTCCTGGCTATTCCTTTCTCTCCATCTCAAGTGTCTATTTTACAATAGTATACAAAGAAACCAAGATTCAAAAGACAACAAAGCATCTTAACATTACTTCCTCCCTTTTACCCATTCAAACCATGCCTCAATCATCCCTGTATCCAAGAGCCCTGTTGTTCCAAGGTTGTGCACACATAATTATTTATCTCTGGCCCACTAAGCCATTTATTCAGCAGATTTGCCTATTGCAGTACATCATTTGATTTCCTGAGTATTGCTTTCATGAGTGTTGATTGTGGATCGAAGCAAAAGGAAGTCGTTGACAATTTCAACCTTTTCTCCATTTATCATGATGCTATTTATTGGTCTAGTTGGAAGTTTCTTTACATTGATGTGTAATCCATACTGAAGGCTATAGTCTTTGATTTTTGTCAGTATTTTAAATCCTCTTTGCTTCCAGCAAATGAGGTTGTATCATCTGCCCATAGAGATAAAAATGTATGTGAATGCTGTTAGTTCTAGCATTAAAGCAGTTAGAGGGTAGCCCAAGTCAGGATGGAACTGAGCAGAATTAGAGATCAATGGGTCTGTTAGAATATGTAGCCATGGGTGACAGCTTAGAAAGGAGCCTATCGCCTTAGATTGAACCAAATCAAACCCACTGCCACCAAGTTGATTCTAACCAATCCGATAGGACACTTTAGGGTTTCCAGGACTGTAAATCTTTATGGAAGATAACAGCTTCATCTTTCTCCCTGGAACAATTGATGGGTTTAAACTGGTAACTTTGTAGTTAACCCAATGCTTACCCTACTGCACCACCAGGCCCTTAATACCTCAAACTAAACCAGAAAACAGGTGAGAGTTCATGGCCATGTGGTTAGATGGGCAAGGATTGGAGTTTGGTCCTGTAATAGAAGCCTCTGGAATGGGAGGTGGGCTCACAGTCTGGTAAGTGTTTGGGTTATTACGAGGGGAGGGGAAACACTATCAGCTGTGAACCACTTTCCAGAATGAGGTAAAGAACATAGCTGCTTATGGGGCTACAACACAGAGACTATCTCCCCACCAAAAGAGACTAAAATACACCCCTCTATTGGGGTCTTCTCGATCAAAAATTCAATTTCAATAGCTTTATATGCATGTGCAAGTTGAACAATGAATAAGAAAGCCTGTAGAAGAATCAACATATTTTAATATTCTTCTCCTAATACCATAATTTAAAGTATCACAGACTACCAGAAGAACAAACAACTCTGTGATGGAAGAAGTGCAGCCAGAATGTTCCTTAGAAACCAAAATGGTGAGATATATCTTTCATTACTTTTGACATGTTATCATGAGGGACCAGTCCCTTTAGAAGGGCATCATGGTTGATAAAGTGGAGAGTCAGAAAAAAAGAGAAGACCTCCAATGAAATGGAATAACACAATTGCAGCAGCAATGAATTCAAATGTAACAGCAGTTATGTGGATGGCGCAGGACAGGCAATGTTTTATTCTGTGTGCATAGGGGCACTGTGAGTTGGAACCAGCTAGGAGGTGCCTAACAATAACAGCAAGGCTGTAAGATCAGTAAGGGCAGGGACCTTGTTTCTTTTGTTCACACCTTCTGGTTTTGAGAATCTAGTTCAGAACTTCAATAAATGTTTTGTGTTGTTGTTAAATGCCTTCAAGTCAGTTCCAACTCATAGCAACCGTGTATAGTGTCTGGAACTGTCAATTTTTGCAGAAGTAGAAAGCCTCATCTTTCTCCCATGGAATGGTTTGTGGTTTGCAGTCCAGTGCTTATCTTACAAAGCCACCATGCTCCCGTTTCAATAAATATTTGTTAAAAACTGAATTGAGTAAATATATGTAAGCCCTGAAGTCTGCCCCAGTCTACTCATTGTTGTTGTTGTTAAGTGCCATTGAGTCAGTTCTGACCCATAGCGACCCAGTATAGGGTTTTTGATGAATGTGAACTGCTGACCTGTGGTTCAAACATATTTTGTAGTCCTGAACTTATCCTACAGTGCCACACCAGGACTCCAATGTATCCAGTTAGACACTTAAAGCATTCTCTCCAATCTCAGAAACATAAATGACTCTAGTTTTAATCCTTGGCTACCTCATTTGCGTGGTCTTCAAATTCTGAAGTGATTTCCTTGCGTTTATTCTAGCTTTTCTAAAAGACAAAAATGAAAAGTTCTCCCGACGCCTTTCTCAAACATGGAGCAGAAGGAAATGCAATATTCCCAGAGACTAGAAGTTGGCACCCCTTCTCTTTCATGGGGTTAAGGAGAGCTACAGCTGTCCAAACAGTAGAGGCAGGGACCTCTCCTTTACCTCAGGAACTAGAGGGGTTTTTTAAATTTTTTATTCTGCTTAGAAATCTAGAAGTCCAATGTGAGCATAAAACAGAATTTTATTTTTTAAGTCTGTTTCCAGGTTGACTTGTGTGGCTAAAAATTCAGACCTGCACTTGAACTCCACACTTCCGGCTCTTCCTACTCACTTTACATCAAAAGAAGGACCCCCAGAGGTCACACCTGAGCAAAATATACCCATTTCTTCAGGCAATCTTATTTTTGACTTCCTTAAAAAAGCTATCAATAAACTTGGCAAGTATTATAATGAGTGAACTAAAGCAGATGCAAAAAGACAAATATTATTATCATATCACTTATGAAATACTTAGACTAGGTAAATACAGAGAGGCCAGTTTTTCTTAGTGTTTCAATACCACAGTGACTATGATTATTAACACTGAATTGTATGTGTAAAAATGGTCAAATTAGCCAAACATACTGTTGTATGTATTTTACCACAATACAAAACATTTTAATGCATCAAAATGTTGCGTTTTGATCAACAGATCATTTTAGATCTCATCTCAAATCAGTTTTCCAGAATAAAAGGCTGTGATTGTGATCTTACTCTCAAATTCCTTTCAGAAACTCAATGCCACACCTGAAGAGAGGTAGCCTAACCATGTATAAATGAAATGAATAGTAACGCATAGCCAACATCTCATAATAAAAATTATATCAGATATTTGTTTTACTATGTGCCATGTGTAAGATTTTA
>NW_006408585.1:8796378-8799755 GCF_000296735.1 Chrysochloris asiatica
TATATATATATATATATATATATATATATATATATATATATATATATATATATATATATTTAATGCCATAATATTCCTGGTTTCACTTCCAGAGATGAAGTGGGATGTCAGTTTTCCATCCTCTGGAAATTGAGCTGACCTTTGTGACTGCGTAAACAGAATATGGTAGAAGCAACCACTCCAGGCCTGGTCCCTCCTGATGACACATCCAAAGTTCATATGACAAAGTCTCCCATCCTGGTTTCTAAGGAACATTCTGGCTGTACTTCTTCTGAGATGATTTGTTTGGCATGTGGCAGTCTGTAGTATACTAAATATTCATCACCAATACCACAATTCAAATGCATCCATTCTTCTCCTGTCTTCCTTATTCATTGTTCAGCTGCCACATGCGTATGAGATGGTTGAAAATATCAACGCATCAAGCGCACATTAGTCCTCAAAGTGGCATCTTCTGGTTTTGAACACTTTAAAGAACTCTTTTTACACCAGATTTCTCCAAAACAATACATAATCTGATTTTTTTTAAATTTTACTTTTCAATTTTTATTGTAAAGTGGATGAAGGTTTATGGAGATCTCATCAGTTTTACTTTCAACAATTCATACACATTTTGTTTCATCAATAGCAAACTCCTCAAAGTAACATTAATTTATTCCACTTCCTCCCTGTGTTTTCTGTTTCCATTCCTCCTAGTTTTCTAACCCCTCTAAACTTTGTTCTAACCCCTCTAAACTTTGTCCTTGGATAAAATGCTGTGTTTTGTTCTAAAATAGTCAATTATTCTAAGGTATGTATACCTCACTATTCCCCTTAAAGACCTGTCTATTAGTTGGCTGAAAATTGAGCCACGGGGAGAGTTCAGCTCTACACAGGAAGGGTGACTAAGGGCTTAGTCTGAAGAGCACTACCAGGCCCTACCTGACTAGTAAGTCATGTCTCTTATGATTTTGAGTTGTGTTCCATGTCTCCCCCACTTAATGTAACCACTTTCTGAGCAGTTGGTAAAGGTGCCCATCTAGTTCTTCAGGTCTCAAGGTCATGGAGACCGATGTTCACTTGGTTCATGACTCTATTTTACTAATTTCCAAGTGTCTTCAACTTTCATTGTTCTTCTTTCTTCCAGACAGGCTGAAACCAATAGTTGCACCTTAGGTGGCCATTCATGAACTTGTAAAACCCCAGGTGCTACTGACAAAAATAGCATGTGGAACACTGTCTTTGTTGACTCTCCTTATCACAATTGACTTTAGTTTTCCCTGACACTATGCTTTTGCATCCTGAGGCCCAGTGACTCCACTACTTTAATGTATTTGGTTATGACTAAGACGTTTTCATCCACCACTTGTCTGTTAGTTTGTCATACTATGGTGACTTGTGTGTTGCTATTATATTGCAAGTTTTGTCACTGGCATTTTAAATGACAGCAATGTCACTCATACACAGGTTTTGGCTGACCTTCCACAATAAGACAGATTAGGAAGACAAAGAGACAGACTACTTCAAATTGGTTAGCCACTGATAATCTTATAAATAGCAGCAGAAAATTGTCTAAATGCCAGAAGATGAGCCCCTCAGGTTGGAAGACACTCAAAATATAACCGGGGAAGGGTTGTCTCTTCAGGAACTTTGTTTGCTGATGGGGCAAAACTCAAAAAATGAAGAAATAGCTGTAAACATCCATTAATAATTGGAACATAGAATGTATGAAGTACAAATTTAACAAGATTTACAGTTGTCAAAAATAAAATGGAATACATAAAGAGTAATCGCCTAGGCATTAGTAAGCTGATATGGATTGGCATTAGTCATTATGAATTGGAAAATTATATGGTGTATTATTCTGGGAATGACAAACTGAAGAGGAATGGCATTATATTCGTTGTCAAAAAGAACATTTCAAGATCTATCTTCCAGTTCAATGCTATCTGTGAAAGGATAATATCTATACGTCTACAGGGAAGAGCAGTTATTCCAATGTACACATCAACCACTAAAGCTAGTGATGATGAAACTGAAGAATTCTACCAATTTTTTCAGTCTGGAATTGATCAAACATGCAATCAAGATGCGTTGATAATTACTGGAGATTGGAGTGTAAAAGTTGGAAACAAAAAGGTAGGATCAGTAGTTGAAAATATGGCCTCAGTGATAGAAATGATGTTGGAGATCATATTATAGAACTTTGCAAAACCAACAACTTATTCATAGAAGATGCCTTTTTTCAACAACAAAGAGTGATTATACATGTGGACCTTACCATATGAAATACACAGGAATCAAATTGGATACCTCTGTGGAGATGAAAGAGAAACTCAGAGTCATCACTTAAAACAAGGCCAGAGGAGAAAAACTATAGAAAGAATCAACAGGACAAGAAGTTGGTTCTTTGAAAGGATTAATAAAACTGAAAAACCATTGGCAAACCTAATCCCCCCTCCAAAAAAAAAAGGGGGAGGGGGAGAAGATACAAATAACATATGTAAGAAACCACAGGGGGGATGTCACAACAGAACCAATGTAACTAGGATAATAGCAGAATATTATGAAGAGTTGTACTCCAACAAACTTGAAAATCTAGAGAAGATGGATACATTTTTAGAAAAATATGACCTACCTAAACTTACAGAGTGAAGTAGAATACTTTAACAGACCAATAACAAAAGAAATTGATCATGTCAAAATTGATCAGGTCATCAAAATACTCCCAACCGAAAAGTGTCAAGGCCCAGATAGCTTCACTGGTTGAGTTTTATCAAACATTCAGGGAAGAGCTGTCACCAACTCTACTCAAATTATTCCAGAATATAGACAAGGATGGAAAACTTGCTATTTTATGAAGCACATAACCCTCATGCAAAAACCAGGGAAGAACATCACTAAGAAAGAAAATTATAGACCAATATCCCTCATGGACATAAGATGCAAAAATTCTCCACAAAAATCCTAGCCAACAGAACTCAACACATCAAAAAAGTAATACCATCATGACCAAGTAGGACTTATAAAGGGGATGCAAGAATGGTTCAATATTAGAAAATCAATGTAATCTACCATATATATATAAAAGGAAAAGAATATTATCTCAGTTGATGCAGAAAAAACATTTGATAAAATCCAAACCTTTACTGATAAAAACACTCAACAAAGCCAGAATTGAAAGGAAATTTTTTAACTTAATTAAGAGCATATATACAACATCAACAGCCAACATCACTCTCAATGGAGACAAGCTGAAAAGAAACCAGACAAGCATGCCCACTCCTATTCAATATTGTGTTGGAAGTCTTAGCCAGAGCTGTATGGCACAGTAGGGAAATTAAAGGCATCCAAATTGGTAATGAAGAAGTAAAACTCCATTGGTAAATTATATAATC
>NW_006408585.1:8822696-8831244 GCF_000296735.1 Chrysochloris asiatica
AATTATTATATATACCTGAGTGTTTTTTGTTTGTTTGTTTGTTTGTGTGTTTTTTAAAAAAGCTAAAGTGGACAGAGAGAAATACTGTTAACTGATGGTACATGGTGGGGATTATAATCAATGTAATGAAACAAGGTATATGATTTGTTGAATGTAAAACTGATGATATCCCCTGTAAACTTTCACTCAATCCACAATAAAAACCTTAAATTAAAAAAAAAGAAAGAAAGAAAGAATAGGGCAGCTTGAGATGACAAAGTCAAGTATTATATATCATAATGACATGTGCAAAGACCTGGAGTTAAACTAAAAGGGGAAAACATGCTCAGCATTTCTCAAACTGAAAGAACTACAGAAAACTTTCAAACCTTGGGTGGCAATTCTGAAAGGATTCGCTGGGTAAATTATTGAATGATGCAGAAGCATCAAAAGAAGATGGAGGGAATACACAGAGTCACTGTACCAAAAATAATTGGTCAATGCCAACCATTTCAAAAGGTGCCATAAGTCCAAGCTATAAAAAACAAGACTCCGGGAATTGATGGAATACCAACTAAAATGCTTCAGCAAACTGATGCTGTGCTGGAGGCGCTCACTCATCTATGTCAAGAAACTTGGAAGATAGCTAGCTACCTGGCCAACCCAATTGAGGAGATCTAAATTTATGCCCATTCCAAAAAAAAAAAAAAGGCGACCTAACAGAATATGAAAATCATCTAACAACATCAATAGTATCACAGGCAAGTAAATTTTCCCTAACTTTTGATTTCTATTTTCAACATAATTCAAGCTGGATTTAGAAGAGGACATGGTATGAAGGATACCTTTGCTGACTTCAGATGGATCTTGGCTGGAAGCAGAGAATACCAGAAAGATGTTTACTTATGCTTTAATAACTATAAAAAGACACTCAACTGTGTGGATCACAACAAATTATGGATAACATTGACAATATCATGTATTCCAGAGTACTAAATTGTGCCCATGAGGAACCTGTACCTAGACCATGAGGATTCCATCAGAACAAGGGGATACTGAATGATTTAAAATCTGGAATCTTTGCTTGCTCAAAGTAAAGAAGACTTGAAACACTTATTGAACATCATAGAATACAGCTGTCAGATGATTACCCTCAACATTAACAAAAATTCTCACAACTGAACCAATAAAAACATCATGATAACAAAAGAAAAGTTTGAACTTGTCAAGGATTTTACTTTACTTAGATCCACAATCAACACCAGTGGTAGCAGCAGTCAGGAAGGCAAAGAATATATTCCACTGAGCAAATCTGCTGCAAATATGTCACTTTGGGAACTAAGGTGCCTCATCCAAGCTGTGGTATTTTCAGTCACCTCATATTATGCATGTGAAAAACTCAAGAAGAAACAATGCCTTTGGCTTGCTGTGTTGGTGAAGAATATTGAGGATGGCATCAACTGCCAAAAGAATAAAAACATCTATCTCAAAAGAAGTACCAAGTCAGAATGCTCCACAGATGTGAGGATGGAGAGATTTTTGTCTTGTGTGTTTTGGACATGCTATTAGGAATGACCAATCACTGGAGGACATTGTTCTTGGTAAAGTAGAAGGTCAACAACAACAAAAAAAAACGAAGCCCCTCAGTGAAATAGATTGACAAAGTGGCTACAACAATGGGCTCAAACATAGCAATGATGTGAGGCCTGTACAGGATTGGGCCATGCTTGTTCTCTTGTAAATAGGGTTACTATGTGTTGAAATTGACTTGACATGACAGCATCTAACAACAGCCGCATCTTCTCCTCCCCTTTATAGAAAAAAATAAGATGGTCTTGTGCTGTATAAATTAACTGCTCTGTATTGATAAATCCTTCAGGAAAGTATTTAGAATAATTTAGGCTGTTGGGGCTTCTTAAAGGATGATTCAAAATTATCTGAATATTTAAAGTAATATGCTACAAAATTTTATGTCAGCAAAGTTGTTTTGTTTGAGCTCCATGGATGTCTGAGGGAGTGCAGTGGCAATATATGATAAGCACTGGACTGCAAACCACAAGATTGGCGGTTCAAGCCTCTCTGTGGGAGAAAGAGGAAGTTTTCCATTCCCACAAAGATGTGCATGTCACTATGAGTCTGAACCCACTCAATGATACTTAAGTTACAAAAAAAAAAAAAGGGACGCCATGTATCAAATCTGGGTGTACCAACCTCATTCAACCCCCCAGCTACTCATTTCTAGTGCAATGATTTGACTCTGAATCAGTCTGAAGCTTAAAGTAAAAGATGTTTAGATGGTGAATTCAAGTAGTACATTTTTTCCTTTCAAATGAACCATGATCGCCCATTCCAAAGATGAAGCTTTGTTAGTGCCAAAGTATCTTTCTGCTCGTAGCTGCTCCAATATCCTCAGATGGAACAAAAATTGCTTTATCAGTAGCTTCACCAAATAAATTAGTTTATTAAAAAAAAATGTTCTGCATCTGGTTGAACATCTATTTTTTAAATTTTTATTTATTTATTTTGAACTTCTATTTCTGATTATCCCCAATAAAATTATCATGAAGGATATTTATCTATTAAAATCTATAAGGACAAAGAGAACACAGTAGCTCAGAGAATCCTACAAAATTTTGCAGGATAGAAAATGGATGGGCCAATTCACTTAGTAGACCTGAGCAAACAACCACATGTTAGTGGCAATGAGGTGTCTATGACCTTCTTATTGGTCTTCACTACTCACCTAACTCAAGCTCACTTATAAGCTCAGTAGAGGTGGAAAAGACGTCCCTACAGACCCTAATAGGGGAGCTCAATCCCATGTAGCTCCACTAGGCATTGGTAGTCCTTTTCATGAGTCTACTCTATATTCAAATTGACCCACAACTGTTGGCATCAAACAGCATTCTTGTGATGCATTAAGACTATTGGTCCACTCTGTTACCAATTCCAGAGAAGCCTGTACCTGCAGCTATGAAGCTTCATTATACCTGTCTGCAAACTCCTTTTGAAGAAAGCATCCCTACCCCCCTGATAGGAACAATTTCACTCTCCCCATTCCCCCCCCCCCCCCTTGCTCTGGTAATTCTGGGACAGATCACCAAGTACCTGAGGAGCCAAGATGGCTTCTACTTCCTCCAAACATTCATCAACTTTTAATGTTCTTTCTACCTTGCTCCTACACAATTTCAGCACCAGGAATCAATTTAATACTCCTCTTTAGTATTTTGATTTTATATCAGGAGGCAGACCAAAGGTGTCCTATCAAAACCTGATCTCTTTTGAACTTGACTTTGGAAAAAATTTTTTTTTTTTATCAAGACTCTGTCTCCACTGATACCTAGAGGCCCAGAGAAGCAAAATTGGGACTCCAAGTAATCTTCTGAAACCTTCACAAACCTATTTTTTAAATGTCTGCACATGCTGCTCCTATCATTCAATCTTGGTTGCTATATTGTATCCATTCTAGTGTGTCTCCTTAAAGTCATCATACCAGGCTTGATGTAAAAAACAAGTGCCATCTCATTTTTTATTAACACTGGATTTGAAAATAGCTAACTCACTATCACCCTGCATCCCATCCTGGTTTTTTCCTGCTCTTTCAAAAATAATCATGCTGTTGATTTTTCTTTCTCTCTCTTAAATTTAATGTATGTCTTCCAATTTTCTATAGTTATACCCTTGATTCCTATCCATTGCCTTTTTATCCTTCCAATTCATGGATAACCAACCTAGCTAAGAGTACTCTCAGCTTTATCTGATCTTAAGACCCAACACCGCCCAGATAGTGCTTCTGCCTGACACGTCCCAGTCTAGCAGGAAGAATCCAAGTGCCAAATCCTCTCAACATAATGTTCAGCACTAAGTAAGAGGGCAGAGTTGAGTCACATATAATACTCAAATGGCAGAATACTGTTGAAGGCAAAGAGGCATTTTTATAATTTCTTACATTTCATCCTCATTGCCTCTGATGTTGGAAGTGTAATGATGAGTACTTGACATCAATGCCAACAATATTAACCTAGTTTTGAAAAACGTAACAAGCCCTCCTAGGACTTCCTTTCAAGTTTTTTTTAAAAAATGCTATTTAACTTTAAAGGTAAGAACTGTCAACTTACAATAGAGCATATTTAATGTTTTAAGAATCCTCAAACTTTTGGCTCACATACGCCCCAGCGTATTTACAATCGTCTCAGATATCCAGGGCCATTATCACACTGGCTGTCTCTGAGGCCTTGACTGTGGAAGCTATACTTCTCCCATTAGCAGCATCACAGAATTCCAAATAGCAGTCTCTGCATTCTGGTTTTAGCCGATTGTGGTAATCTGGGTTTCATTATAAAGAGAGATAAGATGATAGATTGGTCTGGTTCCCACTATCTCAGAATAGCAGTCTTAAGTTATTTGGGAAATGTGAACACAAAAAAATATTTAGGTATTTGACAAGTATAGGTTATTTGCTGTCTGGACGAGAAAGAGCAGAAGATTATCACCCAAACAATTTTGATATTGGGTTTTATCTCCCTACAACAAGCAGACCATGGATGAAAGAGTCTGCTGCCATTTACCATAAGACTGAGGACTTACTCATATCTCTAGCATCTCTCATTTATTTTTAGCTTTGTGTTTAGTTTGTAACAGTGGAATCTAGGTGCCAACATGC
Source organism: Chrysochloris asiatica (assembly GCF_000296735.1). NCBI lineage: Eukaryota > Metazoa > Chordata > Mammalia > Afrosoricida > Chrysochloridae > Chrysochloris > Chrysochloris asiatica. Next base: position 8,827,339 of record NW_006408585.1, read on the forward strand.
TTTTAGCAAATGTTGTCCAGATCTGCCTGTGATTTTTCAGCTGCTCATGGCTAGAGATATAAAGCAGGAAAAGTAGTAAGGTGAAATGGAGTTTTCATGAGGAACTGCTCTGAAGGTTTCTCAGGTTAGAGTTCAACTTCTACTATAAATGCATATTTATTGCACCTTTTTCTTTTATCTCTTGGAGTATTTATGCCTGATGAAACTACAGTGGAAAATAATTCCTTCTGGATTATCTTTCTGTTATATGAGTGAATATTTTTAGTAGCCAAGGGGCTCATCTCTTGCAGTCTTTATTTCTAAAAAGACAGAAGACTACTTTCGGCTATTAAGTGCTGCTTGGTTCCTGCGAGATGGTCTTCCCTCACACTTGACCTAAGCAGCTGCTGTACCAATGATCAGTCCTAAGGAAGCCAAGCCATGTTAAGGCATTCCTGAATGTAGAAGCCTTCACTTGAGCCATCAACTCTGGTTATCCTTCACATGGTATTCTGTATTGGAACCAGACCACCCAAATGCAAATGTGAACAGCCGTCAGCAGCCTAGTTGAAAATATAAAGCCAAAATTGAATGGCCCAAGAGAAATACACTGTTTAGACAATTTGCTTCCTAATGGTGTTATATGTGAATAAATAAAACTCTTGGAGAAAGGTACAGAAGACCAGATTTAACAGCTGGAAAAATGTAAGACAAATCTACAGTCTATTTATCTTCTCATTTTATCCTAGTTCTTGACACCAAACCTACAGAAGCATAGAAACGGTCAATATCTTACTCTTCAACTAACTCAATATGCAATGAGATTGTAATATATTGAACAAAAGGAAGGCAAACACACACACACACACACACACACACACAATTTTTCTTCTTTAACTGGAATAAATCTTTTAATATCACTGAGAACTAAAGAGTTCTCTTCCTCTCTCCTTTACCTCTGACCATTAAGGAAGACTTAGAAATGCTATTATAATTATGGCTTGCATTTCATCATTTCTTTATACTCTGGAGTATACAGAAAATGAAAAGATCATGTTTTAGCTTGAAAGACTGAAAGTGAAAAACCTTCTGTTCATGGGAACACTCTGCAATGCAGTGATTTGTGTGATTGCAATCACAGAGCTGAAATAGCATGTGAATTCTCCAACGTCTTCCTTCTGTCAAAAGAACATTTCCATGAAACTACCTTTATAAGCCTCGAATGCCTGTCTGCTATCCAAAAAGAGCTCAAAATGGCTATTAAGCAACCAGCAACTTTGCCTAAATGTAGAGCAATTAGAACCATTTTCAGAGTTTTTAAAGATTATTCTAACCTTCCGTTTTCCTTTGTGAAGATTAGATGGAATCAAGAAAATAAGCAGCTTGAAGATGAGCAAGATGGAAGCATTTGGTGGAGGTTCCCTAGTATCCTTAGAGACATTAAGTGGGTTAGTATGGTTGCAAGAGAAATGCTTCTGTATCTTGGAGTCAGTTTTTGAATTTATAATTTTTATGACTAATTGGAGACAGTGAGATACTATAATCACAAAACATCTCCCATCCTCAAAAACAAACACTCCTCATCTGTGGAGCTGAGCATCTTTATTTGTCTGTTTGGACACACCATCATTACACAGCCATGCCAGGAGCATCATTTTCTTTGTTTTTTTTCTACTTCATCTCCATTGCCTTCTCTACATCACAAGTAACCTTTTCCACTGTATTTGATAGAGGTTCCACTGTATTTGATAGAGGTTCCACTGTATTTGATAGAGGTTCCTTGGGTATGAGTTGTTGTTTTGTTGTTGTTTTGCTGTTGTTAGTTGCTGTCAAGTTGGCCATTTCCTGGTGACCCCACATGCAACATGAAGAAATGTTGCTTCATCTTGTGCCACCTTCACATCCTCGTAGTCCGGGGTACACTCGAGTGCATTGCTGCTATTGAGTCGGTTCCGACTCACAGTGACCCTATAGCATTTCTGAGGAGTGCCTAGGATATTTGAATCACTGGCCTTGCTGTTCAAACTCGTAGTCCAGTACTTTATCCCACATTTTCACACTATTGTGTATTTTGATGGCCTTCCTGTCTAGGGTGCTGAGCTTCAGCTAGAGATGGAGATATATAGATATGTTGTTAAGTGAGGTTTCCAAGGAGCAGTACAGTGCCGTACTAGGAGTCCACACCTATAAATGTGTGCATGCTTTAACTCATGTTATGGCATGTGGTACAGATATTGTTTTGTTTCTTACTTTTAGGGTACCACTGTAAGAGGGCTTCAAGAAGTACATGGGAAAATTACATCATTTTTTAATTCCATTTTTCCAGAAACTTTTTTGAAACCCCCTCATATTTTAAGATTTATTCACATTGCTCTACGTATATCAAATGCATTCTTTCTAACTGTTGCATAGTAGTCCATGGTGTACACCTGCCCCAAATTCTCTTAATCATTCCCTCATATGGTGATCACGCATAGTTGACATCCTCCTCTCCACTGTAACAACATTGTGCTGAACATCCTTGTCTTTTCATGGCCCTGTCAGACCATTTTCCTTGTGTATGCACTCAGTGGTAGAATTCTTGCCTATATCCATATTTATGAGTACTGGTGTGGCACTGTGCGATAAAGCACTAGACCGCAAGGTCAGTTTGAACCACAAGGTTGATGGTTCAAACTCACCAGCTGCTAATTGGAAACACTATACAGCTTTGCTATTAGTCTGACTCAACAGCACTTAACAACAACAACAATTTATTTTAGTAGCACCTACTCTTTTTCTGCAGGAGAGCCAAGTATGTTTTGTTTTCCACTAACAGTATATGAGACTTTGTTACCCCACATTCTCAATCTTTGATGGTCTCTTAATTCTTTGGAGGGAAGCTGAGTGATTTTTTGTTTGTATGAAGGTGGTTACATGATGTTTAGTAAAAGCTTTGGGCTGCTTCAGATTTAGAGAATGAAGTAAAGAGAGCAGATGGATGTTGAGCTATGGCAGATACTGTACATACACATAGCTTTGAGACTGTTTTGTCAGTCTTTCCAATGATTCTGTGAACTATATATGCCCTTAACAAACCTCTTCCTGCTCAAATAGAGAGATTCTGTGGTTGGCAACAAAAAAGGCTGGCATATAAAGTAATTGGAACCATAAGTGGTTACAAACTCACAAGAAATGTAATTAAGAATCTGGAATTGACCATTCAGAGAGATTAGGTTTGAAAGTAGTGAGGATCTGGTTTCTATTTAAGACAGGTCACTCCAGGCTTTTATCGGTGAACTTTTCTTCTATACATTTTGGATAGATTTGATGAGAGCCTTAAAAATACTCGGTGATTTTTTTTATTAAAACAATTATTACATTTATGGAATGATTTGGAGATAATTGACATTATTTGTCCATTGGAAAACAAAGCAGAACTCTTTTTGAGCTTTCTTTTATGTCGTATCGTAATGTTAGAAAAATTCCTTCATAGAAGTTTTATGGATTTTTGTTAGATCATTTCCATTTCTGGATGACAGCCATTCTTCCTCTAGTCCAGTTAACAATCCTGGCTTGATATTCAGGAAATTATGAGTTCTATTTTAATGTTAATGGCTCTAACCACATCATAAAGCCACTATGAAATAAAAAGGAAAATGCCAAGAGGGAAACAAAAATTAGTTATTATCTGTAAGTATATTCTTAACAGGTTTTTAAAAAAAAATGTTCTTGTGAATGATGCCTGGATTCCTATTACATTTTCTAGTAAAGAAATAGTGTGGGTCTGTCTTTTGTTATTATTGAGAATATACACTACAAAGCATTAGAAATTCAATCATTCCTACATCTGCAACTCAGAGACACTGACCACATTCAAGTTACTTAACTACTATGGGTCCTTTTTAAAGTTGATTTTATATTAAGGAAGCAACACTCTTTTTTTTT
>NW_006408585.1:8832589-8835960 GCF_000296735.1 Chrysochloris asiatica
GAATTGACGCATTTGAGTTATGGTGTTAGAGCAGAATATCAAAAGTACCATGGGCTGCCAAAAGAACCAACAGATCTGTGTTGGAAGATGTGCAGCCCGAGTGCTCCTTGACGGGTAAGATGGCCAAACTTCGTCTCTCATACTTCAGACATACTGTCAGGAGGGACCAGTCCCTGGAGAAGGATATCATGTTTGGTAAGGTGGAGGGTAAGAGAAAAAGAGGATGACCCCCAGCGAGATGGATTGGCAAAGTGGCAGCATCAATGGGTTCAAGCATGGCAACAATTGTGAGGTTGGCCCAGGATCGGGCAGTATTTGGTTCTGTTGTACATAGGGTCGCTATGAGTTGGTAGCAACTCAATGGCACCTAACAACAACAACAACACTCTTCTTAGTTCTGGCCGTCCCTCAGCATTATTTTGTCAAAATTCATTGCCCCAAGATTTCAAAACTATACTGAACAAGATTAACAATAGAGAAAGTCTAATCTTGTCCCCAAGAAGCTCTGGTGACATAGTGGGTTAAGCATTGGGCTGCTAACCACAGGTCAGCAGTTCAAATCCACCAGTCATTCCAGAAAGATGAGGCTTTCTGCTCCCATCAAGATTTATAGCCTCAGAAAGCCTATACAGGATCACTATGAGTCAGATCCAACTCCACAGCACAAAATCACCACTACCACGAATCTTGTACACAGTTGAAGTATTAATTTAAAAAAAGGAGATGATGATCATAACATCTGGCCTCCACATTAGGCACCAACCCCTCCCTGTGACCTATCAGGGACACTCCCTCTACTCCAGCACTTTTCCAAGAACTGTGTTACGAGCATCAAATATACTAGTAGAAATTTTATTCTGGATGTAGAAATGTAACTGAAATGTAAAGTGAGAATGTAGTTATACAAAGGAAAAAAGATCCAACAAAGACAGAATTCAGTGGCTATTTCAGAGGGTTGGTAGTTAATTCTATCAAGAAATGTACCAGCTGGGTTGTAGACCCAGGGTTGAACAGATCTATCCTGAGCTGGAAAACAAGTCAGCGTATTTGGATTTAGTTCACCATATATCTATGTTAATAATCCAGAAACACTACTCATCTGTCAGTTTTTCGTCCTGTGGTGGCCTGCATGCTGCTGTGATTCTGGAATCGATGCCACTTGTATTTTAAGTACCAACAGAGTCACTCACGGTAGACAAGTTTCACAGCTGAGCTTCCAGACTAGGAAGGAGGAGAGATGTACTACTTCCAAATATTTAGTCACTGAAAACCTTTTGAATAGCAGTTGTTGTTGTTAAGTGCCATCGAGTCACTTCCAACCCCTGAACAGGGTTTCCCAGGCTGTAAATCTTTATGGGAGCAGAAAGCCTCATCTGTCTCCCACGGGGAAGCTGGTAGTTTTAAACTACTGACCTTATGATTCGCAGCCCGATTCGTAACCACTACACTATCAAAGCTCCTGGGCTAAAATCAGTAAAGGTGTGTACCAGGGTTCTATCTGTTCCCCATACTTACTCAGGCTTTATACTGAGCAACTAATCTGAGAAATGGGATTATATGAAGAAGAACATGGCATCAGAATTGGAAGAAGACACATTAACAATATGCAGATTACATAACCTTGTTTTCTAAAAGTTAAGAGGACTTGAAATATTTATATACAAGTGTATGAATGCATACAAGTATAGCAATTGTGAGACTGGCACAGAACTGGGCAGTGTTTCATTCTGTTGTGCCTAACAACAAAAACACCTAACAACAAAAACAATATAATCCAGAAAAACAAAATACAGTCAAACATGTTGTATCACTGGTTTGGAAGTTTTCAGACACCTCATGCCTACACATTACTCCAGGATGACATTTTATAAGTGAACTTTTGTTTAGGTCAAATCTTGAAAGATAATCATCAATTCCATAATTATCTATCATTTAATAAATTCCTATTATGTTCTGGTAGCATAGTGGTTACGAATCGGGCTGTGAACTGCAAGGTCAGCAGTTCAAAACTACCAGCTGCTCCAAAGGAGAAAGATGAGGCTTTCTCCTCCCGTAAAGATTTACAGCCTCGAAAACCCTGTTAGGGGTCACTATGGGTCGGAACCGACTCTACGGCACATAACAACAACAATTATGCTTTAGGCACAGCGCACTGTCACTAAAAAGATGTTACTGTTAAATGATTCAAGGTAGAATAGACAGCCAGAAAGTGAAAGAATGAAAAAGCACACTTGTTAAATTGAGAAAACTGGGTCAAAGAGTTTTTTCTACTCCTTTACTACTTTATGTTTAAGAAAATATATTTTTTAAAGGAGCTACAAAAAAGAGCAAGAAAATAAAACACAAATGCCCCTATCAGCTTTTTTTAAATCCATGCTATAAAAGAATCTTTCAATCTTATTTTTTAAAGGAGTGATTCCTCAATATGTTAATGAACACTTAAAGAAAAATGTGTTCCAAAGTCAAGTGGTTTTTAAATGCCTCTCTGCTAGACACTCCAGTGCACATTTTAATATAGGTAAGGATCTGTGCAGTACCAGAGGAAAGTCAGCTACAGGCATACCTCATTTTAATTTGTTTTGCTTTATTGAGCTTTGCACATATTCATTGTTTTATAAATTGAAGATACGTTGCAACCCTGGGTCAAGTATGTTTATCAACACCGTATTTTTTCCAACGACATGTGCCCTCTTCATATCTGACACATTTTGGTAACTCTCAAAGTATTTCAAACGTTTTCATAATGTTATTGCACTCCAGTGTAAAGAAAAACAAAAATCCTAATCACTGAAGCAATAAACAACATGATGATAAATGGAGAAAAAAAAAAAACTGAACTTGTCAAAGACTTCATTTTGCTTAGATCCACTATCAACACTCATGAAAGCAGCAATCAAGAAATCAAACTACGTATAGCATTAAGAAAATCTGCTGCACAAAACCTCTTTAAAGAGTTCAAGTGCAAATATGGCAGTTTGAAGACTATGATAGTTAGGTTCTGTGCCAACTTGACTGAGCCAGGACTCCCAGTTGTTTGGCAGTTAAGAGTTAACTCTATGATGATTGGCTTGGAGCAGGCAGAGTTAAGTTTATGGTGATTGTCTATGATGATTGTCTATGATTTGTTGTTGTTAGGTGCCATCGAGTTGGCACTGACTAATAACAACCTTATGCACAGCAGAACGAAACACTGCCCAGTCCTGGGCCACCCTTACTACTATTGCCTCACTTGAGTCCATCAATGCTGTCACTTGGCCAATACACCTCATTGAAGAACTTCCTCTTTTTCTCTGACCCTCCACCTTACCAAACATGATATCCTTCTCCAGCAACTGGTCCCTCCTGACAATATGTCTGAAGTATGAGAGACG
>NW_006408585.1:8836325-8848139 GCF_000296735.1 Chrysochloris asiatica
GTTGTTTATTGGTCCAGTGGTGAGGATGTTTGTTTTCTTTACATCGAGATATAATCCATACCGAAGGCTGTGTGCTTTGATCTTCATCAGTAAATGTTTTAAGTCCTCTTCACTTTCAGCAAGCAAGGTTCTATCATCTGCATATCGTAGATTGTTAATGAGTCTTCCTCCAAACCTGATACCACGTTTTTCTTCATATAAGCCAGCTTCTCAGATTATTTGCTTAGCATACAGGTTGAATAAGTATGGTGAAAGATTACAACCTTGTTGCACACCTTTCTTAATTTTAAATCATTCAGTGTTCCCATGTTCTGTTCGATCAACTGCTTCTTGGTCCAGGTACAGATTCCTCATGAGCATAATTATGTGTTCCGGAATACTCATACTTCTCAATGTTGTCCATAGCTTGTCATGATCCACACAATCGAAAGCCTTTGCATAGTCAATAAAGCACAGGTAACCATCTTTCTGATATTCTCTGCTTTCAGCCAAGATCTATCGGACATCAGCAATGATATCCCTCATTCCACGTCCTCTTCTGAATCTGGTTTGAACCTCTGGAAGTTCTCTGTCAATATATGGTTGCAGCTGTTTTTATATTACCTTTAGTAAAATTTTACTCACATGGGATATCAAAGAGATTATCTGATGATTGCCGCATTCCATTGGGTCACCTCTCTTTGGAATGGGCACAAATACTGATCTCTTCCCATCAGTCGGCCACATAGTTTTCCATATTTCTTAGCACAGATGAGTGAGTGCCTCCTTTGCCGCTTCACTTTCTTCAAAGATTTTAATTTTTAGTCCATCAATTCCTGGTCCCTTCTTCTTTGCCAATTCCTTCAAAGTATTTTGGACTTCTTCCTTCAGTATCATTGGCTCTTGATCATATGGTACCTCTTGAAATGGTTGAACATTAACCATTTCCTTTTGGTACAGTGACTGTTTGTATTCCTCCCATCTTCTCTGGATGCTTTCTGCATCATTCAATAATTTTCCCAGAGAATCTTTCAATAAAGAAAATTGAGGCTTGACCTTTTTCTTCAGTTCCCCCATCTTGAGAAACACTGAGCATGTTCTTCCTTTTTGGTTTTCTGATTCCAGATCTTTGCACATTTTTGGTAATATTTGGCTTTATCGTCTCGAGCTGATCTTTGAAATTTTCTCTTCAGCTCTTGGACCTCCTCATTTCTTCCATTTGTTTTAGCATCCCTACACTGGAGAGCAAGTTTCAGAGTCTCTTCTGACATCCATTTTCACCTTTTCCTTCTTGTCTTCTTAATGACTTTTTGCTGTCTTCATGTGTGATGCTCTTGATGTCATCCCATAACTCTTCTGGTCTTCAGTCTTTAGTGTTTACTGTATCCAATCTGTTCTTCAGATGATCCCTAAATTCAGGTGGGATATAGCCAAGGTCATATTTTGGCTCTTGTGGACTTGTTTTCATTTTCTTCAGCTTCAGTTTGAATTTGCATATGAGTAATTGATGGTCTATTCCCCAGTCTGCCCCTGGCCTTGTTTTGACTGATGATATAGAGCTATGAGTAGCCAGTCAATAAAAGGTATGCTTCCTTAGAGGTGTGGCCTGCTCCCAATATAATGGACATGCAAAAGGAGCAGTCTCTCTCAACTGCTGGGGACCTGGGACTTTTCAATACTCACTCCCCCTACTCACACGCATGCACATGCATGCATACACGCTTCATTGGTTTTACTTCTCTAGGCTAAGACAAGGACTAAGGTACACCTGACCCAAGCCATGGTATTTTCAATAGCTTCATATATGTCAAAGTTGGACAGTGAATGACGAAAACTGTAGAATTGATGCATTTCAATTATAGTTTTGGAAAAGAATATTAAAAATATCATTGACTAAAAACCAGCATAATAGATAAAGAAGGACATTATCTCATGATTAAAAGGCCGATTGAAGAAGATGGCATAACCAAAATAAGTATCTATACTCCCAGGTAAAGAGCCCCAAAATATATAACGCAAACCTTAATAGAATTGAAGAAAGAAATAAACCAATCTACATAATAGTGGGAGATTTTAATACACCTGTTTAGAAAAAGGATAGAACATCCAGACAAAGACACAGAGGAACTAAACCAACTTGACCTCATAAATGTGTACAGAGCATTCAACCCAACAACAGCACACATTCTTTTCTAGTGCATAAGGAACCTTCTCCAGAATAGACCAGCTCTTAGGCCACAGAACAAAGCCACCAAATATTTACAAACATCAAAATAAATAAAAAAAAGGATCTTCTTAGATCATAACACCATTAAAATTAGAAATCAACAATAGGAAAGCCAAGGAAATAAATTCAAATACATGGAAACTGAATAACAATGTGCTTAAAAGCTAATGGACAGTAGAACAAATACAAGGTGAATTCACAAAAGCCCTTTACCGAAACAAATGAGAATGAAAACACAACATACCAATATCTTTGGGATGTGGCAAGAGCCGTGCTGAGGGGACAATTTATTGCAATAAATGCACAGGTCCAAAAAGAAGAAAGAACCAAAAAAATACCATTGACTGCCAGAAGAATAAACAAATCCATTTTGGAAGAAGAACAGCCAGAATGCTCCTTAAAAGGTAGCATAGCAAAACAGTCTCTCATAAAACATATTATCAGGAGGGACCAGTCGCTGGAAAAGGACATCATGCTTGCTAATGTGGAAGGTCAGCAAAAGAGAGGAAGACTCCCAGGGAGATAGATTGGCATGGTGGCAGCAGCAAAGGGCTCAACATAATAGTGATTGGGACGCTGGTGCAGGACTAGGCAGTGTTTCGTTCTGTTGTGCATAGGGTTGCTGTAAGTTGGAACCAACTCTACGGCACCTAATAAAAACAACATTGCACACTTTATAGACTACAGTGTAAACATAATTTTCATAAGCACTGGGAAACCCAAAAAATTTAAGTGACTCACTTTATTGTGATATTCTCTTTATTGCAGAGGTCTGGAACTAAGCCCACACTATTGCTGAGGTATGCCTGTACTTTATCCATTCTAGCTCAGTATTTCCCATGTATTTGACCACGGAACTCATTTTTTGGAATGACACCTATTAAAAAGCAGTTTGGGGAATGCCATTACAAGATAAGGACTATTGCCTCAATTTATGAACATTTAATTTCACTTAAAGAACCAATCTAATTATAATGCTGTAAAGTTGAGTTTACATAGATCCATTTCCAGTTGGTGCACATTTACCTTTGTGTGCAGGTACAGACACTTGGCCCTCTTTTAATTAGAAACTCTTAGTTCTTTAATGTGGTATTTATTGTATCTCATGCTGAGATAAATAGTTTGTGTTTATGCAATTTCCCAGGACTAATTGTTGAGTTTTTAGAACAGTCTTTCACTAATCTCTAATGAGTACAATTAAATGAACCACGAAAATAAAACAAATTATGAATTCAGCCACCTATTGTGACTTGGTTGATGTGGAAGTATCTGATATAAAACAGACATGCAAGATTGTTGGCTTTTTGCCCAAGATTACTAGAGGTAAAATTATCCGAGTAATCTCTTCTTGCTTCCCGCTTGAGCCCTTCCTCTAAATTCCCCAAATAGAAGGTGATTTAAGAAACACAACATTATGTGTTTCTTACATCTTACACCAATAATGAAGTGCCTGTTACCTTGAACTTTTTCTGTGTTTCTTCAATAGTAAAATGCTACATCTGAATACTTTGAAAAATTAAAATCAATTTTTCTTTCTTTAAGAAACATTTGCAGTTGCTAGTGGGTGTCTCCGTAGAACCTTTTCTCAGATAAGTTTGCACTTCTGGAGTCTCTCTTGAACCAGAGGATGGTTGTGCTTTATCAGAAGTCTGTCTTGGATCTAATCAAGGAATTGAGATGGAATTGGCATGCTCATTGTAACTCTGAGAGAACTACTCTATGTGGTGCAGATTCCATGCTTTTGGCATTGCAGCTTTCCATGGCAGAGAACAACAAACGGGCTCTTCTATGATAATATCAAATGGTATGTTTGAAAACGCCTATATATCTGTGTGATTGAAGACATTAAGTACTGTGATGAGTAGCACATGGGATCTTAAAAGCTTGTGAGTGGCCATCTAAGGTGAAACTATTGGTCTGTTGCATCTGGAGCAATGAAGAGTGAAGAACATTGAAGACATATGGAAACAATTAGTCCTATCATCGAATGGACCATGAGAAACTCCTCCTCCATGAGATTAGAACCAATTGGTACCAGCTGACCACTACCAAGCACACCAACTGCTCTGAAAGGGAGCCCATTAGAAGGTCCTAGGTGGCAGAAAAGTGTGGAACAAAATTGAAAATCACTGGTGGAGCCCCTGAGACTATGCCCCATAGTCACCCTTCAGGTCTGAGTTGAACTAACCTCCATGGCTCAAGTTTCAGCCAAACAATCGACTTACTAGGTCTATAAGATGAATAATAAAAATAAAGAGGTAATGCCTTCAGAATAATCAACCATTTAAGCTCCAAAGGGCAACATTTGTCAAAGGATAAGATTCAGAGTTCAGGAAAGGTTAATAAAGAAGAAGGAATGGAAAAGGAATTGGGATGAATGATGTTAAATTATGGGCATTGCAGTCTGACATACAACAAAAAGTCGATGAATTGTTGCATGGAAAACTGATTTGCTCTGTAAGCTTTCACACAATTAACAGTAAAATGCTGAAAGAAAAAAAAGGAAAGAAAAAAAAGGAAAGAAAAAAATATTTGCAATAAAAATATTAATAAAAGGCCTTGTTTATTAGATTAAGTCTTATTTATTAAGTGACAAAAGCAATTCTTGGATCTGAAATCAGAATGATGATTTTTAAAGTTCATGTATATTGATTATTGTATTCAGCTATATTAACTCCTATGCTTAGCTACCTTTTTTAAGCTTACTTAGGGCAAGTATCCAATACTTGATCAAAACTGAAAAATACTAATCCAGTTTTAGAAAATATATAATGAGTTGTCTCCACAATACTATCTAGGATTTCCAAGACTGTAACTCTTTACAGAAGCAGATTGCCTTTTCTGTGAAGGAGACCTCAGAGTCACTGGTGGATTGATTTGAACCACTGACCTTGTGGGTAGCAGTCTAGAGCTTACCCTACAATGTCACCAGAGTTCTTTATGTAGTTACAAGTAAAATGTATTTCTTAACTAAATTATGAGCCCTGGTGTGGTTCTATAGGATAAGCACTAGACTGCTAACCACTAGGTGGGCAGTTCAAACCACCTACCACTCTCAGAAACCCTGTACATAGTTGCTAGGAGTTGAAATCAACACAAGGGCACACAGCAGCAAAGTATATTATATACATAAATTCATAGACCAGAATACAGTGATACAGGGGATCCTGTAGCGCCAGCTACCTTAGGAGCATTTACCCAGATGTCCCCATTCAATGTTTTAGGGTCTCATGTTTTCCCAACCAGAGACCTACTCTTAGCGTAAGAAGTCACCTTGACTATTGAACATTTCTAGAGCTCTGTGATTCCTCTGAGATTTTAAATCTGCTTCTCAGCTGTTTTTACTCATCTATGGATGATAAAGACTTTTTAACCTGCCGAAGAGGTCCTCTGGTTCTCACATAGTCTTTCTATGTTTGTTAACTTCTCTCAGATTTTCATTATCCCATCAAGGTGTCAATACAGCTTATTAGTAATAATGCATCTTCACTCCTGGTAGCTATTGTTCTGCAGTATCTTGCATCGGCCAGGATCATTACACTGGCAAGGACATTCCATTAGGAAATTTCCCAATGTCATCTTAGCAATTAATTGGGTTTTTCATTTATGCCAGGAGTATTTATGCCCCACAATCTGCTAAAAGGAGGTTATCCTCATGAGTCAAACTATGAGTGGCCAAGCCTAAACCCCACCTGGTCATCTGCTTTCTTACTCTTTGAACAATTGGTATTAGTTTGGGTCCTCCAAGAAACCCTTATCAAGAGTAAGCAAACAGCCTTTTCTTTTAGGTGTGCAAGAGATTTATTGGAGGACAAGGCTCTGAAGGATAAATGAGAAGGGAACAAGTAAAGTCAGAAGAACCTTCTAACTGTGATGTAAATCTGACATCTGTGAAAGGAGATGGAAGAGGAAGAATCCATAAGAGCTTCAGATCTCACTGCAGCCCTGAAAAAGTCTTCATCAGACTGAAGGGGAGCACCTAAGAAATGGTTGCCCACTAGAGGAGACTCACATCAGGTAGGAAGGGCCCAGCTTAAGAATCCGCACCATGCTCTACAGAAGCAACCACAGAGAAGCATGGTCTTGGTGTGAGTAACATCAGAGATCCAAAGGGGAAGCAGTTGGGAGCTATCAGGCAACTGTGCTCCCCAGAGCAGTATCTATGGCATGGTATGATGAGTACAACTCAACCATCTCCATCATATCCTTCTGAATTATTTCTGAAGATGACTAGACTAGAGAGTGTACATTTGTATGTCTCTTGTTCTGAATTCCTACTTCAAGTGAAATATTCTGTCTCCTTTTGTGATTATCCTACCACTTTGGCCTAATTGCTTTAATGCCCTCTGCCCTAAACTGAAACAAACACCTCCATTCGTTCCCTAAAGAAGAGTGCTATGAGGTGTCAAACATATTAAATATTTGGTAACAATGGAGGTCAATTTTAATAAAAAAGAATGAAATTTTAAACTGCATTAGATTTTACTATGCCTGGAGTATAGGTGCCCTTTGGTGCCTCAAGGAATCTCTTACTAGGTTTTGTATTCTTACTTTTCTATCAGCCACGCCCCTCCCCTCTTTATTTATTTTTTTCTTTTTTCTTTCTTCTTTCAGTTTGAGTCTCAATTCTCAAATTTTTCCTTAGGGGATTCTTAAAAAGTGAGGAAATTTTAAATTCTTCTATTTCTCACTTTTTTTGGTCATTTATTTCAAATGTTAAAATGAGGATCTTAAAGTTTAATTTATCATAACAACAACAAAAAACCCAACAACCAAAAAACAAAAACAGGTGTTTATGGACTCCCTGGATGGTGCTAATGGTTAAATGCTTGGTTAATACACTAAGCTGTTAACCAAAAAGCTAGAGGTTTGAGTCTACTCAGGGGCACTTTTAAGGCCCTGGTGATCTATTTCCAAAAAATAAAAAAACCCAAAGGCTCAGTCCTGGAGAACCAGTTATACTTTGATACACATGGGACACCCACAGATCACAGTCACCATGACTACAACTGGGGACAAAGGGCTTGTGTTCAATATTGCAGTCAACTCCCGAGTTCCTGATCCTTTCTCCTATCTTGGTTTTGGCCACTTCTGACTGTATTTTTATATACTGTATACTATATTTTTTATTTGTTTATAGATTATTAAAACATCTTAGCTTGCAATCTCTAATTGCTCTCCTCTAATTTCACAAGAGGAAAGGAAAAATATCACATTCAGCAGCATCAGCCCAAAGCCAAGTTCTATGAGGCTGAGATCAGACATGTCTCCACCCTTCAACCTTCTGACCGATTCTGACGCCAACCATTCATGGCACTCTCTACTTCAATAATTCATTGCAATGGCCACACCACACTCAGACAGTACTCCCGATTATAGGATTCATTAGGGAAATTAATGGGTTAGAATTCAGGGTCAGAAATGCTCAGGACACAGTTCCCTTAGCGATGCTGCCGGCAAGCCTACCTTTGAGCCCTTGCCTGCTCAGACAATGTTACATACCCAAACGTTGCACTCCCCTATAAACCTCAGCTCCAAAGCATTCAGCAAACCTAGTTTCCTCAATTAAGTGCTGGAGGCACCCACTTTTGCCAGTGAGCATCCTGCCCAAAGACACTCACCTTTCTCACTCCATGGGACAGGAACCCCCCCGCTGTGTCTTGTGCTCTATCTCTCAGTTCTGTTGCTCTGGTTGTCAGATCTCTCTGTCTCCTGGATTGAGGAGGTTCAACACACAAGGATCTTGGGGGGCAGTCCAAAGGGAACACTCCACTCTTGACTCCTCTTTGATGGTACTGAGATCACACATTCTTGTTTCTCAGATGGCTTATTTTAAAACCACATTAGAGTTCCATGTTTTTACAATCATAATTAATCCTGTTAACAATCACTCACAACTGAATCATATAATCCTATCAACATCTTCCCCCACCTTTTCCTATCAGGGAATGGTCATTTGATGGGCATTACAAAGACTAGAAGAGACTTTAAATAATTCACTGCATCCCAAAGAATAAAGCCAACGCTATGATATACCTAATCCAAAACACAAGAGAACAAAATAACCATACACAAGTTTTTTCTATGCAATTTCTTATCTCCAGTTCATTTTTCAATCTATTGGTATTTTCACTGTCGAAGGTAACATTTAGTAATGGCAAATGTACATAAAGAAGACTACATATCAATTTGTGAATAGATACAGGCATGAAGCCAACATGTATAAAAGGAAAATGGCTTAGAGGAGCTGATTCTTTGATGTGTAGGTTCCTTTATAAGAATTTTTCTTTCTCTCTCTCATAATAATAAAAGTAAAAGCCTAGTTCAAAACACAATTAGTCTTTCATGGTAAGGACGATGAATGGAGGCAATTTGATGCAAATGTCCTTTGATTAAATAGATCACTGTTTGACTTCTTATGAAATAATCAACATCAAAATAAAATCTAGATCTTTTCAAGTTCATGTGGGTATGGTTTATTTTAGCAGAATTAGAATGGTGTATGCATTTTGAACTCTTGTGAGCTTAAATATTTTTAAAAGACTCTGGGAAATCATTGGAAAATAACCCAATTTCATTCATGCACCACAGCATAGACAATTGAAACAAATCAAGTTCCCCAGAATACATATTTGCCTTCAGATTCACCTTGTACCTGCAGCTTTGATTTTGAAATTACCATCACATGTATTTGTTTTGAAGTCACTCTTGATAAGTGAGGTCTGTGCTGCAACATAGAGATAAGCAGGGGTGAACTGTGGAGGGAAAATCTATCAATTCCCAAACTCAAAAGAGAATGACTCAGCTGCACATTCGTACCCTTTCCAGTTTAAAATTTCTTCTAGTCCATATGATTAGCACAAGTTTGAACCAGAATATTCTACATCTGTATTAGATTAAGGGTCCAAAGAATGCTTGTTTTCTTACCTATAATTACCTGAGAAAAAAATCCTCATTTTCACCTGTGTCCTCTGTTGGGGTGATCTCGCAATGGCAGCTAGGAATTTGCAATAGGATGATTGTGATATGATGTTCTTCAGCTGGCAGTGATAGTTGACCCTTGCTTCAATCACCTTTACAAGTCAGCATTTTGGTTGTTTCCCCCAGGGTCCAAACAATGTGTTCTTCTTCTCTATGAGTTTGTGATCCTTTCACCTTAAACACAAACAAAGCATACAAATACAAAATAAGTGTTCTGTACTTGAGCCTAACCCTAATGATGCAGTTTCCTAGTAGGCATTAGCACTAAAAACTGAACTAACCTTTACTATTATTCCACATTGACTTATTATTCAGGAAAAGCTTACAAATCCCAGCTGTAGCATTTATTCTCTGTGTGCCTTTAAGCAAGTTACTTAACTTCTCTTGGCCTCACTTTCCTTATCCAATCAGCTGCTTCCAAGCAGTTTCAATTGCTGAAACTGCTTCCAGGGATTTCTCATTGTCTCCCTTACCTTAAATTTAAAGGTGGCTGCACAGTGCAGATATGCCCTGTTTGGAACACACCTCCCTCCTTTCTTTCCAGATACCTAAAATAATCACGTTAATGAGATAAGGTTGCTGGCAAGAGACAAGCTAGCCCCTGAAGAGAAAGAAAAATAATATCTCAACAAATCATCTTGCTACGTAAAGATCCTATGGGCTGAAGAATTCTAAGCAGGTTAACTCCCAAAGTCTTTGCTCAAATTGCATGATATTCTGTGCCTCTTAAGATAATAGTGTAAAAAATGACTTTTGTAAATCTACAAATGATATTTTGAAATCTTTTTTTTTTTTTTTTTATAAAGTCAGGGAAAGGCTCATTTTGTTAACAAATAATGGTAAGGAACACAACCCACATGTCACTTTTGTTCTTGGGGATATGTATAAACGGCCAGCCAATCCCAAAAGACTGTTGCTATCAAGTGAATCAGAACAGCTTCTTCAGCAGTTAAAATGACTCTATGGAACACTTTTCTTCTATAAATGAAGGCCTTGTTTTAGAACTGGCCTGGATGCTTCTGATTTTATTGGAACTATACTAAGAAGCTAGTTAGCTGTGAATTCCTGCCTTGTGGCTTAAGGTGCACAAAAGTGAATACAGTGCCTTAGCTGCTGTTGGGTCTCACACCCCCGAAGTCCCAGGTGGAATTCAATGTCCTCAAGTAGGCTGCTTTGAAATTTTAGTTTGTAAAGCTGGCTTGTCAGAGCAGCAAAACACAAATGACCGTATGTATATTGACTCTACTTTATATAGCCTCTATATAAAAGCTATATTGAACATTTATGAGGGCTCGCCTCTGAAAAACTGCAGATTATAATAGAAAGTATGTTTTTGCATTTTTTACCAAACCTCAAACTCCAATAGACTGAGAGCTTGATTGAGCCAAGAAATAGAAAGAGGGAGCTAGTTACCACAACTGCAGTTTTCCTGGCTCAAGTCAATCTGCTTCACTCATTCAGGCCTTGAGGCAAAGGAACAAAAGAGCCCAAACTGTTCCAAACCCTTTGCCCACATCTGCCCACACTCCTGCTCTCTGTCCACAAATCTGGGGAAAGAAGCTAAGCAGGCAATCTCTTCAGTAAAGGGGAATTCTTTTAACATTTTCCCACCACATATTATACATTTCCTCAGCTTTAAAACTGTGAAACTATTGTAAATTGTTCAAACAGCAAAGGTCTAATCATAAACGGCCTCCAAACATTTACGTTTAATAAGTCTACTTTTTCCAAAGTTATCTGGACACAAATTTTCACTTGAAAATTGTTTAAATATGAGAAGACTTCAAAAACTTTGTAGAAAAACAGAATGAAAAGATAGTGAAAATTTTCCGGGAACTTTCTGAAGCTCCCTTGTATACTTAATTTTCTCCCATTTGTCTGATTGGTTCACAGGATCCAACAAGGAAGGTCCTCTATTTAAAAAGGTAGATCAATACAGGAAATTCGTTACCTTGAGCTAAAAGTCAAACAGGAGATAGTGTGCTACCCCAGAGATTAATACAGCAGAGAGAAACAAATAGAGGTCAAGCCAGAATCAGGTCAGCTGACATGTCCATTAGTATCGGAGCCAAGAGGAGACTCAGTTCCTGCTGGAGAAGCAGACACCTAACCTGTGTGCTACCTTCCTCCTGTATGCCTCACAATCTCTCGCCAGTGCCTCGCACTGGCCAAATCTACCAGAAGCCAGCTGAGACGAAAATATGGGAATCACAGATGCAGTGGTCAGCCCCACTGCCAGAGAGAGTGGAGTAAGGGATGGAAGATGAATTGAGGGACACACTGAACTCATATGTATCTTGACCATTCTCTAAATTCCCAAAGCAAATATATATATATATATATATGAGGGGCCTTCAAAAAAGTTCATGGAAAAATAGAACTTAAAGATAATGGAATTTTTCCATTAGCTTGTTGAAGTCCATATGTATATATATGTTGTCATGCTGTCAAGCACCATCAAGTTGGTTCCAACCTATAGTGATCCTGCCCAGGGTTTCCGAGGAGTGGCTGGTGAGCTTGAACTGCTGACTTGCAGTTCAAATGACTTTGCAGTCCAGTGCATTAACCTCTCTCTCTCTCTGTCTCTGTCTCTCTCTATATATATATATGTGTGTGTGTGTGTGTGT
>NW_006408585.1:8848763-8849942 GCF_000296735.1 Chrysochloris asiatica
TTGGGAAGACTATACTCTAAGGACTTTACCAGTCAAAGAAACTGCTTTTCTTCTATTCCCTAGCTTAATGTCTTCCATCTATGGCAGAATCCTGGTGTGGCAATGTAGGATAAGCACTGAACTGACTGCTAATCACAAAGTTCATATTTCAAGCCCACCAGCTGCTTTCAGAAATCCTATACAGTGTCACTGTGAGTTGGAACTGACTCAACAGTACACAACAACAGCACGGAGTTATGGGTGGCATACCTGAAAGCTGTAAGTTCAAGTTTACCCAGAGGCACCTTGAAAGACAGGTCTAACGATGTTCTTCTGAAAACGTAAGCACTGAAAACCCTATGGGGCAGTTCTATTCTAATACACATGGAGTCAACTCAATGGCAACTAGTTTATGGAAGTATCAAACTCACTATCCAATGAGATCCATTGAAGACTCATCCTGTTGCATTTTTCTTTATTTTCTTGATATTCATTCAATTTATTCTCAGATTCACACAGTACCTTCAAGTTCTCTAGAGAAATAGAAGTATACACACACATACACACATACGCACAAAGGTGAGTCAAAAATTAGCCACACTCTGGTTATAATAAAACACCCATCCATGAATACCCATCCAAATCCATGGCTGATGATAGACAACATTGTGTGTGCATGTGAAATGATTCTGATGAACAGACGAGTGATGGTGGATCATATCCATGGTAGAGCCATGGTATATCATTTACAAAGCAGCCATAGCTCACTCTGCCTATGAAATAATCTACGACAGACTTGGGTTCTGAAAAGTTTGTACAAGATGGGTACCAAAACAATTTGTGGAAAAGCAGAAGCAGATGAGTTTGGACATCTGCATTATCCTGCAGTGCCACACCAGGTCTCTCTCTCTGTCTCTTTATATGTGTGTGTGTGTGTGTGTGTGTGTGTGTGTATAGTTCTTAAGTGCTGTTAAGTCAATGTCAACTCATAGCGATCCTGTATAGGGTTTCCGAGGAGCAGCTGGTGAGTTTGAACCACTAACCTGGTGCTTCAAACTGACCTTCAGATCAAGTGTTTGCCATACAGTGCCACACCAGGACTCTATTTGTGTCTCTATGTCTCTCTCTGTCTCTATATATCTATATCTATATATAGATATATAGTGGTGATGTGCCATGGAGTTGGCTCTGACTCATAGC
>NW_006408585.1:8850995-8857377 GCF_000296735.1 Chrysochloris asiatica
CATCTTTCTCCCGCGGAACAGCTGGTAGTTTCGAACTGCTGACCTTGTGGTTCACAGCCCGATTCGTAACCACTACATTACCAGAGCTCCTTTATATATATAGATGTAGATATATAGATATATATCATGGAGTCCTGGTGTGGCGCTGTGGGTTAATACGCCAGACTGCAAAACCGTTTGAACTGCAAGGTCGGCGGTTCAAGCTCACCAGCTGCTCCTTGGAAACCCTATACAGGGTCGCTATGGGTCGGAATCGATTCGACGGCACTTGACAACAACAACAATATATATATATCATACGCCATTGAGTTGGTTCTGACTCATAGAAAACCTGTATAGTTTCCAAGGTCATAAATATATAATCCACACCAGGACTCTATGAGGGGAGGGTTGTTGTTGTTAAGTACCATGGAGTTGGTTCCGACTCATAGTGACGCTGCACGGGGTTTCCAAGGCTGTAAACATTTATGGGAGCAGAACGCCTCATCCTTCTCCTGACGTAGCGTTTTCATGAGTCATCACAAGGAAGAATGGCTGGGAGAAGAGTGCTCAGTTGATAGAATGCTTTTGCTGTGTATCGTGTAGAGTTTTGAGATAGAGGGAGAGAAAAGCAAGGACAGAGAACACACGAATGAGTGGTGACTGTTTCCTGTCCTCTTTGGTAAGTAACTTGTTTTCCTTCTGGAGAAGGAGGCCTGATGGCACGTGACTACTAACTAAAAGGTTCATGGTCTGTGAAGATTTACAGCCTTGGAAACCCTATGGGGCAGTTGTACTATGTCTTATAGGGGCACTAAGAATCAGAATGGACTTGACAAGAGTGGGTTCCTTTTTGAGAAGAAAACCTATACCTAGGAGAATACTTTTGCTATCTATGGGTGGGGAGTAAAGGCAATTGAGCAGAGAACAGATGGAATGCATCTGCAATGGGAGTAGACAAAAATGTATTTTCAGCGCCATCAGTAAATTGTTACTGTGAGAAAGCCAAACCAGCACTGTCTTCATCACTGCAAGAGCTCGTCCCCCGGTCAGTTCCCAACCTCACATGTGCACCCAGGATACTTCCCAGCTGTTTGGCAGTGTCTGAATTCTTCTCATCCGATTGGAACCTCAGACCATAATGGAAGCCACTGTGTCATCAACAAATCTTCCCATCACATCCCCTAGAGAGGTCCAGCAGTTCTGAGCATGTCCAGTAGAGATAAAATGCTACACTGGCCAAAGTAAATACAGACAGGAAGCAATTGCCTTTAGTATTAGTCACATAGCACTTCCATGCACCAGGCTATCCACCACCTTATTGAATCTTTACAGCAGCCTTATGTGGTAGCTACTATTATTTTTTCCCATTTCACAGAAACATCCTGATGCTTCAAGGTTGGGTCAATTTTCCAGAGTCACACAATTAATAAGTGACAGATTTTTAACTCAAACTTAGATCTATCTCTCCCTTGGATTCAAAGTTCTTTATTACTATGTTCTTGTCTATATCAACTCTAAAGGAAACAGTGAAAAGTTTTGAAAGCACAGGACTAACTAAGTCTTGTACACACACACGATAGTGATTCATTGAAGAGGTAGTAAAGCAAAGAACCATTACTTGTTTGGTCTTGTATGATTTTAGTGTACAATAATCAGTGAAACCTTGCTATGTATACATAGTCCTATGACTGAATCATGTAATATCTAGTGATGTTTTAAAAGCTTCCATATCCTCAAATTCTCTAGCTACCCAAACCCTAGAGAATAAATACCCCATTTTCCAACTTTTCTTCCTAGACCTTCTCAACTGGAATCACCAAAACATAGAATCTGTGGGCTCAGATCTTGGCCAATACTGGGGTGGGTCCTATCCCCAGTGTCAGGGAAGATCAAATTTCATGGCTTTCTGCCCAGGATCCACCTGTCTGTGATTAGTGTTATTCACCTGGTGCCCATACAGTTTTATTCTTGTTGTTGTTGTTAATTTTCATCAAGTCTTTGATCTTCATCTGTAAGTATTTTAAGTTCTCTTTACTTTCAGCAAGCAAGGTTGTATCATCTGCATATTGCTGGTTATTAATGAGTCTTCCTCTAATCCTGGTGCCATGTTTTTCTTTATGTAATCCAGCTTCTCAGACTATTTGCTCAGCATACAGATTGAATAAGTATGGTGAAAGACTACAACCCTGGTGCACACCTTTCCTAATTTTAAACCATTCAGTGTTTCCTTGTTCTAACAAATGCCTCTTTGTCTGTGTATGGGTTCCTCATGAGCACACTTGTGTTCTGAAATACTCACACTTCACAATTTGTCCATAACTTGTCATAATTCACACAATCAAAAGCCTTTGTGTAGTCAATAAAGCACAGGTAAACATCTTTCTGGTATTCTCTGCTTTCAGTCAAGATCCATCAGACATCAGCAATGATATCCCTCGTTCCACGTCCTCTTCTTAATCCAACTTTAACTTCTGTATGCTTGCAGCCATTTCTGTATTACCTTTAGTAAAACTTTGCTAGCATGGGATATCAAAAATGTTGTCCGATGATTTCTGCCTTCTGTTGGGTGACCTCTCTTTGGAATGGGCACATGTATTGATCTCTTCCAGACAGTTGGCCAGGTAGTTGTCCAAATTTCTTGGCATGGGTGAGTGAGTACCTCCAGTTTTATTCTTAGTGAGTCCATATACCTTGCCTTTGCCTTTGCTCGCGTTTCTGCTGTACTACTGAAATCCACATGGCTCGTCTGAACTGTACGGCCTCTAATCTCGGGCCCTATCCCTTGAATACTTACAACATCTACAGAAGTAAAACAATTAGTAGAGAATGACAAACACATCACCCAAATACTGTCACTTTTCTTCCAACACTCACAGCTAGGGTGATCATATGATGTGTTATCTAAACCAGGACCCCTTTGAGAAAGAAAAGGATTGTTAATTATATCATGTCAGTAGGTATACACCAGGAAGGTCCCATAGTAGACATTACTAACTGATTCTATCCTTCTCCACAGTACTCCAGGCACCACTTGTGAGATACAAGCTATGCGTAATCATTTAACTAGTACCTTAGGACACTCATCGCTCTTACGCATATGCAGGTAATTTGCTTAATTTTTCAGCATGGATTTCAGTGTTTACTATGCACACTTGTTGTTGTTGAGAATATACACAGCAAAACATACACCATCTCAACAGTTTCTACGTGTACACTTCAGTAACATTGATTATATTCTTTGAGCTGTACAACTATTCTCATGCTTCTTTTCTGAGTTGTTCCTAGTAATTTACTTTTTTAAAGAAAAAGAAGACATAGTCCCAAACAGATGATAAACTATGAATAGGAAGACATACACATAAACATATCATACAATAGTTTTGGAGAAAACACAACACACGTATATTTTATGATTACAAATATTATCTTCCATAAATGAATTTCCCTGGTCAGGTGAGAACAGGTACCCATTTGTAACCAAGTTAGACTTGAATGTAAACATTCCATTGACTCTCCTTTGGAGTTCATACATGTTATAGCCCAGGTTCTGGGATCAGAAATTCCTGATTTCAACTTCTGAAACTACTAGATGTATGATACAATGGAAAACAGAAAATAAGTACAAAAGAAGAAGTAAATACTTTAAAAGTGGGGAAAGGAAGAGGATAATTCTGTTAGCGATGCCTGTCTACTGTGATGCTTTATTTATTTTCCTTTTAAATAATATTTTTAGGTTAAAGAAGTACAAACAAGGAAATGTAAAAATTTACAATCCTAATACCCAGATTATCACTGCTAATATTTAAAAATTACAACAACAACAAAATTAATATAGTTACATGACAAGACAGTTAAACAATTCAGAAAGAATAGAATAGACATTTCCCTCCCGGTCTCTCTCCCTGAAGAAGCCACTGTTAAATATTCTTGTGTCTCTTTCCAGAAAAGCAAATATACATTTATCTGCCTATATATATTCTGTGTTTTGTTTTGTTTTTTGTTTTTTTTCACTTACCAGTATATCTTGATGGTCTTTCCATGTCAGTACATACAAACTTCATCTTTTTTAATCAGTAGCAAACTAGTCCATCACATACATGTATTATAATGATTTAACTAGTCCTTCATATTTTTTTATTTTGCGCCTATAAACAATATTGCAGTTACAGGCCTGGTGTGGCACTGTGGGTTAATGCAGCAGACTGCAAAATCATTTGAACTGCAAAGTCAGTGGTTCAAGCTCACCAGCTGTTCCTCGGAAATCCTACACAAGGTCACTATGGGTCAGAACCGACTCAGCAGCGCTTAACAACAACAAAAACAAATAAATTTGGTTTAAACCCACAGGCTCATTAAGAATGAAAATAAAAATGTGATACAGGTTATTTCCAGACTTCGGTCATTATTTCCCATGGCCCATTTCCTCAAGCTTCTCCTCACTTTTAGTTTCTGTGTCTTTAATTCTCTTATTTTTGGCAAGCAAGCTTATCTTCTAAAGCCCGCCTGGTTCTCTTGATGAATGAAATTCCTTTGGACTTGCTGTCCTGGCCTTAACCTCAGCATCCTCCCTAGGGCCCACCTGTCAACACCTGCCTCCTGGCTCCACAACCCTCAAAGCTGATTGAGAGGCATCCTCCTTGGATACTTGAACTTCACCATATAGCTTTCTCTAAGGAGAATGGAAATTTGAAAAAAAAGACTTCCTAGATGAGATTTAGGTGGACTTTAAAGGACAGGGTGGATTTTTAAAAGCAAGGCAAAACCCTCAGGGGAGGACTAAATGACTTCTCCAGATACTTTGCAATGCATGACTTTGTATAAGGCCTGTATTCTGTGCCAAGTCAATTTATCTAGCAAGAGTTTTCCAAATGCCACATGAATACCTGGAGGCCAGTTTAATGTGCATTAAAGCACAGACAAACTGTCTGTGTCATTATGGAGAGCCCATAGAGCACTCTATTGACACAGACAAACTGTCTGTGTCATTATGGAGAGCCCATAGAGCACTCTATTGACACAGAAGCGGAGTCCAGGGGAAGCTTATACAGAATCAGTTTCTTGGGGGAGATTCTGGTGGGTGGACACCCTGGGTAGTGTAAACAGTTAACGCAGGGTTCAAGTTTTTGTGAAGAATTACACTTCCTTATGTGAGAATGGTGGCAAAACTTGAAGAATTCAGTAAACAATGTCATTGAATGGCTCACATAGAAACTATTGAACTGGTGGATGTTTTGTTATGTATATTCTCAACAATGAATAAATTATTTTAAAAAGTTTAAAGAATTGTGATTCTTTGTGATGAACAAGGAAAGCTAGGGCAAAACCATTCCACCTGAATGAAAGAGCTTCTAAAGGCTTGACAACAGTGGCAATTCTGTCCGCCTATGCTGTGGAATAATGCATGAACTACGCAGCAATTCAGAGGGATTTGACGACAATTACTAGGTGATGAATGCATACTTGGAAATGTTAGGGTTTCTGTAGTAACACAGTGCTGTCCACTTAATGGATTCTAGTTTATTCCTGCAGCCCTGGTGAGACACTATAGGATAAGCACTGGAGTGCTGATCACAAGGCTGATGCTTCAAACCCACCAACCACTCCTTGGAAACCCTGCACAGGGCTGCTATGAGTCAGAGCTGACTTGACAGCACTAAACAACAATAGTTTATTCCTAGATCCGAAAGTTTGAGGAGGCAAAGCAGTTAAGTATTCTTAGGTACAAAGGTTACTTGTTGAAGATCTTCAACAAGACCTCAAAGTCCCTAAAAAACATCCTGAATAAGAATGCTATATTTAGAAAAATGTAGAATCTACATAGCCAAAAGGAACTCTGGTGGCTCAATGGGTTAAGTATTGGGCTGCTTACTGTAATACCAGTAATACCTCTACTGAAGAAAATTGCTTCTGTAAAACTTCAGTAGTCTCAGATACCTCAGGATTTGTTCTACTCAGTTGTATAGGACCACGATGAGTCAGAACTGAGTATATACCAGAGGGTTTTTTAAGCATATGGCCAAGGAAGAATTGATTGGGGTTATATATTTTCTGTGAATCAGAACCGACTCAATGGCACTTAACAACACCAAGTGTCATAGGTGGAGTCCCTGGGTGGTACAAACAGTTAATATGCCTGGCTCATGACTGAAATGCTAGAAGTTCAAGTTCACCCAAGTGCACCTCAGAAGAAAGACCTGGCAATCTACTTCTGAAAAATCAGACATTGAAAGGCCTATGGAGTGCAGTTCTACTCTGACACACATGGGGTCACTCTCAGTCAGAATACATTTGACATCAACTGGTAGGCAAATTAATGGAGTCCTGATGTGGCGCTGTGGGCTAATGCATCAGACTGCAAAGTCGCTTGAACTGCAAGGTCAGTGGTTCAAGCTCACCAGCT
>NW_006408585.1:8858287-8859650 GCF_000296735.1 Chrysochloris asiatica
TTTTTTTTTTTTTTTTAGGGAATAGCACGCTTAGCATTGCTCAAGCTGAAAGATATTCAAGAATTAGGTTGGAATATTAAATGGCAAACCTGGGCAATATGGGCAAAATATTAAATGACACAAGAATCATCAAAAGAAGACGGAAATCACTGTTCTCATTCTAAAGGTGTACATGTTCCAGTGTGTGCGGAGGTGCTACAAATTCATAGAGTACATGAACGCAGCCGAGGAGAGGACTAGCCCCAAGATGTTTCCAAAAGTGGTCCTGCCATCCTACAAGGAAACCCTGTCTTTGCCATCCAAGGCTCCTGAGGGGGACCTAGCCTCTCTACTCAGAAGTGTTATGATCCTTGCCAGACCCCAGCCCTGGTGTTGGGGGTGGTGGAGCTGCCTCATAATCTACTTCTTTGCTTTGGTGGCCCCTGTGGCTGGATGGCCAACTTTAGGACAATCTGCTTGTGTCCCCCTCGCTGACCTGCTCCATCCTCTGGGCCTGTGAGATGCTCATAATTAGGTCAACTCTTCTGGCTGAATGTCCTTCCAAAATTCAGACCAACAACACTGGGCTTAATGTGACCAATTCTGACACTTTAATCAATGGATCGTTTTATATTCAGTGAGCTTAATAAAGCAATTGTCATCTTGACCAGTATAGCCAAATAGTTGACAAAACGGAATCACACTTGTCAATTCAGCAAAGTAATTTGATCGTAGAGACATTGGAGAACTTTGTAAATAGTTGTCAGTTCACACAGAGCAATGGAGTTGAGAAATTGTAGCTTGTTCTCCCATTACATAGACGTATAGTACATATGTGTGTATAAATACACACAGAGAAACTGTCAATTTCTTCAACTAGCTTACTTAGACAATGATCAATTCATCTAGCCATCAATTTATTTCGAATAATGATAAAAATCTGTTAAAAAAATCAAATGCCCTCCCAAGCCACTCAATCAAGTCCAACAACTGATAGCCCTTTCTACTTAATTCAGTACTTCTGAGTCACTGAATAATTGTCAACTCAAATGAAAATTTGACCAAACAGTTGCCAGTGTAACATACAACAGCTAGTTCCAGGAAATAACAGTTGTTTCCATCATAAAACAGTCACTACAGTCACCAACTGTTTTGCTAAAGAGTTGTCACCATTACCAACCAAACGATTGCCTGTTGAGTCACCCTGTGTTCAATGTGCTAAATGGCAGTGGCTCTGTGAAAATAGGTAAATTAATCACAAGCAAATTCACTGGCCAGACCATCGGTGGCCACTGATTCAGTCATAGGTACACCAGTTCTACCCAGTAACACCTGTGGCTAAATCAACATTGAGCTTGGATATCAGTCAAATCTGTTTGTTGGA
>NW_006408585.1:8860135-8862106 GCF_000296735.1 Chrysochloris asiatica
AAAAATATTGAAAGTACCATGGACTTTCAAACCTGTCTTGGAAGAAGTACAAACAAATCTGTCTTGGAAGAAGTACAGCCAACATGTTCTTAGAATCCTTAGAAGAAAGGATGGTGAGGCTTCGTTTCTTGACTGTGGATATGTTGTCAGGATGGGCCAGTCCCTCGAAAAGGACATTATTTTTGGTAAATCTGAGCATCTGTAAAAAAAAAAAAACGACCCTAACATAATGGATGGACAACAACAATGAGCTCAAACATAACAAAAACTGTGAAAATAGTTCAGGACCAGGCAGTGTTTCCTTCTGTTGTGCATAGGGTCACTATGCGTGAAAACTGGCTTGATGTCCCCTAACAACAAAGATGTCCATGTGCTAATCCACAGAACCTGTCACTCTGTTAACTAAGCTAGCAACAAGGACTTTGTAGATATGCTAAGTGAAGGACCTTGAGATGAGAAGATTATTCTGTCTTCTCTGAGTTGGTCCATTGTAATCACAAGAGTCTTCACTAGGGAAAGAGTGAGGCAAGAAGAGTCAGCATCAGAAAAGGAGATGTGATCACAGAAGCAGGGGTCAGAGTGATGCAAGGAAGGAACTGTGAGCCAAGGGATGCAGGTGACCTCTAGAACACTGAAAAAGTCAAGGAAATGAGTTATCTCCTAGAGCTCCACAAGGAACACAATACTGCCAACACCTTAACTTTAGCCCCTTTTGAACTTACGACATCTAGAACTGTATGGTAATAAATTGATACTGTTTAAAACATTAAAGTTTGTGATATTGTGTTCTCTAGGAACCTAGCATAAATTGATGTTTATTTCATTTATTGCCTCAGAAGTTTGGAAGACTATAGCCAGAGATTCTAACAGCCAAGTCCAACATTTAAGGAAAGTTCAACATGTTCTATTTATCAGATCAAGAGAAAAATGTTACAGAGATTCAAGTGAAAGCACTCGAAATATGGAATGAGAGATCTTCAAACAGTTCAAGAAAAATAAACGTTATGAAAAAACTATACATGGATTTTAGCAGTTGGTGGACCTCACCATAGGGAAAACATGGGAATCAAATGAACTATATCTGTGGGAAGAGACAAAGGAGAAGCTCAATATTATCAGCCAAAATAAGACCAGGGGCCAATTGTAGAACAGAACACTAATTGCTCATATGCAAGTTCAGGGTGAAGTTGAAGAAGACTCAAATAGGCCCACGAGAACCAAAATATGACCTAGAGTATATATACCAATTAAATTTAGAGACCACCTCAAGAGCATATTTGATGCATTAGACACTAATAACTGAAGACTCGAAGAGTTGTGAGATGACATCAAGAGCATTATCCATAAAAAAAAGCAAAAGTTCACTTCAAAGACAAGAAGGAAAAGACCAAAGTAGATGTCAGAACAGACTATGAAACATGCTCCTGAACATAGAGAAGCTGGAGTGAATATGAGAAATAAGGAAGTAAAAGAGCTGAACAGAAAATTTCAAAAGACAGTTCCAGAAGACAAAGTAAATATTATAATGAAATGTGTAAAGACCTGGAATTAGAAAACCAAAAAAAACACACTCATCACATCTCAAGTTGAAAGAACTGAAGAAACAATTGAAGTCTTATGTTGCAATATTAAAGGATTCTATTGAGTGACTCAGGAAACATCAAAAGAAGATGGAAGGAATACCCACAGTCACTAAACCAAAAAGAATTGGTCAATGTTCAACCATGTCAAGACGTCCCATAGGATCAAGAACAAATGGTACTGAAGGACACACAAAAAAATATGTTCTGGAAGAAGCAAAGGCAGAATGTTATTTAGAAGTGAGAATGAAGAGACTTTGGACTTCGGACATGTAAGTAGGGACTAGTCTGTGGAGAAGGACATCGTGTTTGGTAATGTGTGGGGTCATCAAAAAAGAGGAAGGCCCCCAGTGAGATGAATTGCCACAGTTGTAGCAACAGTGGGTTCAAA
>NW_006408585.1:8862586-8864933 GCF_000296735.1 Chrysochloris asiatica
TAAGTTAACGGACCATAAAGCAATATTCTTAATAATAAGACAATTAGAGTAGGTACCATGCTTTCTTTCTTTCTTTTTTTTAAGTTTTTATTGTGAATTGAGTGAAAGTTTACAGGGCAGATCATCAATTTTACATTCAACAAATCATATACTTTGTTTCATTACAATATTATAATCCCCTCCATGTACCATCAGTTAACAGTATTTCTCTCTACTCATTTTAGCTCCTTTTTTTCTTTTTAAACACTCTGGCATATATAATAATTTACACCACCAAAAGGCACAGTCTGCAAGTCTGCCTCCTAGCTACCAGCTCTCAGTCCATCTCCTTCCATGAGTCTAGAGTCCTCAGCTGCTCCCTCTCTCCATGTCCTCATCTCTGCCTCCATCTCTGGTGTTGCTGCTTCTCTGGCTAGGATCTCGCATTCCACTTATGCTCTTCTCCCTTGGTGGTCCTAGGGTCCTCTGTTTTTGGACTTTAAGATTAACTACTGCCCCATTTTTGTTACAAAGCATCTACCTTTAGAGTCAATCTCTTTTGAGAGATCAGAGAAGAAGAAATGAGCTGAGTACAGAGGGATCTAATACTACATAGAAAAGTTGGGAGTGAAGTGCATCTTTTAAAGCTGGGGTCCCTGCATTGAGAAGCATCTAGATCCAGATGAAGACTGATACCAAAACACATGGAAGATGCCAAAGAACAATGGAGCTTACTGATGTTGAAAGGAGAAAAGGACTTTTATCCAGAGTCAATGCAATGAATTCGAATTTCTAGCCTCCTACACTGTGAAGATAAGGCTTTCTGCTCCCATAAAGATTTACAGCCTTGGAAACCCTGTGCAGTATCGCTGAGTCAGAACCAACTCCACGGTACTTAACAACAACAACAAACTGTGAAAGAGTAAAATTCTGTTTGTTAGAGCCATCCATTTGTGGTATTTCTGTTATAGCAAAACTAGATGACTAAGACAGAATTTGGTACCATGAGTGCGGTGCTACTTTAACAGACACCTAAAATGTGGAAGTGGTATTTAAATTGAATAATGAGCAGCGACTAGAAGACCCCAGATTGACAACAAAAGCCTGTTGTTGGAATTATGGATGTCAAAGGCTATTCTGATGAGGGCTTAGTAGGAAGTGTTTAGGAAATAGGACCTTGGGACCATGCAAAAACTGACCAAAAGCCTGGGAACCTTGGGGCCTGGCAAACTCTGACCAAAAATCCTGCAGCATGCTGACATTTAAAAACAGAACATAACAGAAAGTTTGATATAATCAAGCCTCCCACAAGACAATGCCTGACTTCCTGATAGACCAGAGCAAATGGGTTCCTGGAGTATGACACAAAAAAGAAAAGAAATCCCTAAAAAAACCTAAGATGGGGATCAGAGACCATAAGTGGGAATTGAACCAGAGGCTGTCAGTCTCTGCACATATGTCACCATCTCATATTAAATATAGACAACGTTCCCAGAAACTATTGCGAGAGATTCCATTTGAAAGTATAGACTCCATACTGATGATGTAGTAGGCATGCAGCTGCAGAGAGAGAAGGTATGGTGGGCATGGCAGTCATCAGGCCACCAAAGGAATCTCTACCCTGGGACCATTCCAAACTAGCCCTCTTTGCCAGAAAATACCCTACTGATCCCTCTAGCTTTGTAAAGTTGGAGAAACACACACTACTATAGCATGCCTCCCCTTATAAGGTATTCTTTAGAGGAGACTTCCTGGTGAAGTGGGGTGACTCTGGGCACTTGTTGGTAAACTTAGGCTCTGATCCATAGAGCGAGAAAGCTGAGTGCATTCTGGCCAAGGCTTCCTAGCAGAGTGGAATGCTTCTGGGCACTTACCAGTAGAGCTTTGTGACACTTGCTTGAGCAGAGCAGAGACCAGGCTGACCTCTTCTAGAAACCAAGCAACCAGGAAGCAGAAGATAAAACTCAGCTCAAAAGGTCGAACCATAACCCAGAATCTGGGGTCTGTAATAGTGGAACCACAGTTTCCTAAGTTGAGACAGTTGGTTTCTTCACCAACTTAGTTCTGGAGTGTGAAAGTTGCCATTAAGATGTGGTCTTTGCCCAAAACTGAGGCAGCAGGGCTTCCATGCCTAAAAGGTCAGAAGAACAGGGCCTGCCAGAGCCAACGGGGTAGGACTCAGATGGACTAGAGAACCGGGCTTTCTGAAGCCAAGAGTTACCATTCCAGTAAACTTGAGAGGCAGAGCTCAAGCCCAAGGTTGAGTGGCTTGACCAAAGCCCAGAATCTAGAGGACAGGACCATGCCTAGATGGTCTCAGAGTACAGAGGATTTTTTTCAAGCAGTAAGAGGATGTAAATTGTTCTGC
>NW_006408585.1:8865988-8867069 GCF_000296735.1 Chrysochloris asiatica
GTCTTCCTTATTCACTGGCCAGCTTTCACATGCATATAAGGTTATTGGGTCAGGCACACCTTAGTCTTCAAGCTGACATCTTTGCTCTTCAACACTTTAACAAGGTCTTTCATTTCTATGGAAGCTGATCTCCAGACCTTTCTTCTGTGGAACTGCTGCCTGAACTCTAACCTTTCAGATAGCAACCAATCACAAATTGCTTGCACCACACCTCAGCACCTCTTAACCCCTGTTGTGGTTGTTGTTGTTAAGTGCTGTTGAGTCGATTCCAACTCATAGCGAACCTGTACAGGGTTTCTGAGACTGTAAATCTTTATGGAAGCAGAAAGCCTCATCTTTCTCCTGTGGAACAGCTGGTAGTTTCAAACTGCTGACCTTTAGATTCACAGCCCGATTTGTAACCACTACGCTACCAGAGCTCCTGAGACCTCCCTAAAACTTCCCAATCCCTTGCTTCAAATGACTGTTAACTATTAATAATACATATATGTCAGTAACTAACAGCCAGCACATGAGGTATTGTGATTGAAGCATTTTATTGGTAAATGCTAAAATAAATAAATAAATAAATAATAAGGTCTTGTGCAGCAGATTTGCCCAATGCAATAGGTCATTTGATTTCCTAACTGCTGCGAATGAAGTCCTTGACAACTTCAATCTTTTCTCTGTTGATAAGAATGTTGTTTATTGGTCTAGTGGTGAGGATTTTTGTTTTCTTTATATTGAGATGCAATCCAAAGAGCTGTGTGCTCTTTGATCTTCATCTGTAAATATTTTAAGTCTTCTTCACTTTCAGTAAGCAAGGTTGTATCATATGCATATCTCAGGTTGTTAATGAGTCCTCCTCTAATCCTGACGCCATGTTTTTCTTCATATAACCCAGCTTCTCACATTATTTGCACAGCATACAGGTTGAATAACTATGGTGAAAGAACACAACCCTGTCGCACACCTTTCTTAATTTTAAACCATTCAGTGTTCCCATGTTCTATTTGAACAACTGTATCTTGGTTCATGTACAGATTTCTTGTGATCACAATTAAGTGTTCAGGAATACTCATACTTCTCACTGTTGTCCATA
>NW_006408585.1:8869934-8882939 GCF_000296735.1 Chrysochloris asiatica
GTGAGGTTGGCCCAGGATCGGACATTGTTTCGTTCTGCTGTGCAAGGGGTTGCTATGAGTCGGTTCCGACTCGATGGCACCTGACAACAACAACAACATCTATAAGATACGGTCAGGTTCATCAAGTGGTAGCAATTTACACTTTTTTTCCTGTGTCAAATTTCTTTATCTTCCTCTAGTCGAGTTTTGATCATCAAGCCATCCAAGCTAGGTCAAATAGGTACTATCTGCAAGCTTGGACGTTCCTGCACACCTCCCCCCACTTCATATCAGCTAGAAAGTTCACTCTCAGCTCCAGACCCCAGTGGCCAGGTCAGTGTCCATGGGCTCAATGTTTCCCAAGTCTTGCCAGACTTCGGACCATCCAGCCCTTTTCTCCTCTCTCTCGTCTCAAGGTCAACAGGAGTCCATGGAACATGGTTAAGCTCTGCCCATGTCTTCATTATTGTCTTTACCCCACTTCTACTCACAAGCAGACCAACATGTTCACCAGTGAGCTTACAAGCCTGCTCGTGTGTTTCCTTTGAGTTTCAGTCTTAGAAGGGGTTTGGCTAGAAGTGACTTGATGAACAGAAGTATCTTCTGTTCCTTTAGCTGCTCTGGGTTGGTCTGCATGTCCTTTCAAATGGTAATGCTCCACCTCAGAAGGTTATGTATGGGATTCAGGACTCCATCTCAGGCCCCATACTCTACAAAGTTTCCATAAGAAGCCTATTCCACTGGGCAAGTTTTAGAACCCCATTTAGGTATTCCAATCTATTATAAGCTGAAGACAGGCTTATAAGCTTTCTGTAATCATAATTCCTGATATTCCTTTCTATCCCATTCAAGTGTCTATATTATGTTAGTATGCCAGGGAAACCAATATCCATTATACAATGTGTCACCTGAACATTATTTCCCCTCTTTTACTCATTCAGATTATGCTTTGATCCCTGCACCACAGAGCCCTGTTGTTCCAAGGTTGAAAGATTAGGCTGCATTTTGAGTCAATATCTTTTGAGATATAAAAGGAGAGAAAAGTGACCTAAGCACAGCATACAGGTTGAATAAATATGTGAAAGTATGAGAGACCTACTACCACCAAAATAGAAGAGACAGGAGTGGAATGTGTCCTTTGGAGCTGGGGTCCCTGCACTAGAAGATTGATACCTAGACGCATGGAGAACTCCCAAGAATGTTGAGCATACTGATACTGAAAGGAGACAAGGATCTTTCTAGAAAGTCAGGGCTCTGAATGCTGACTAGCCTCCTAAACTGTGAGAGAATAAATTTCTGTTTGTTAAAGTCACTCACTAGTGCTATACATGTTATAGCAGCACTAGATAACAAAGACAACACATAAGTTTGAAAAGAGTCCCTATCAGAGCAACATGAATTCTGCTAAAATTGAACAAAAACAAGCATCCAGTCTATGCTGAAGTTTGAAACACAAAATGGTGAAATCATGAATGCTTTATGAAAAGTTTATGGGGACAATATCCCAAAGAAATTAGCAATTTACAAATGGATCACTCATTTTAAGAAACAAGACAATGTTGAAGATGAAACCACAGCAGCAAGCCCATCCATATCAATTTGTGAGGAAACAATCATTTTGTTAGATGATTCAGAAGGTGCAACAATTTATTGCAGAAACAACAGACATCTCCGTTCGTTCAACAATTGTGACTGAAAATTTTAAGTTGAGCAATCGTTCTGCTCGATGGGTGCCCAAGCTGTGCTTAGATCAGCAGTGGGCAAGAGCAGAGTTTTCCATGGAAATTTTAAACAAATAAAATCAAGATCCTGAAGTATTTCCTTGAAGAATTGGAGATGAAACATGGATTTACCAGTAGGATACTGAGGACAAAGCACAAAGTGGTTACAAATTAAGCTGCTAATCTCAAGGTCAGCAGTTCAAAATTACCAGCTGTTCTGAGAAAGAAAGATGAGGCTTTCTGCTCCGGTAAAGATTTACAGCCTCAGAAATCTTGTACAGGGTCGCTACAAGTCGGAACAGATTCCATGGCACATAATCACCACCACCACTAAGAGATGGAAGTGGCCCAGTCAAGAGTTAAAGTCATGACAACAATTTGGAGGATGTTCAAGGCATTTTGCTTTCTGAAGCGCCAAAGGCCAATAACATCTATTCGTTAGGAGAGTTTTGAGAAAGTTAGCCAAAACTTTTTAGCAGAAAAATTCTGGGGAAAGCTTCACTGGAGGATCTTTCTCCATCTAACAATGCTTGTTCCTCTCACCAAACAAGGGCAATTTTGGGAGACTTTCAATTAGAAAACTATATCCACAGTACTGACTTGACTCCTTCTCATTTATTTTTGTTTAAAAATCTTAAAAGGGCACCAACTTTTCTTCATTTAATAATCTTAAAAGGACTGCATTGACATGAATAAGTTCCTAGGCCCCTCAGTTCTTTGGGGAAGAACTAAAATGGCTAATATCATCACTTACAAAAGTATCTTAAACTTAATGGAGCGTATGTTGAGAACTAAAGTTGATATTTTTTACTTTTTTCTTCAGATTCCACTTTTCCACAACCTTTTTGAATTTCATACATATGCTTTATATCCTCATCTTAGCCCCAAGCCCTCTCTGAGTAGTTGGCAATTCAATTCCTTTAAACATTTCAGTTTCTCTTACAGATTTATGTTAAATTCACCCTAGCCACCTAGCAAGACTCTCTTCAGATAAATTTTTTCCACTTATTTCATAGGAGTCTGAATATTTCAAAGGTAGTACATTTCAAATTTTAGAGTTTTGAATATTCATCTTTAGCTGTTGCAATAGATACTTTAAGGATGGGGCCTTTCCTCTTATTTTCCTGGTAATTTCCATTTCTTTGCCTCTTGTTCCACAAGGCCAACCTAAATTTAATCTGTCCTCTGTTGTTGTTGTTAAATGCCATTGAGTTGGTTCCAACTCATAGTGACCCTTATAGGGTTTCTGATGGATGTCTGGTGGGTTTGAACTGCCAAGCAACCCAGTGCTTATCCTACACCACCATACTAGTGCTGTGAATTGGAACAAGAAGGGGTCAAGAAATTCTCCTGACATAAGATAGACCCATTAGTTCTACTGGGAATCTAGAATTTGAACTGAGATTATGAGATTGGGAATTTGAAATAGAGTTACATAAAGTTAAAATCTAGAGAGAAGACCACACATTCTTGGCTAAATGCTGGTGCCTCCCTAGGCTAATTGTTAAACTCTTCCTTGGTTTCCATGTGATGTGGCAGAGTGATATGTAAAAATAACAGTAATCCCCACTCCTCCTTGTCCCCACAGTGTGATTTGTAGGTCTTCCCATCAAGTGCTAGAATAAAGCCATCCTTTGAATATGGACACACAGAGCCCGGGTGTCGCTGTAGAGTCCTGGTGTGGCGCTGTGGGCTAATGCGTCCATCAGACTGCAAAGTCATTTGAACTTCAAGGTTGGTGGTTCAATCTCACCAGCTGCTCTTCGGAAACCCTATACAGGGTCACTATTAGTTGGAATCGACTCAATGGCACTTAACAACAACAACAGACCAGCAGTTCAAACCTACCAACAGCTCTACAGGAGAAAGATGAGGCTTTCTATTCTTGTAAAGATTTACAGCCTCAAAAACCCTATACAGCATCAACTGTATATTCAAACTGTGAGATTCAACTTGATGGCAGTGTGTTTGGTTTTGGTTGAGCCTGGAATGGCCTTATGGCTTGCTTTGAATGATGGTATTTGGCAAAAGTGGTGTTGCATCCTGGGAAGTTTAGGAGCCATGATAAGGGCTTTGGATTTTACTCTGAACATGATAGGAATAATTAAAATGTTATTATCAAAGTAGTTAATTAGTGGAATCACATTTTAGAAGACTCAGCTAGCTATTGTGTGAAGATATTCTAGATGGGCAAGGAGGAAGAACAGTTGGGAGGCAGCTGCAATAATCAGGTGGAAATGATGGTAACTTGGACCAGCATTGTAGCAGTGGAGTCATCCGATTGTGGATGTATCTTTAAAGAAGAGACAATAGGATTTGCCAATGGTTTGGCCGTGGGCTGTGAGCAAACACCAGGAGAATGGATAACCAGGAGGTATTGACTTGATAACTAGTGGGGTAGAGGAATCATTACTGAGGATGGGACAGAGAGGAAGGATTCAGGGTCATCAGCCTTTGGTTTTGAACATATTAAGAGTGTTTTCAGATAGCTACAAGGAAAACATCAAGTGGAGAGTTTGCTTTATGAGTGTGGAGTCGAGGACAGAGCACTGAATTGGGCACAAGCACTTAGGGGTCATTTAGATAGAGATGGAATTTAAAGTCTGGAATCTGTGGAAGATCCCTCAGGAGCATACATGGAGAAGAGAAGAATTTGGGCCCTGATCTCTGGGGATCCCCAATGGTTATAGGCCAGGGAAACAGGAAGAACTAGCAAAAGAGTTGAGAAAGGAGGCCAGCAATGTATGAGGAGAACCACTGGGATTTCTGCCAATAAATTCCTTTCTTTTCTGTTGAACCTAACTGAACCTTCTGTTATTTATGTAATCAGATAATACATCGAGATTTTAAACAGAGGTTTTCCTTTTTTAAAATTATCTCTGTTGCCCTGCAGCATTCCCCCTACTGGATCAAGAGCATCCAGGGCTACATGGGGAGGTCAGAACAGTCAAAAACAAAGACTTCCACTGACTTCTGACTTACTAAATGATTTTTTTGTTGTTGTTTTCACTCATGGCAAGTATAATAGTCTACAACCAAAGCTTTTTTTGATTTGTGAGAACCAACAGCAGAAGAGAGTAGTTTTGTTTTGATTTCTAAAAAGACTTGAGTGGAAGAGTGAGCTGGAGCCCAGGGAAGACCCTGGAGTGTAAATGGTAGGAGTTTATATGTTAGCTATGATATAGGGAAGAATGCCAAGTAAAGATTAACAGCAGTTTCTTGTCTCATAGCAGGGAGATAGTAGCGAGGTTGCTGTAGAATGAGGGGCGAGAAATCCAGGTGTTTAGATGCTGGTTGCTCCTTTCCCCCCAACCAGGGATGAAAGCCCTGTTGAGTTCGGACAAGTGAAGACTCCCAGACAGGTTTTAGAATCCCTCAGCTAAATTATTTCTCATCTGGAATACTGACAGGACTATCTCACAATGCATCTCAGACCAATTCAGGGGTCCTGATGTAATGCTGGGATAAGGCACTGGACCCAAAGGTCTGTTTGATCTGCAAGGTTGGCAGTTCAAATTCACCAGCCACTGCTTGGAAACCCTGTGCAAGGTCTCTATGAGTTGGAATCAACTCGATGGCACTGAACAACAACAGAGAAGTGGATATGGTAACCTCCTGCATTAAAGCACAGAGAGAGACTGAGCCAACACAAGCGTTCTATGACCCCCTCGGGATTCTGCAAGACCAATCCATGGCAGGAATAAGATTCTGAGCTAGCCTCGTGTCCCAGTACTGGATGTAGAAGATGGCTAAATCAAGTACCTACCAGGTAGTCAGTAAGACCGGCGGCAATGAGCCCCAAAGCAAACAGTTTGGAATGTAGAACTCAATACACTACGCCAAATGGAGGACTCAGCTAAATTTCAGAAGAGCAGCAGCAACAGTGAGAATCAGTAGGAGACTACTATGCATGGCTCAGGCAGATCAATCCTGAGTTAAGGTGAATTTGGATATGGAGATATTCACTTACATCTAAGCTGTGGTGATGAATTTTAAGTGATTACATTTGCAATTAAAAGATCCCTACTAAATTCTAGTTGTACCTTCTGCATTTTTTATTAAGCAACTAATCAGGTATTTTATAAATTCTATTGGAAATATTTGGTGACACTTTTGTCACTAATAATACAGTCCCCAACTGTTGTGTGCTGTTGGGTTGATTTGGATTCATAGTGACCCTTTAGGACAGAGTAGAACTGCCCCATAATATTTCTCAGACTGTAATCTTTATGCAAGTAAGTCACTAGGTCTATTTTGCTGGTGGATTCAAACAGCTGAGTGTTTAACTGTTAAGCCACCAAGGCCTCTTTCTACAGATATAGGGGCTAGAATCTACAGCACATATTTTTGGGGAACACAATTTAATTCATAACAATGCCTGATGCAATACTAATAGCTATGAGCTATTCCCAGATATGACTGCACACATTTTAAGAGAAGGACCAGGAACAATTACCCAAATGCCACTTGCCCCAAAATACATCTCTACCAAACCCCATTCATCATTGGTCTCCATTGTGTACCTGCTTAGTCGTGAATCTGGATTCTTTCTCCTTCTTACCTAGTACTTTGCTTTCATATTTCAGCTGGATGAAGCGCCTGAGTTCTGGCTCTTCTTTCTCCATGAACCACAAATTCTCATCATTGCCTCAGGACTAAACTAGACCACTTCCATAAGTCATGCTTTTCTTGGTAAAGATAATAGATATAATCTAAAAGTATATACCCTAACTAACTTCCTTAATTAAGTTTCTTTTCCAAGCTTAAGAAACTTCTACTTTTGTAGCCTCCAAGTTCTTGAGACTAGTTCCAGTGTGATCTGTTGGCAGTAAAGGAAATTCCATTGCATAGGTGGGGCAATTATATAAGAAAATTAATTAATTTGTCAGTAAGTAAGGAGTTCTAAGTTTAGGGTAGCTTGAACTGTGCTAAGATGTTCACTTAAAGAATAATTCCAGGAAATACATCCTTTTCATACATTGCCAGATTGAGTTTTCAAGACTGAGACTTTAGGTTAATAGATTGCCACCAATCTTTGGGTTAATAGACTTGTTGGTCTCATTTTTTAAATGTTATATTTGAATTGTTGTGTTTTCATGTATTGGAAACGATGAAACAACAAAAACTTTAGCGTTTATCTTCCTTTTTAAATCAGTTCTCCTCTTTCTGTTATCTATGCTTCTTTTCTTATTCTATCTGGTTTAGTTTCACAGAATCTACTTATCGCCATAAATCCAGTCGTCACTAAAAAATGTTACCAAGCAAATGCAAAATTCTCTAAGTGCCTTCTTATCAAGTTATCTTATACAGATACTAACATTTATAGGCCCTATTCATGTCAAGAATTTTGTTTGCCTATAGAGTATTTCTTTTAAACATGTTTGTATAGCCTTAGGCCTGCGTAAGGAGGGAAGCTGGGTAATTGTTCACTGATGCAAATTTCCTTTACTATCTCTGACTGAAGAAAACGAAAATCCTTATCGATGTTTTAACATGAAGAGCTAAATTACAATAAGTAAAAAATCACAAATGTTTAGAAAGCTTCAAAACTAATAATGATTGTACTAATTGTTATAACTTCTTTGCTAATTTCTCAGTTTTCAGCATGCCTCAGGGACCCAGCACCCATTCCCATGTGGTTGTTGTTAGGTGCCATTGAGTAGGTTCCAACTCATAGCAATCCTATGTACAACAGAACAAAACATTTTCCAGGCCTGTGCCATCCTCACAGTGTTATGGCCAAGTGCCAATCCATCTCATTAGAGGTCTTCCTCCTTTTTGCAGACACTCCACTTTACCAAACATGACGTCCTTCTACAACCACTGGTCCCTCCTGACAACATGTCTTAAGTATAAAAGATGACATCTCACAATTCCAACTTCTAAGGAGAATTCTGACTGTATTTCATCCCAGATAGATTTGTTTATTCTTCTGGAAGTTTATGGTACTTTAAATATTCTTCTCCACCATCACCCTTCAAATGTGTCGATTCTCCTACAGTCTTCCTTATTCACTGTTCAACTGACCCATGCATGTGAGGCTATTGAAAATATCATGGCTTGAGTTAGGAATATTTAGTCCTCAAACTGACATCTTTTTTCTTTAACACCTTCAAGATGTCTTTTGCAGCAGATTTGCCTAATGCAATATGTCATTTGATTTTTTTTTTGACTACTATTTCCATGAGCACCAATTGTAGATCCAAGCAAAATGAAGTCTTTGACAACTTCAATCTTTTATGCATTTAGTATAATGTTATTTTATCGGTCCAGTTGGGAGGGTTTTTTGCTTTCTTTATATTGAGGTGCAATTCATACTGAAGGCTGTAGTTTGATCTTCATCAGTAAGTATTTTAAGTCTTCTTCCCTTCCAGCAAGCAAGGCTGTGTTATATGCATTTTGTAGGTTATTAATGAGTCTTCATCCAATTCTTCTTCATATAATACAGCTTGTCAACATATACACTGAATAACCCTGGTGAAAGGATAAAACCCTGGCATATAACTTTCCTGATTTTAAATTAGGTTGCATAGTGGTTATGAATCGGGCTGTGAACCACAAGGTCAGCAGTTCAAAACTACCAGCTGTTCTGTGGGAGAAAGATGAGGCGTTCTGCTCTCGTTAAGATTTACAGCCTCGGAAACCCTGTACAGGGTTGCTATGAGTTGGAACCGACTCCACGGCACACAGCCACCATATCTCCTAAGGAGCTGTGGTATTGTGTTAAGTTATACTTGAGCTGCTAGATATAAGGTCATCAGTTCAAATCCACCAGCTGGTTCCTGCAAGAAAAATGAAATTTTATGCTGTGTGGTGCTATGGGACAAAGCATTGGACTGCAAGGTAGGTTTAAATCACAAGGTCGGCAGTTCAAACTCACCAGCTGCTTCTTGGAAACCCTATACAGGGTCGCTATGAGTTGGAACCAACTCAACGGCACTTAACATCAACAACGACAACAAAGATTTATAGTCTTGGAGACCCTGTACATGGTTGCTATGTGTGTAAACCTACTCGAAGGCACAGAGCAAAAGCAGTATTTCCTTGTGTTGTTCTAATGACTGCCTCTTGGTCTATGTACAGGTTCCTCATGAGCACAGTTAAGTGTTCTGGAAAACCCATTCTTCACAGTGTTATCCATAGTTTGTTATAATACACACAGTTGAATGCCTTTGCATGGTCAATAAAGCACAAGAAAACATCTTTCTGGTGTTGTCTGCTTTCAGCCAAGATCCATCTGGCATCAGCAATAATATCCTAGTTCCATGTCCTCTTTCTTACATGACTATTTTTTACACCAAAGAACAAATATATTATCAAATTGGTATAAATACCCTCATATATACATGTGAGGACATTAGAGGAATCATATTTGACAGGACTATCCCAAGAAATTGAAATATGGCTGCTGTATCCATACCACATGACCAAAACACACCAGGAAGCCAATAGAGGCTTTGAGGAAGCTATAACTTACTTTAAATGTACAAGGGTTGGCAAAAATTTTCTGTCAGAGCTTACAGAGTAAATAGTTCAGACTTTGTGGGCTATGTGGTTTCTGTTGAAACTACTCAATTCTGCTGTTGCGATGGAACAATACCTTTATACATAAACTACCTGGCATCAGGTTGATTTGGACTCATAGAAAGTCCATGTGTTTGAGGGTAGAACTGCAGTCTGTAGGGTTTTCGTAACTGTGAGCTTTTTTCAGAGGATGTGTTAAGAACCACCAATCTTTAGGTTAATAGTCAATTGCTTCCTTGTTTGTGTCACTTAAAGATTCCTCAAAGCATCCATAGACAATAGTAAGCGAACAATAGAACAAAATAGTACATAGTCCCATACCGTCTTCATAATCAATGTCTCAGCCTATTGTGGCAGCCATTTTGTCAATCCATCTCATTGAGGGTCTTTTCTACCCACCCTCTACTTTACCTTGACACCCTTTCTCTAGAGACTGGTCCCTCCTGATAGCATGTCCAATGTACATGAGATTAGGTCTCTCTATCTAAGGAGCTCTGGTAGTGTAGTGGTTACGAATTGGGCTGTGAACCTCAGGGTCACCAGTTCAAAACTACCAGCTGTTCCACAGGAAAAAGATGAGGCTTTCTGCTTCCGTAAATATTTACAGCCTCAGAAACCCTGTAAAGGGTTTCTGTG
Organism: Chrysochloris asiatica; assembly: GCF_000296735.1. NCBI lineage: Eukaryota > Metazoa > Chordata > Mammalia > Afrosoricida > Chrysochloridae > Chrysochloris > Chrysochloris asiatica. The sequence goes on from NW_006408585.1 coordinate 8,879,795, forward strand.
AGTCAGAACCGACTCCACGGCACATAACAACAACAACAATCTTGGCTTCTAAGGAGCATTCTGGCTGTACTTCTTCCAAAACAGATCTTTTCATTCTTCTGGCAGTCTGTGGTATATTCAATATTCTTTACCAATATCAAGTAAGAAACGACACAGTGCCACTGTCGACACAGTGCCACTCTGTCGTTTCTTACTTACTAGGCTTGTACCTCAAAGCAAGCCTGTTGTAACTAACACAGTCATTTGATGGGTGAGCCGTGTGTTCTAAACCTCATCCAAAAAGGTAAGTGTAAGAGCATTCGAGGCCATTAAAAACCCAAAAACCAATTAGGACAGGTGAAAGCTAATGCTGCTAATGGTACTCAAAAAAAAAATTCATCAGCCAAGCAAACAAAAGAGGCTGTCAATGATAATAGTGAAGAGCTGGTAGGAGGTTTTATGGAAAGCTAAAGGATTGGGAGGGGGACTATTTGGATGAGCAACAGAGGATGAGATTCTTTCTAGAGCCTTGGGGCAAAGATTCAAGTTCAGGGTTGAGGTTAATGGAGTTCAGTGAGAAGAGGCTTTTGTCTACCACAGTCTTATGATCCAGTTTTCCTTAAGGGAATCTTGGTGTGTTTTTTTTCTTTTTGTTAAGTATAAAGTTTTTAAAGCCCAACCTTAAAATGATTATGCTTGAAATCCCCAGAGTTTGTAAAATACTAAGATAGCTAAGATTTGAATGTTTACCATGTTCTAGTTTTACATGTTATTTTATTCAGAATTTAGTATAATTATTTCCAATGTATAGGTGAGGAAACAGCCTAAGAACGGCTATGTAATTTATCTAAGGGCACATTGGTATTAAGAGGAAGGGCCAGACTTTGTAAGCAGGTCTGTCTGACTTGGGAGCCCACACCCTCAATTATTACATTAGATTGTTTCGAAGTTATTTTCTCTCTTTACTTTTTGTTGATGGTTAAACTCTGGATCACAAAGGGCTTTAAAAGTAAGATTTAAATAATTAACTAAGTTTTTAACATTCATGTTTAAGAGCCACCCAAGATAAATTCTCCACCAATTTTAAATGAAGTGGTTGAAGTTCTGTGACTGAGAGGAATCTGTATGTCTTAAAGTTGGATATTTTCATCTTGTCCCCTCCCTGCCAATAAATAAACAAATAAATGAATAAATGAAAGGGAAGAGACAAGATGGTTAAAGACAGACTTCAATAACTTTAATATTTAACTAACTTTAAAATATTTACTTTAATAAACTTGTTTGTGACAGTTTGAACCAGCAATGGAAAAAAATTATAAAATGCCAGTTAACACAGAGTTCATGATGGTGGAGAGGAACACTTGGTCAGATACAAAGAATGAAATGGTTCAAACCCATCAGCGACTCTGTGGGAGAAAGATGAGACATTCTGCTCCTGTAAACATTTGCAATCTTGGAAACCCTACATAAATGTGCTATGAGTCAGAAAGAGATGAAGTCTCTGCACCTTTGCTCCTAAGGAGCATGTGGGTGAGGGAGTGAGTGGGTGGGAGTCTCTTGAAGGACCCAGAATCTTCATCAGGCATAATTTCTTCCTTTTAGCTACCTAACTCAGGTCTTATAAATCCTACGCATGCTAACTTAGGAAAGTAGTCCATTAATGTAGGGTTCATATCACCTCAGGATCCCTGGTGGCACAGTAAATTAAGCACTGTGTTGCTAACCAACAGGTCAGCAGTTTGAATCCACCAATGGCTCCATGGGAAAAAGATGTGGCAGTCAGCTTCTGAAAAGATTTACAGAAACCTCCTCAGTCCCACGGAGTTGCCATGAGTGGGAACACACGACAATAAATTTAATTGTTTTGTTTTGTTTTTTTACATAACCTAGTTCTTTGAGTTGGTTTTTGTCTCTGAAAGATAATGTTTATTCTCCCTTTTTCAAATCAGAGAGTCTGGTATATTTATGTAATTCTGAACTTTTGGGTCCAGTGTTTTTTCCTTATTTGGTCTTTCTTACTTTATTCTGTAGTTTGGTCAATGGAGACCACCCTTCTTTCCCCCCCTTTGCTCTCCCTGTCTCTTCCTATATAACATTACAAAAACTAGAGAGCAGGAAAGGGACAGCTTTTGAAAAACAGTTCATGATGTAGGCTTTGTTACTTATTTATTTACTTATTATATTTCTTGGCTGAAGAAAGCCAAATAAAGGAAGTCTGAGGAAAAACAGCTCCCGTTGGGACCTTGACTTCAGTAGCCACTCCCTGTTTTAATGAGATCATTTTTGATTCTGAGGTTTTTCTTCCAGAAACCCATTCAGAACTCAGTTGCTTTTGAGATATTAGGCATATTCCAGGACCAAAACCCCCAAGGAGTTAAACTGTCTGCAGATCATTTAGACCACCCACCTGTAATAGATGCAAAACCTGTCCAAATTCCACAGAAATGCAAAAACTTGCCTCTCACTATCTCCCCTAAATAGTGCCCAGGAGGCTTTGCTCCTCTTTGGAATTGCTGAGCTAGACAAGAATTTTACCCCTCTGGCCCAATGTCACATGCAGGTGGGAGGGAATGGGAAATAATTCCCTTTGTTTTTCCATTGTGAGTTAATAAATATTTGACCCAGGAGATCAGTCTGTCTGAAACTGAGGAAGGGAATTTGGGACTTCACACTCTTCGGTACTGTGTTTCCATTCAAAATGCTTCTCACTTTCTCTCTCTTCCCACCCACCCCTCAACAGATATGTTCCCATAAAAGACACTCACTTTGCAACAGCATAATCAAATGTGAATTAAGAAAACTCCCATCTGGAAATTGCCTTCAAATCCTGTTTATGAGTCATGTAAACAAAACACTCATATTGCTATATATTCAAGTCTACTTCTTACAGCAATTTGGTTGCCCATCTGATTATTAAAATACTTTAGGCTGTTTCCATAGAATTAATTCACTGTTGAAAATTGGTACTATAATTTGGTATTTATAAAAATAAAGGCTGTGGACATTTTGAAGGCAGAATTCTAACCATGACCCCAAAACCCTTGTCCTTAACATGGTGAAAGAGGGGTTAAGAGGACAATTTTTGCAATAAATGCACACATCCAAAAAGAAGAAAGAACCAAAATTAACACATTAACATAGCATCTACAAAAATTAGAAACAGACC
>NW_006408585.1:8888409-8897033 GCF_000296735.1 Chrysochloris asiatica
CTAAAATGGGGCTAGAACTTGCCCAGTGAAGGAGGCTTCCTGCGGAGCTTTTGCATTGCATAAAACTATAGGTGGAATCCTAAACCCCATCCAGAATCTTCTGAGGTGGGAAATCGTCACTTGAAAGAACAAGCAGACCAGCCTGGAACAGCTAGAAAAACAGAAGCTACTTCTTGAAAGAAAGACCAACAGGAAAAATACAAAACAATAACGGCAGTATGACTGACTAGTACAAGAACAAGCAAGTTGCTCACCCAGGAGACATCAAGGCAAGTGGTAGGGTCCTCTCAGGTCAACCCCCTTTCAAGACTAAGACTCAAGGGGAATACATGAGCAGTCATGGGGTCTCACTGGTTGACCACATTGGTCACTGATAAGGGGAAGTGAGGGAAAAACAGCAATTAAGCGGTGAGCTAAGTCTGTACACATTCAATAGACTCCTGTGAACCCAGATTGAGACCTGGTTGGCCAGCAGTATGGCAAGACCTGGGGACTCTTGGGTCCAGAGTCAGTGACATAGTCACAGAGGACTAGAGTGGAGAGTGAAACATCCAGCTGATAAGAAGTGAGGGCATATGCACAAGAACACCCACATTTGCAGATAATACCCACCTGACCTGGCTTCAATGGCTGGATGATCAGAACTCAACTAGAAGAAGAAACAAGAGGGAAAAAAGAGTAATATGACACAATTTGATGAACTTGACCTACACCTAAGGATGCTTTCCCTCCCCCTTGGTACATAGAGTAGACAGGGATGGGCAACTTAGACATTGGCTACCCAAAATGAGGGGGGCTATAATGGCAAGAAGTGACTGGCTTACAAGCTTTTAGGAGGAGCCTAGATCCAGAGGGTGCAGGAAAAGGTAGAATCTCCACTGAGTGGTATACAATCTGTCTTGACAGGTCTGATGAAATGAGATGGGGATAAGACTCTTTTGGTACAAGTGAATAATTGCTATCAGGACTGACTGTGAGGGTTGGAAATGTAAAGGTGGACGTTTTGTAACAAAAGGAGGGGAGCAGTTGACTTTGCAGTCCAGGAGCAGAGGTTCCTGGGAACATCAAGGGAGAAGAGTGGAGTTTAGGACCCTACTCAAAGCAGTGACACCAGAAATGGAGGCAGAGACGATGACGTAGAGAGCTGGAGTGGCTGGGGACTTTAGACCCAGAGAGGGAAAGGGGCTGTGTGCTGACGACTGAGGGACAGGCTTGCAGTGTGTACTCTTTGGTTGTTTGATGATACATTGTCGAGGTCCTATGTCGGGGTCCCACCTCGACAAGGAAGTGTGGGTGTCACGAAGAAGGGAGATCTGGTGGCGAAAGTGATAGAGAGAGAGATGAAATATATACAAAAAAGACAGACACACAGATATGATGCAAGCTGGCAGGTAGACAGATCTACAAACATTTTGCCTAGCATTGCACAGCATTGCCCAGCATTGCATGTAGAATTCACTCTACCTCAGCCTTTTATTCTCTTTTTTAGGGAGGGATTTATTACAAAGGAAGGATGTAATTCACTCAGGGAGGATGTCACAAAGGGAGGATGTGATTAAGACAGGATACGGAACTGAAATGTGATTAATCATTCAAAACAGGACATAATGATTCACAGGAACAACTTTTAAGATATTTTCATAGTTTTTCTTAACAATCTAACATTTTTATTTTTACAGAAAAAAAAGGTTCAATCAAGCTGCAAGCTGTTATATATTAACTTTTAGGCTTAAATGATCTAGAGTAGCAAAGTGCGGTTTCTTAAGGATATATAACATAAAGCAAGGTTCCTGAAAGGAGCCAAGCTGTCTCTGTACACTTTGCAAACTTTTGTTTGTGAGCAAGATCTCAGGCACCGGGCTTCATTTATCTATACATAAAATGCTACATTGTTCTTAATATTCCTATATACTTTCAGGAGGAAGAAGAGCATCTGGGTTAAACTGATTATATTCAGAGGTGGTTTAATGGGGCTGCCACTGATCAACCCAGGGTCTGCATATGTTGTCCCCAGCAATACATGGAGGGGATTGTAATCATGGCACTGAAACAATATACGATAGGATGAATGTAAAGCTAATGTTCTTCCATATAAACTATCACATAATTAACAATAAAAACTTAAAAAAAAACTTGTCCTTTTATAATTTTCTGTTCTGTGATTATGCCATGTTGCACAGTTTAAGAGATTTTGCAGATGTATTTAAAGTTACTAATCAGTTGACCTTAAAATAGAGAGATTATTCAGGTTGTTGTTGTTGTTGTAAAGTGCCATCGAGTTAGTTCCAACCCATAGCGACCCTGTATAGGGTTTCCAAGGACCTTGAACCACCAACCTTGCAGTTCAAATAACTTTGCAGCCTGATGCATTAGCCCACAGCACCACACCAGGACTCCAGGACTAGGCCAGGCCTAATTATTTTTGTTAAATGTCGTAGAGTCAGTTTTGACTCATTGAGACCCTGTAGAGGATTTCCAAGGAGCAGCTGGTGAGCTTTCCCCAGCTAAAAGGTGATGGTGCAAACCCACTAGCCACTCCTCAGAAACCCTAGACAGGACCCCTATGAGTTGGAACTCACTCTGTGGCATTTAACAACAATGGTAAAAGAGAGTCCCCAAGCATAGGAATCACTCATCATACACTGCTGTCTTGAATATGGAAAGGACCATGAGATAAAGAATGTGGGCAGCTTCTAAAAGCTGAAACTGGTCCCCATCTGATAGCCAGCAAGAAACTGGATTCTGCCTACAACCTAACTTAGCAGATTGTTCCCCAAAACCAGTAGCTAAAACTTACTTCATATAAGTAAGTCACCTTAATTTTAGCCTGAGCAGAGAGCCCTGTCAAGTTCACAAGGACTTCTGACCTCCAGAATTGTGAACCATAGGTGGGTGTTCTTTTTTTTTTTTTTTTAATTTGTGGTAGTTTGTTATGCAGCAAGAGAAGATGAATATAGAAAGGGATGAAGGGAGACTTTGAAGGCAATGAAGAGCCCCAAAAGCATTCAGAATAATGAATAAATACCCTCCTGAAAGGAAAAGAGTCGGAGGAATAAGGGTAATGGTTGGACAGATGTACAAATTCAAAAAAGATTCTCAATATGTTATTTTAAAGCTGCTATTTTTGAATCTGCTCTTCAGGGTCCATTCCTCCATTTCAAACCCATCCTGGCAAGAGAAGTAGGAAGTTGGTGAGCCTCTCTGCCCCATTCAATGTTGGGTCCATTTCTCTTTTTATCTCCCACATCTGTCTGTCCTTTGCCTTCAGGAAATGGCACCAAAGGAGGCTGAAACCAGAATGGCCCAGAGGATCCTTACTAGACAATCTGGAAAGGCTATAACTAGTACTCCCAGTTGGGACTGAAATCCATGACCAGGTGTTCAAACAGAGAAAGCTATAAGCATGAACCAAAACTCAAGAGTTAACAAATAAAGTCACAAGAGCGTCTGGGTCAAAAGTAGAACTACAGACCAGCCCAATTCTATTTGGTTAGGCAGAATCATACTGACTAAGTCATTTTAAATGATTGCATACATGCTTATTGGATCTAGTACTTATATCACATTTGTCACTTTGAAATTCAATCCATGTGAATTTCAGTCTTAATTGTATTGTTGTTGTTGCTCTTAAGTGCCTTCTAGTTAATTCTGATCTGTAGGGACCCTGTATAGGGTTTCCAAGAAGCAGCTGGTGGGTTTGAATAGCTGACCTTTCAGTTAGCACTCTAGTATTAAGCCTACAGTGCCATACTGGGACTCCTAGTCCTACTATAGCTTTTGCTTCTTTATCTCCTTCTCTTTTGTCTCAATTCACCTTTAAAATTGATGTTTCCCAAGAGCCATCCTTGACCAACTTCTCATTTTCTTCACTCATCCTGTGTTATTTCATTCATTCATATGGCTTGATTTCAACACCCATATATGTTAGTTAGTGTGGTGCTATAGGATAAGTGCTGGACTGCTTACTGCAAAGTTGGTGGTTTGAATCCACCATCCACTCCTAGGAAATGCTATACAGGGTTCCTATGAGTTGGAACCCATATGGCAGCACTTAACAACAACATATGACAATGACTCTTACATCTCTATCCCCCATCTAGTCCTGTGTCTTGAGTTCTAGATGTGTACATACTACCATCTCCTGGTCAATGCAATTTATATACTTCAAATTCCACATGTGTTCTTCTCATGTTTCAAGATTCAAATTGTGATCTTCCTCCTTGGTTCCCTATCTGGTTTAATAATATCACCATGTGTCAAATGTTAACCATAAATCTACTTATTGTGGATATTAGATTCTCACTCTCATGCCCCAAGGCCCAAGTAATTTAGATTAATAATAACTAGTAGTTAACGACAACAGTAGTTAATGAAAAGCAAAAGCCCAATTAATTATTATTTGACTTCAAGCCAAAGAAAGCAAGAACAAGACCAGTGTATGATTATCATAAGCTGATAGGGATGCAGGTGAGCAGTGTTTCCTTGGTTGAATCTATATACCAATCGAAACAGAGCTCTAGGGGAAAATGCTTTAGGTAAGGCAAAACCTGGTGTTGTCGTGCTAATCCTCTTCTAAAAACTCCCTCAGCCTAGTCACAGGAATTCATGCTTCTCCTTAAAGTTGAGAGTTGCATTCTTTGATGATTTGAAGTCAGGATGCTAGCAGTTTTCTTACCTACTTTTTCACTTGAAGGGCCAGCTCCCAACAGCTCCAGCTTCCTAGTAAGGTGCTAGGATCTCTGAAACAAAGAGTCCATAGACAGAGCCTCCTTACGCCCCCAGGTCCACCTCTGCTTGTTTCTATCTTTCACAGAAGCAAAGAAGATAATTTACACACACCTCTTGTAACGATTCCATTTAATTATAATATAATCCTACACATGCAAACATGAAAACAGCAATCATGTTTTATTCCAAATTCTAATTGCATGTAGTAATTACGTGCTTTCACGAAATTATTTCCACCAAGCATATATAGTGTCATTATTTCCAGCATGCCAAATGGCCCACCTGCAACCCCCCAATCCCATCAGTGAAGCCAATTACATGCTGATAGACATGCTCCACAATTTCATATAGTAGTTCTCTTCAGGAATGCACACACATACACACACTCACACATTCCATACTTCAAATCTCTGTAAATTCCACTCCACTGTTCTTTCTTTTCCAAGCAGTATTATAGCCTTCAAGACAGTGAGTGAATACTCATCTCCCTTCGTTCTTTTGTACACAGAAATATTCTCAGCTGGGCTTTCTAGTTAATCATTTTCGGTTCCTCTGTTCTAACATGCTCATTCCTTTTCCTCACAGACAGAGCATTTATCTTCTCTTTTCTTTTTTAATAATATCAGGAGTCCTGGTATGGTGCTGTGGGTTAATGCCCTGGACTGCAAAGTTGGTTTGAACCACAAAGCTGGCAATTCAAGCTCACCAGCTGCTCCTCAGAAACTCTATACAGGGTTGCTATGGGTTGGAACCAACTCAATGGCACTTAGCAACAACAATACCTGGCATCAACATGATTTGCATCAACCAACAGTCAACTGTTCTTACTTTTTGAACAAACAAACAAAAAACAATGAAAAAGAGAAGAAAAGCGCCTTTTCACTGTATTCTTTCTGAAATCCATTTTTCATTCTAGAAATTGTTCATTCTTTACTTCATTCTCTCCCAACCCTTTTTCTACATTACATCATTGGAAAAGGGTCTAGAAATTCATTAGGTCATGTAAGTTAAAAATGGAAACTAGGGAAAAAAACCAAGAAGTAGTGAGGTGGTGTGTTACTAAATACTGGAATCCGCAAATGCTGACTTTGGCAAATTTTTGCTTCTTCTCTTCAGTTTTGTTTTCTTGAATATATCTATTCCAAGCTAGTCCTCAGCTGCTACCAGAACAGGCCAGCTCAGGAGGTTTTGCTTTTACTTCATCTCCACCAAAGTTATCAATCAAATTCTCCCCAAAGGCTCGTGGGCTATTAGCAAAGCAAAGGGGAGTCTCAGTGTCTCAGACACAGGATTACCTTTTGCTGCAGGAAGCAGGAATAAACCCAGGGAGGATTTGGCCTCTCACTGCATCTCCCTGCTTGAAAGCAAGTCTGAGTGAGCTCTGAGCACTTGAAAACAGTCAGTACAACATGACCATTTAAATAAGAAATCCTGGAGCAGCATTCCGGAGCCATGAAGACAAGCTCAGCAGTGTGCATCCCAGGAGGTAGGTCATCAGGGACGATTTTCTGGAATTAAGAGAAATGATTTTTAAGAAGTAGCTGTCTGAGTGAAAAAAATGAGGGAATTTCTTGTTTTTAGGGCCGAGATCCATGCTTTTGAGTCGTAAATGCAAAACCAAAAACCAAACTCCTTACCATCTAGCGGATTTCAACTCATAGCAACACTGTACTAAGGCTATAAATCTTTATGGGAGCAGAAAGCCACATCTTTCTCCCAAGGAGCTACTGGTGGACTTGAACTTCTGACAATGTGGTTAACAGTCCAGTACTCATCCTATAATGCCAGCAGGGCCTCTTAGTCTTAAATGCAAAAGTGACTATAAAATGAAAAAGAAGAAACTAAATATGTCTTCCAACTGTCTCTATGTGGCCAGCTGCCAATCTGCCTGGGCTGAATGGTGATTGTTGTAAAGTGCCGTCAAGTTGATTCCAACCCATAGCAATTCTGTGCAGAGTTTCCCAAGAGCGATTGGTGAGCTTGAACCACCGACCTTGCAGTTTGAGCCGACTTTGCAGTCCAACATATTAACCCACAGTGCCATTCCAGGACTCCAACCTAAAGTTAGCAGAAGCTAGCTGTTGTTTCTTCTAAGTTTTATATTATCATTGTGAAAGGTTTTGATGTTTAACAGCAAAAACAGCAGATTATGGTCAGAGTTTAGGCTTGTAAACATACTTCTGCCAATCGCAATGAAAAATGGCATGTGGCTTATCTGAGCCTCAGTTTCCTTAACCAGAAAATGGAAAAACTACGATTTGGCTTCAAAGATGGTTTCTTCCTATTATTTAAATCTCAGTTGAAATGTCACCTTCTCAGAGAGGCAGTCTATTTAAAGTATCTCCCATCCAACCACACAGTACTTTTCTGTCATGCCACTCACTTCCAGTTCCTATCCCCAAATTTGCTTTTTAGTTTATTGCCTGTCTCCCCCATTAGCATACAAGGACATGAGAACAATTTTGTAGCCTATTTATTTATTCAGCAACTTTTGTCTAGTGGCTTCTAGGTAGAAGACTGTTTAATGCAGTGGGGACTCACTGGTAAAGTAAGCGTGTTTCTTTTCTAATAGTGAAGTCAGACTATGACCAAATAAGCAAATAACTTGATAACATGTCAGGTGACAGTAAGTGTTTGGGAGAAAAAAGCGGGGTCAGATGTGGTGCTGTTAGGCAACACTGGCCTGGCTAACTGAAAGATTGGCAGTTCAAACCTACCAACCGCTCCTTTGGAAACCCCCATACAGAGTTGCTATGAGTCAGAACCCACTTGACAACACTTAGCAACAATAACAAGGGAATGAAAGAAAGGACCTTTGGGGAGAGGGTGTAATTTCATATAGGATGGTCAGGGAAGGCCTTTCTGATTAGATAGCATTTTAGCAAAGATATAAAGACAGGGAAGCAATGAGGCCTGTAGATATCTGGAAACACTTTTCAGAAAGTGAGAGCATTAACAGTGATGACCATTTGTGGTGATTCTAATAACAGTGAAGGCAATGGGGCTGGAACAGAGCAAGTGAGGGTCACAGTGGGAACAGATGACAAGGAAGCACAGCTGGAGGAGGAACTTGTAACTCATGTTTCCTTCCAAGTGATAAGGGAACACACACTGGTTTTGGTGAAGTGAATTCTGTTTTATGAGGCTCACACTTGTTGCTATCGGGAGGCCTGACTGAAGAACAGCTTGACGCATCAGGACCTGTTTGGAGGTTTGGGAATGGAACAGATAAGAAATACAGGTGCTTTGAATGGGGCAGTGCAATGGCAATAGTGGGAGGGACCTGGATTCCAGATATATTTTTAAAGTAGAGGCTATGTAGTATTTCCTGACAGCTTGTGGAGTGAGGAATAGAGAGGAATGAAAGATGTCTCCAAGGTTTTTGGCCTGAACAACTGGAACAGATTGCAGAGAGAAAGGGTTAATAAGAGAACGGTAGGTGTATGAATGAGGAGTCTGATTTTAGATGTATCCAGTAATGTTCCGACAACTATTAGAAATCTAAATAGGGATGTTGAATAAGTAGTTAGATATACTGAATCATGAGTTCAGTGCAAGATATACAGGCTATAAATATAAATTTGGGAATCATCAGAAAATAGAAAACATTGAAAATCATCTTATCTATTGTTGTAAATGCCTAACAAATATTTATTGTTGTTGTTAAGGGCTATCAAGTCAGTGCCTACTCTGAACAACCCTGTGTAGGCTTTCCAATGAGCGGCTGATGGGTTTGAACTACCACCTTGTGACCCAGTGCTTATCCTTCAGAACCACACCAGGACTCTCGGCAAATATAGGCACTTAATAAAAACTGGTACAGCTCCAATGCCTGGAAAATATAGGCACTCCATAAATGTTGGTATTTGTTGAATAAAGGAGTGAATTAACTTTTC
>NW_006408585.1:8898003-8902147 GCF_000296735.1 Chrysochloris asiatica
CGCCATATACAATAATCTAAAATTATGATTATCTAACAGACAACTTTTGAATACGCAATAAAGATTAAGCAAAAGCATAAATAACCATGTACAATTAAAATCTGGCCTCTAACAGAAACAAACTCCAGATGGTTTCTTCTTTTCTTTTTGATATTTAAAGTTAATATGGTTTAATGCTGCAATTAATGGCAGTAAAACACCACAGAAAACTGAATGCCAATGAATTACAACATTTTTTTCCCTATTAATGGCTGATCACATTGTCAAAAGGATTTTCACAGCATTTTCCCAACTGTTTCAGAAGGGATTATTTTTCAAAAGTTAATTCTAAAAATAGATGAGTTTCATATGGATTTCCCCACCCCAAATCACTCCATAACTCTAAATTCAAATTGCATTATTTTGTATCGAATAAAAATCATCTTGACTTCCATCTGTTTGTCTTTAAGTCACAGACTGGTGGGTTTTGTTGTTGTTGTTGTTGTTTTGAAGTCACTTGATTCTTATTGGAAAAACTATTGCTTTTAGAGTCCTGGTGTGGCGCTGTGGGCTAATGCGTCAGACTGCAAAGTCACTTGAACCGCAGGGTCCATGGTTCAAGCTTACCAGCTGCTCCTTGGAAACCCTATATAGGGTTGCTATGGGTCGGAATCGATTCGACAGCACTTAACAAATTGCTTTTGGAATGCAGCAATCATCCCAGCAGAATTCTCTAGACTTTTTTAAAATACATGATTCAAATGAGAAGTCACGTGTTAACATTCCCTTAACTGGTTATGGAAAGATAATAGGGTTGAGAGTTTTCTGTCTCTGAAAGCTGAGCATTATAATAAGAAGGCTTAAAATCTTTTCTGAGTCAAGAAAAGGGTTAGATAGATGAAGGGACTAGTGAATGGATAAGTAGATAAATGAATAGGTAAACAGATGAATAGAAGTGGAGGGGGGCATGGGGAAAGAGAGAGGTAGGCAAAAATGAAACAGTAAAAAGGAAAAGAATATATTTGGCTTTTGACCAACACGCTGTAATAATACAATAGGGTAAGGAAGGTCTTCTTAACAAATAAAGGGTCCAATTGATATCCATAAGGGAAAATAAATCTTTACACTAACTTTACATGATGTTGTTGTTGTTGTTATGTGCCATCAAGTCGGTTCCGACTCATAGCGACCCTGTATAGGGTTTCCGAGGGTATAAATCTTTACGGGAGTAGAAAACCTCATCTTTCTCCCGTGGAGCAGCTGGTAGTTTCGAACCGCTGACCTTAAGGTTCGCAGCCCGAATCATAACCACTATGCTACCAGAGCTCCTTAACTTTACATGATATATAAAAATTAATTTTAAATAGATCATACATGGAAATATAAGAGCTAGACCTATAAAATGTCTGGAAGAAAACATGGGAGAAAAAAAAAAATGTGAACATGATTTAGAGGACTCATCACCAGAGATGGAGGCAGAGATGGGGACACGGATAGAGGAAGCAGCTGAGGACTCAGGAATCATGGAAAGAGAGGGACTGGGTGCTGGGGGCCAGGAGGCAGGCTTGCAGAATGTGCCCTTTGGTTGTTTAAATTATTATATATTCCTGAGGATTTTTGTGTACATCCCTCTCCTCCCAAAAAAAGAGGGAATGGAAGAAAATACAGTTGAATAATGATGCACAGAGGAGATTGTAATCATTTCAATGAAACACTGGTGTAAAGCCGATGTTCTCCCATGTAAACTATCACTCAGTTCATAATAAAAACTTAAAAAAAAGACTGGCACAGTAGAGGCAGTGGTATGGAGACAGAGCAGCTGCAGGCTCTGTGCCCATGGACTGAGTACGGCTGTGTGCCTATGGGCAGGGGTTTGACTTGTAGATTGTGCCCTGAGGACATTTAAATGAATACATTTTTGTTTTGTTTTGTCTCTGTATATCAAATATTTTTGCTTTGCTCACCTGTGAAATATAGGATGTCAGTGGGGAGCCACAGGGAGGAAGGAGGATAGCTGTTGTTGCAGGGAGGGAACTGTAATCATTGTGATGAAACAAAGAGTATAATTTGTTGAATATAAAGCTGATGATCTTGTTTGTAAGCATTCACTCAATTCCCAATAAAAGGTTAAAAAAAAGAGAAGATTTCTCAAGACACAAAAAGCATGAATCAAAATAGAAAGAGGAAAATCTGATACTTGTCATTTAGCTCCATCAAATTAAAATTTTTTTGTTCTTTGTTATTATGAAAATTAAAAGGCATGCCAAAAATGGAAGAAAATAGTTTCAAATATATATATATATATGGTAGGAGACTTCTATATGAAATATATAAAGAAATACTGCAACTCAATCAGTTTTTAAATGTACACAATATTTGAACACACACTTCAGCAAAAATGTATGAATGACAAATAAGTATATATAAAGATACTCTGCAATAGCTGTCATCAGGAAAGTACAAAGTCAGACCTTGATGAAATGCTGCTACAAAAGAATGGCTAAAATTTTAAAAAGATCAACAATGACATCCACTCCCCATTCATAGGGAAATAAGAGAACAAATTTATCTTCCCGCTATAACTATGGAGTCCTGGTGTGGCACTCTGGGCTAATGCACTAGACTGCGAAGTTGGTTTGAATCACAAGGTTCAAGCTCACCAGCTGCTCATTGGAAACACTATACAGGGTCACTATGGGTCGGAACTGACTCGATGGCACATAACAACAACAATAACATCATAGCTATTGGAAAACTGAGCAAAATACATGAAATGATGGTTTTCAGAAACTGGATCATGATCCTTAAGGAAAGGGGAAAAATAAGGTTAGTGTTTTGATTGCCTCAGCTTACAACTTGGAAGCAGTTTCCAGGATAAAATACAGACAGAGAAGGAGAACCCGGATAGAATTCTATAATGTCACTGAATTGAGAAGACAGATATTGGAATTCCAAGTGGCACAGGAGGCTAGACTGTGGGTTAGATTACTGGAGATGAGTGAGTTGCATGATGAAAATACCCCCAGAAATCTGCAGAAGGATCCTCTTGAAACTTTTACATATTGTAAACATTAAAGCAATTAATTAAACACTAAAATAAAGCTTCTTGTTGTTGTTAAGTGCCATTGTTTCCAACTCAGTGACCCCGTATAGGGTTTCTGAGGCTTTTAACTCATCACAGGAGCAGAGCAGCTGGCAGGTTCAAACAGTGGACCTTGTGGTTCACAGTCCAGTACTTATTATATGGAGTCACAGTGCTACATAAAATAAAGGTATATGGGTAGTAAACTCAATACAAAATGTTGATGAGGAGATGGAGCAACTAGACCTTCATATTGGGAATGCAAAAGGAACAACTCTGGAAAATGATATGACAGTTTCTTATAAAATTAAAATAAATTTACCAATGTTGCTAAATGCTGCGCGATCCTGTACAGGGTTTCCAAGGAGCAGCTGATGGGTTTGAACCACTGGCCTTGTAGCTAGCAGTCCAGTACTTAGACTACAATGCATCATGATTTATCATACAACCCAGCAATCCCACTCCTATTTAGCCAGAAAAATTAAAGCATATATTTACATAAAGCCTTGCCATGAAGTTCATAGTATCATTATTTCTAATCACCCCAAACTAGAAACCAAATATCCATCAACTGCTGAGTGGATAATAAAATTGTAATATGTACATATTGTTATTGTTGTTAAGTGCCATCGAGTCGGTGCCAACTCACAGCAACCCTGTATAGGGTTTCTAATGAACGCTGGTGAATCTGAACTGCTGACCTTTTAGTTCAAACCGACCTTGCAGTCCAGTGCTTTATCCCACAGCGCCACATATTATGCAATAAGGTGGAGGGTCAGAGAAAAAGAGAAAGACCCCCAATGAAATAGACTGGCAAAGTGAGAGCATTGATGGACTCAAGCGAAGCAACACTAGTGAGGTTGGCTCAGGATTGGGCAGTGTTTTGTTCTGCTGTGCATAAGGCCGCTATGGGTCAGTACTGGCTCAATAGCATCTAACAACAACAACAACAAAATGAAACTAACTACTGACACATGCCATAATATGGATGAATATTAAAAGATCTATGCTAAGTGAAAAAAAGCCAAATACTAGATTCTTTCCCACTTAATTGTATTTATATGATACTAAAGGAGCTCTGGT
>NW_006408585.1:8904787-8919822 GCF_000296735.1 Chrysochloris asiatica
CAATGTCAAGAAAACAAAAATCCTCACCACTGGATCAATAAACAACATTCTTATCAACGGAGAAAAGATTGAAGTTGTCAAGGACTTCATTCTTCTTAGATCAACTATCAACACTCATGGAAGCAGCAGTCAAGAAATTAAAGGACGTATTGCATTGGACAAATCTGCTGCACGAGACGTTTTTTAAGTGTTGAAGAGCAAAGATGTCAGCTTGAGGACTAACGTCTGCTTGACCCAAGCCATGATATTTTTAATAACCTCATATGTATGAGAAAGCTGGACAGTGAATAATGAATACTGTAAAAGAATTGATACTTTTGAGGTATGGTGTTGGAGGAGAACATTGAAAGTGCCATGGGCTACCAAAAGAACCAACAGATCTGTGTTGGAAGAAGTACAACCAGAATGCTCCTTGGAGGCTAAGGTGGTCTCTCATACTTCAGACGTATTTTAAGGAGGAACCAGTTGCTGGAGAAGGATACCATGTTTGGTAAGGTGGAGGGTCAGAGAAAAAGAGGAGGACCCCCAGAGAGATGGACTGACAAAGGGGCAGCATTAATGGGCTCAAGCGTGGCAACAATAGTGAGGTTGGCCCAGGATCCAGCAGTGTGTCATTCTGCTGTGCATAAGGTCGCTATGAGTTGGTACACATTCTATGGCACCTAACAACAACGACAGCCTCGGAAACCCTGTGTAGGGTCGCTATGAGTCGGAATCTACTCAACGGCACATAACAACAACAACAACGGAGTCTTGGAGTCCTGGTGTGGCCTTGTGGGTTAATGCGTCAGATTGCAAAGCCATTTGAACTGCAAGGTTGGTGGTTCAAGCTCACCAACTGCTCCTCGGAAACTCTATACAGGGTCGCCATGGGTCGGAAACAACTCGACGGCACTTAACAACACCAACAGCATAGGAGTCCTGGTGTGGCACTGTGGGTTAATGCGCTAGACTGCAAAGTTGGTTTGAACCACAAGGTTGGCTGTTTAAACCTATTAGTCGCTCCTTGGAAACTCTATACAGGGTCGCTGTGGATCAGAACCTACTCAAAGGCACTTAACAACAATAGAAAGGGATCAGAGGTTACTAGAAGCAGGAGGTGGTGGGCATATTGGCCCTGAGTACAAATAGGCAAGACAGAAACTACTGGTGGTAGAAATGTTCTACAAGAGCCTGGTGATACAGTAGTTTAGTGTTCAGCAACTAATGAAAAGACAAGCAGTTCAAACCTACCAGTCATTCCATGGAAGAAAAGTATAGCAACCTGCCTCCTATGGAGCAGGTCTACCTGTTCTGAAGGGTTGCCATGAGTCTAAATTAACTCAAGGACAATAGAGTTGGTTTTTTTGGTTAAGTGTTTGACATCTTCGCTGTGGTTGTGGTTACCTGACTGTAAATCTTTGTCAAATATCATAGAATTGTACATTTTAAATTTGTGACTGCTACTATATATAAATTATTGTTGTTAAGTGCCATCAAGTCAGTTCTGACTCAGAGTGACCCTGTATGGCGGCTCTAAGGAACAACTAGTGAGTTTGAATCGCCAACCTTTTGGTTAGCAGTCCAGTGTTTATCCTGTAGAATTACCCCAGGACTATAAATACATCTAAACATATTAAATTTTTTATTACATGGGATTAAAGCATACTGGACCATCAAAAAGAAAACACTGGGAAACTAGAAGGCAACCTAATAGGACTTATTCAAACAAAGTACAAAAAATATAAAAATGTAAGAAATGGATAGAGCCATAATAACACATGGGCCGTAGTAAGTAGTATAACACACTGAACTAGAGCCTCAAAAGGAGCAGAAAGACTGTAGAAAGCAATTAAGAATATTTTAATAAATATTAATCAAAAAGATTCCAAATTTGATTTAAAACGTTGACAGATATAATAAGTTTAGTGATACCTAAGCAGAATAAATACAAAGAAAATCAAAACAAGGCACATCATAATCAAACTGCTGAAGCCCAAAGCCAAAAACAACCAGAAGGAAGAAAACACTATGTGCCAGCGAACAACTTCTGACTTCTTGTTAGAAACAACATTAAGTCTAAAGAATACAAACATTAATGTGTTTTAAAAAGAAACCTATAAAAGGCTGTGTGCTGACAGCCAGGAGACTCGCTTCCAGAATATGCCCTGTGGTTGTTTAAACGATTATATATCCCTGCATGGTTTTTTAAAAAATACATGCACTAGAGGGTACACACGTGTTGGCATGGGTGATAGGACAGGCAATACACAACTGGAGGGAGGTTGGCAGAGGAAGCTGGGGGTAGCGGGAGAGACAGGGAGGAATGCATTGGTTGGAGTGAATAGAGGTCAATACTATCAACTGTTGATACATGGAGTGGATTGCAACCATGTAATGAAGCAAAGTCTGTGATTTGTTTAATGTGAAACTGATTATCTGCTCTGTAAACCTTCACTCAATTCACAATAAAAATTTTTAAAAAAAGAAACAAGAAAAAAATCTATCAAGATAGAATGTGGAACTGTAGGATAAGCACTGAACTCCTAACTGTAAGGTCATCAGTTCAAGCTCACCAGCCCCTCAGTCATTTTAAATTAAAACCAACTTTATGGTGTTCAATAACAAA
Organism: Chrysochloris asiatica; assembly: GCF_000296735.1. Taxonomy (NCBI): domain Eukaryota; kingdom Metazoa; phylum Chordata; class Mammalia; order Afrosoricida; family Chrysochloridae; genus Chrysochloris; species Chrysochloris asiatica. The sequence continues at coordinate 8,907,396 of NW_006408585.1, forward strand.
GATAGAATTACAAACTAAATGGAAATATTCTTCAAAACTAAAAGCAAAATAAAGACATTTCCAGATATAGGAAAGCTTAGAGACTTTGTTGCCAATGGAGTCTCATTACAAGAAATACTAAAAGGATTTGTGTATATATACCACATGGAAATGATACTAGATCTACAGAAAAAATAAAGAACATCAAAGGTAATGGGTGACAAAGTGTGACTACTATTTTTTTTATTAAATTAGTTAAAATATAATTGACTATTTAAAGCAAAAAATAAAAACTATACAGTGTATGGTTTGTAACATATAGAGACGTCAATAGTACAAAGGCGGGGAAGGAGAGAAAATAGGAAAAGGCTGAATATTGAAATATTTAGAACAACCACTAAAAACAATAAGTGTAAAAAGAGTTGTAGCTTAAGTCTCATAGAAGACACAAAATGCACTATGAAATAATATGTCACCAATTGAAAATAAGGCAAGAAAGATGTATACCCAACTATATCAATCATTTTATTCATGTACATCTTTTTATTTATGCTTACACAACCTTATAATATAGCATAGGTTTTTGTTCATATTTTATAGATGAAGAATTTGAGGCTTGCAGAGGATAATTAACTTGCCCAAGGTCACACAGTTTGTTAGTAGCAAAACCACTTACTTATTAAACTTAAATTTGGTGAATATTCCTAGTCTCACAACTATCTCTTCAGAATGAATCTAAATGCATATATTATATTTTAAGTGAAGAGCAGGTTTTTGAAACAATTTTACAGCCTAAAAGAATAGAAAAGCTACCCGCGGAATTGCTGGCAACTGTTGCCGTGGAAACCTGAAAAGAGATTACATACAAATCAGTTTTATAACTTCATTTTTTAATAGGTGCAGAACATAACCACAGGATGCTGAATCCTCATGGAAAACTTACTGAACAATCCATCTAATCAAAAATCTCCTTAGCTTTTCTAATATAAAAATCCCAGTTCTTACAGTAAGCTGAATTCTGCCAGATGGATTTGATAGTAATTCACTTTTTCTGAATGGCTGCCAGTCTCTGCTTATTGAGAATATTAATAACAATATTGGAAAAGCAGGAGGCTACAATGTGTTGGATGTTGTACCATAAAAGACAGATCAAGAGGTGCTAGAGAGGGAGCTGTGGGCACTGGTTTACAGGAAGGGTAAACACCCCTGAGATAAATAGGCAACTGCATTTAGGTTCCCCCCTAGGTAGTGGAGGCAGCATCCTCCCCTGGAAGCAAAGAAAATGTTCTTTGGTAGCATAATCCTGCCTGTGGTGCTCTGCTGATTTATAGTTATAGACACTGTCAGTGCAAAATTAATGGTCATAGTAAACAGATAAAGGCATAGTTTTGTTCATAAGGAAAGAATTGTTTACTTGTGTTTTTAATCTAAACCTAGACCCTTTAATATGCTTCCCTGAAAGCTGGTTTTAAGTTATAAAACAAAACTGAAGCAAATATAGTAAACATAGAAAAGTAAGAAAGACAGGATTTGCCAGTTTTTCCCCCATGACCTTTGACTCTGATTCACCAGTAGAAATGATTCAGTAGATGTATTCATTAGGATTCTGGTAACACACCTGTGGATGTAGTAGCTCAAAAGAGGGAACACATCTTTACAGCGAGGATCATTCCCCACCCCCTGCATACACAGAGTAGGCAGGGATGGGCAACTTGGACATTGGATACCCAAAATGGGGGAGCTACAAAGGCAAGAAGTGACTGGCTTACAAGCTCTTAAGAGGGAGCCTAGATCCAGAGGGTGTGGAGGAAGGTAGAATCTTCACTGAGTAGTATCCAATCTGTCTGGACAGGGCTGATGAAAGGAGATGGGGATAGATCTCTTGTGAAACAATAGTGAATAATTGTTATCAGAACTGATTGTGAGGGTTGGAAATGTAAAGGTAGACATTTTTTTTAGCAAGGAAGGGAGTGATTAACTTTGCAGTCTAGGAGCGGAGGCCCCTGGGACCATCAAGGGAGAAGAGTGGAGAGAGCAGGACCCTACCCAGAGAAGCAGTGACGCCAGAGATGGAAGCAGAGACGATGATGTGGAGAGATGGAGCAGCTGGGGACTTTAGACCCAGAGAGGAAGAGGGGTTGTGTGCTGATGACTGGGGGGCATGCTTGCGGGATACACCCTTTGGTTGATTGACGATGTATGGAGAGGATTGTAACCATGGCAATGAAACGATATATATATATATAGGATGAATGTAAAGCTAATGTTCTCCCATATAAACTATCACATAATTCACAATAAAACATTAAAAAAAAGAAGAAGAAGAAGAAACCCTGGTAGCATAGTGGCTTTCTGCTTCCATAAAGATTTGTTGCCTCTGAAACCCTACTTAGGGTCCTTATGCATCAAAACCAACTCAATAGCGCACCATCACCACCACATGTTCATTAAGATTGGATTTGGTTGCAAATGACATAAAAGCTCAAAGTAACAATGGCTTAAATAAGATACAAGTTCATCACTCTTTCACTTAAAAGTTCTCATAGATTCTGTAAGGCTGATATGGCAGCTCTACAATATCAGGGAACCAGGATAACTCTGGAAGTCTTTGTGTAGCATCATAGGAAAAGCACTAGTCCTCAAACTCGGTTTGAGCCCAAGGTCGGTGGTTCAAACTCATCAGCTGCTCCTCAGAAACCCTATACAGGGTTGCTTGGAATTGGAACTGACTCAACGGCACTTAACAACTTAACAACAAGGATACCTCGAGCTTGCTGTTCCACCATTGTAAGCATGTGATCTCCAACTCATGTCTGAAGATGGCCTTTAGATTACAGTCCACATATCCACAATAGAGTCAGCAGAAAGGAGAAAGACATGAAGGATGCTCCCTTTCCCTTAAAGGACTCTGCCCTAACATTTCATACACTTCTGTTTACATCCCACTGGCCATGTCACATAGGTCTTGGACTACACTTGTGTGCCACAGATAATCAGGATCTCACATATTGTATTAATATTGTGTGCTCTCAAGTCAATTCCAACTCATAGAGACCATATATAATGGAGCACAACTACCCCATAGGGTTTCCTAAGCTCTAATTTCGTTCTGCTGTGTATAAGGTCGCTATGGCTCGGTACCGACTCGATGGCACCTAACAACAACAACAACAATCTCTGTGGAAATAGCTGTAACACTGGAAACCCTCACTCATCTATGCTAACAAATTTGACCAACTGACTGGAAGAGATCCATATTTGATCCCATGCCGAAAAAAGGTGATCCAACAGAATGTGGAAATTGTCAACAATATAATAATACATACAAGCAAAGTTTTACTGAAGATAATTTTTTAAATGGCTGCAGCAGTACATCAACAGAGAACTACCATAAATTCAATCAGGATTTTGAAGAGGACAGGAATGAAGGCTATCACTGCTGCTGTTAGGAGGGTCTTTGCTAAAAGCAGGTAAACAAACTAAAAAGATGTTTACCTATGTTCTATTGACTTGTCTCTAGAGACAGGCATGGTAAAGTAGAGGGTCAACAAAAAAGAGGAAGACCTCAATGACATGGACTGACACAGTGACTACAACACTGAGCACAGATGTGTCAAGGGAAGAAGATGAGACTGAAATACAGGCAGAAGCCCATGATGATGGTCTTTATAGCCAAACTGGAGAGCTTACACATCATCCTCTAATCAGTGGGACCCACTGGAAAGATCTAGAAATTGGAAGAACACAATAAGAATGCATTTTGGAAGATTTTCTTTGGTGGAGGTGTGGAAATGTGAATGGTAGACTGCAGATGAACAAGACTGAAAGCAAGAAAGCTGCTCATTTATTAATCATTTACTAAGCATCAACTCTGCCCACACTATGTTAAGTGCTAAGAACACCAAATGGAGTGTGACAGACAAAGGGACCTTCAAGAACCCAGAAAGATGGAGAGACATAAATCAGTGTCAGCAGTACTCTGGAGCATGTGTGAACATATGAAGGGACAGGTTGATCAGGGAGAACAGTTAAGAGAGTGAAGAAAGTGTCTAGCTTTACAAGGATGGGACAGGAAACCCACAGAAAAGGGAAGTTTTGTTTGTGAAGACTGAAAAGAAATTTGACAGGCTATCAAAGGCAGGGAGAGGTATTCTTTCCAGAGTATACAGCACCTGCAAATACAAAGAGGCATGAAGAACTGCAAGTGGTTCACTGTAGCTGGGACTCATGGCACAAGTGTGGGGGTATTAGGAAATGAGGCTCAGATGGGGTGGGGGGGGGGGGGAGATAGCCGAGGCATACTATGATCAGAATCGGTAAGAGGTTATGAGAGATGGAAACCTGACTTAAACTGGATGGAAAGGGAAGTCACTGAGCTGGAGATTTTCTTCTTGCTCCTCCTGATCCCATGACACTCTTCCCCCATTGACCCTCTGTTCTGTTGCATAAGGACCCTGAGTAGGGTTTCAGAGGCAACAAATCTTTATGGAAGCAGAAAGCCACTATGATACCAGGGTTTCTTCTTCTTCTTCTTTTTTTTAATGTTTTATTGTGAATTTAATGTTTTATTGCTCAGTAGTTGAGCTACATGGATTGCATCAACAGGCTCTCTTGTTCTCTAGCTTCCAGTTGGGTATGGACAATAAGAAACACCAGAAGGAAATTAATAGGAGGAGGGAGTGAGGTCCGGGTATGTGTTAATTCCCCTAGTTCCCTGTCTGTGGAGTTACCATATGCTAGCATCAATTAATGTGTCAGAGTTCCTGTTGGATGGTCCAATCCTCACAATTCTCTCTCACTCAACTTATTCTCTCTTGTACTCTTGGTTCCTAGACTGCCCCTGCCCTTGCTTATTCAGACAAAGGAGTGATAACAGTAACCTACTATAGCCACAGGGTATTACATTATCCATTGTGGTTTCCCAACCTATACCCAATGTAGTTGTAAAGGATCCGTTTATTAAATTCTCCTTAAAGTCCACAGTAAGTGTGCTGCCTTTTCCCTGCCAATCTAACTAATATAATTGCTAAACACCACCCTCACCTACACCCGATTTCTATACAACTTTTCTGAAGCTCCCAGTTTCCCAGGAGGAATGATTAAACTCTCCAAGATGGTTTATTGCTCTCACATCTCATGTTAAAGATCACAATCTGGTGGATTCAGTTAAATTCAGATGAATATAACTAAATTCTTACTAGTGACAAGTTCACAAGTAAATGAGGAAGATAAAATCATTCACCATAGTAAAACCTACTAGACTTGATCTTTGGCATATTTCCCAACATTGCTTAAACAACAGTCCTGACAGAATTAAAATCAATCATCTCTAGTTCCAAATTCCAAGAAGAGAGAATCTGATTACCCATCAGGTGTGTTCAGTTCTGATCCAGTCAGTTGTGGATAGAGGGGCAGGTCACAGTATAAACATGACTCCTGGGATTCACCAGTCTATGCACGTTTCCTGGGAAAGGGTACTGTTACAAGATGAGCAAACATTGTTGAAAGCATCTGTCACAAAAGATAGTAGGTTAGTCTTTCTTTAATTGAATAAAGGTCAATTGTGATAAACCAAGGAAGGCTAATCTAACATTTATCTTGCCTTAAGGTATTCTAGCATTGTTTTGTTTTCTTTTCTTTTTTGGAAGAGACAGAAGAGTGGTACATTTACAACTCAGTTATATTTCGATTATTTTGTTGTTGTTGTTGTCAGTTGTCATTGGGTCAATTCCAACTCAGGGTGACTCATGTCTGCAGAGTAGAAGTGCTCTGTGTCATGTAAAGCCTGGAACCTTTTGGTGGCAGACTACTATGCCTATCTTCTCAGGAGCTTCTCGTTGGGTTTAAACCACCAGCCTTTCAGCTAGTAGTACAGTGCTTAACCTTTTGTGCCATCCAGGAGACTCTACTATTCTGGTGCTGTTATTGTTATATAAGTGCCATCAAGTTGGTTCCAACCCATAGCAATCCTGTATAAGGTTTCCAAGGAGCAGCTGGTAAGCTTGAAATGCTTGAATCTATTATTCTAGGTCTAGTCAAAGTGGATATCATTTAGTTCCATAAAGCATTAAGTAGAAGTGGGAGAAGTGTTGCTACACCTGTCACACAGCTGGGTCCAAAGACTGCCTGCATGCTCCCAGCATGCTCCAGGGTTAGTTTCCATGCCAACCAGTCTAGGAGTGTTTCCACCCTATCTACCCACTCCAGGGTAGACATTAATAGAATAAGCATGTATGAGAAACATTAAGAGACAGGTTGAATAAGTATATGAAATTATTTTTATAGCACTGTGGTCCTAAATTATTCCTTAGGATAGTCCCCTTTATAACACAAGATAATAGAAGACAGATTACGTCTTTCCTGCTAAGTGCTCATAGTCTTTTGGATAGATACAGGAAGCAGAAAGGGATAGTGGAAAAGCAGATTTTATAGGTAGGATTCTTGAATCTTGTCCTAACGTTAGCTAGCATTGCCTTGCACTGTATAAGGTGATTATTTCCTAATCTTGTGCCTTAGTTTCCCCACCTGCAAAATAAGAACTGTCTTACTTTGTAGGGATGCTATGAGAATGATGTGATAACAGAATGAAAGACTATGAGCACTTAGCACAAAAGACACAATCTGTCTTCTATTATCTTGTGTTATAAAGGGGACTATCCTAAGGAATAATTTAGGACCACAGTACTATAAAAATAATTATATATACTTATTCAATCTGTCTCTTAATCTTTCTCATTTACCAGTCACTCCATGGGAGAAATATGAGACTTTCTGTTCCTGTAAAGATTTACAACCTCGGAAGCCCTATATAGGGTCACTATGAGTCAGAATCGATTTGATGGTACACAAGAAAACATTATAATTTTACTTGGATTCCTGGTGTGGTGCTATGGGATAATGCACTAGACTGCAAGGTTGGTTTGAGCCACAAGGTTGGCAGTTTGAACTCATCAGCTACTCCTTGGAAACCCTATACAGGGTTGCTATGGGTTAGAACCAACTTGACGGCACTTAACAACAACCACCACCCATGGAAGCAGCAGTCAAGAAATGAAACAGCATAATGCAGTGAGCAAATGGCCTCTTAAAATAGTAAAAAGCAAAGATGTCACTTTGAAGATTAAGGTACACCTGACCCAAACCATAGTATTTTCAATTGCCTCATAAGCTTAAGAAAACTAGACAGTGAATAAAGAAGACCAAAGAAGAATTTGTTGTCATTGCTGTTAAGTGCCCTTGAGTTGATTCTGACTCATAGTGACCTTACATAGGGTTTTCAAGGAGCGCCTGGTGGATTTGAGCTGCCAACTTGTGGTTCAAACTGACATTGCATTTGAGTTTATCCTACAGCACCACATCAGGACTCCAAAGAAGAATTAGTGCCTTTGCATTATGGTGTCAGTGAAGCATATTGAATATACCGTGGACTGTCAGGAGAACAAACATATCTGTATGTATTGGAATAAGTACAGTCAGAATGCTCCTTAGAAGGGAGGGTGATCAGATTTCATCTTATGTACTTTGTACATGTTATTAGGAGGGACCAGTCCCTAGAGAAGGACATCATGCTTGGTCAAATGTCAGGGAAAAAGAGTAAGAATCAGCAAGATGGATTGATAAAGTGGCTGTAACAATGGATTCAAATGTTGCAATGACTGTCAGAATGGTACAGGCAGTGTTTCATTCTGTTCTACATGGAGTCATTAAAAGTTGGAATGAACCAGTAGTACCTAAGCACAATAACAACATTGTAACTGTATTCTTGGGTAGTGCAAATGTCAATCTATTTGCCTCCAACAAAATTTCAGAGGTTCAAATCACTCAAAATGCCTCCAAATAAAGAACCTGGTTCTACTTCTAAACAATCAGCTGTTGGAAACCATATGGAGAATAGTTCTACTCTGAATCAGAAGGGGGGTCACCAGGAGTCAGAATTGGCTGACAGCAACTGGTTTTATTTATTATAACAACTCCCTACAACATGTTTCAATGGATCTAGCCTTCCACTCTGCAGACAAGCCTCTTCTATCATGCTCACAGACAATAAACACAGAGGAAGGCAAGGACAAACGAAATCTGGAAAAGGATGATGCTGAAAAAAAAAAAAAAAAAAATCAGGAGGAGCCATTAAATAGTTGCCAAAATCACATGTAAGTGTGTCTCTGGACAGAATGGGGAATAGTGTGTACAAAACAGTTAAGTGGGCACAGTTTTAGTTTCTTAGGGAACATCTAAGAAGAGATACAGGCATATTAAGTTTATTTATAAAATGGACAGATGTTGGGAAAATATACTTAAATGAAAGTTTTGCATTGAAAACTAATCTTATGTCCATTGGCATGGCAAAGCAATTAATCCCTTTATAAATTTAGAGTGTTGCTTGTATGTGGAGGGAAGATTAAGAGACTAAAAAAACTCAATAAACTAGCAGAAAATCTATGCCATAGATTTCAAGAACAGCTTACACATTTTGGATGATGAAAAGGTAGATTTTTGTGGGAGAATGCAAGAGACACAAGTAAAGGGCTCCAAGTATATTTGCAAAGAAAGATTTCTTTTTTGCTGCTTTTAGCATATTGTCTGGAGCAAGGATAATCTCTTCACTGCAACCCTGATTCACACTGCTTTTTCCTTTTAACATTTGCCTCGCAAAGATATTTTGAATCTACCATAAACACAGAAGATACTCCCCCTGCTTTGCAATGATAAACTGGCTGTTGCAAAGAGCTTAGAAACCATACTTAAGAGTGTTTCTATATATCTAACCCTGGTTATTTTCTGTGGCTTAACATATTTTCAGTAGCAGTTCAACCACATGCTTAACTCTAACATAGAATTCCTTTCACCAGCTATGGAAAAAAAAAAAAAAAGAAAGAAAGAAATCAAAGAGACTATTGCTTCTGTGGAAGTGCTTGTACATGACTCCAGGGGAATTATCCTCTCCCTCATTCCAACGTGCTTTATGAGGTTGCCCCAACCTGGCTCTACTAAGCCTCCAACACGTAGGCTTCTATGTGCACCACATTCAACAAGGCTGGAAGAGCCCCAAGAGTCTCTGAAAGTACAGAAAGAATGCTTTACAGCACTGTACCTTTTCTGAGCAGAACATTTAAACAAGGGACACATTTCCCTTCAGGGGTGCTTTATCCTAGTCCCTTTACAAGTACCATGTCCCCAAAACCAAGGCAGTCTCCATCTTTAGATTCTGAACATCCTCTGCCCTTCCACCTGGATCACCAAGCTCCTAAATAAAGACATTCAACCAAAACCGTACCTAGTGTCTGCATGTCGGTTCTGACTCACAGCGACCCTACAGAACAAAAAACTGCTCCATAGGATTTCTGAGTTCTGGTGTGACACTGTAGGCTAAGCATTGGATCGCAAGCTCAGTTTGAACACCAAGGTCGGAGGTTCACACTCACCAGACACTTCTCAAAGTCATACAGGGTCGCAATGAGATGGAATCTACTCGACAACACTTAACAATAACAAATCTTTACAGGATCATTTAGCAGCCCGATGCTTAAGCCATAGCGTCACCGGGGTTAATTAATCAAGGACACAGTAGGGCAAAATGTTATCAGTTCCACAACACAGAAATTAACCTGGATTCATTTCTGGTTCAGTCCGCTGCTACCTACCTCCCAAGGCTAGCATTAAGGGGTTTCCTCTTTTGAAGACCATGTAGAAAGTCTGGATGAGGAATTTAGGTTTCAGGCAAATGGAACTGAGTTTGAATTCCGGCTCCCCTGCTTAGCTTCCTGATCACTATCTATGAGACCTTAAGCAAGTTATTTAACTTTCCTGAGCCTCAGTTACTTGATCATCCATTGAGGATAATAATAATACAGTGACCTCTTTAAATTTTGGGAAAAAATTAAATGAGGTAAGTTATATAAAGCATTCAATAAGCACAGTAAGAAGTCAATAAATATTAGGTTTTGTCATCGACTACAACTTAGAAGATGCAGCGTGACATTCTTCCTCCAGAGTATTATTCCATTCATTCATTAAACTCCATCTCAGGTTTTAGTAACTATCCACATATTTCCCACTAGCTATTAGTGCAAGTTGTTGTTGTTGTTGCTGTTAAGTGCTGTCAAGTAGATTCCAACTCATAGTGATCCTGTATATGGTTTCCAAGGAGTGGCTGGTAAGCTTGAACAACTGACCTTGCAGTTCAAACCGACTTTGCAGTCCAGTTCATTAGCCCACAGTGCCATACCAGGACTCCATTAGTGCGAATACCCTAGTTGTAAACTTCATGCAAATATCCAACTTTGAGAAAGCAATATGCAAATGATACGACAATATATAAATTTGAGGAAACTCGTTCAGTTTACTCATTGCCTTCAAGTAGATCCCAATTCATAGAGACTCTATTGCTGTTAAGTGCTACCCAGTTAGTTCTGACTCACAGCAACCCTGTATAGGGTTTTCTAGGTGGTGCATCTTTCTCCTGCGGAGCTGCTGATGTGCTCAAACCTTTGACCTCCTGGTGCATAGTCCAGTGCTTATCCTACAGAGTGATCCATAGGGTCATTATAGCTCAGAACCAAACTTTTGTTGATTTTTGTTGTTTGTAGTGCAGTTAATGAAACCTACCTCCTTTTTGCTCCAAACTATCTTTCTCCTACACTGCTTGGCTTGGCCATATGGCCGGCAGTAGTGCTTGGTGGTTATGTACAGGAGTGTCGGTTCCGACTCATAGTGACCTGGTATAGAATTTCCAAGGCTGTAAATCTTCCTGAGAGTAGAAGTCTCATCTTTCTCCCACAAGTGGCTGGTCAATTTGAACTGTCAAACTTCTAGTTAGCAGCCCAACTTTGTATCCACTAAGCCATCAGAGTTCCTTGGCCATATGACTAATCAACAGAAAAACAAGTAAGTCAGTCAGCAATTTCCATGAGAAGGCATACAAATTACCAATAAATACATAAAAAGTTAATCTCAGTAATGAACAACTGAAAAAACATTATTCCAATGATACCTTTTCATCTACCTAAAATTTAACTTTTAAAATAGTAATAGTCAAAGCCATCAAAAGCATCATGAAAAGAGGTAAGCTGATGAAAATATAAATTTCTAGAGTGAATTTTATTTATAACAGCCTTGGTGGCAATACAGGATAAGCACTGGACTGCTAATTGTACGACTGGCAGTTCAAACCCACCAGCAAGAGAAAGATGAGAATTTCTACTCCCATTAAGTTTGACAGGTTTGCTATGTGTCTGAGTTGACTCGATGGCAGTAGGTTTGGTTTTTAGTTATTTTACTTATTAGTACGAATCAAGAGTCCCACCACTCGTCTGTCATTTTGTCGTACTGTGGTAGCTTGTGAGTTGCTGTGATTTTGGAAGCTTTGCCACTGATATTTAAAATACCAGCAGAGTCACCCATGGTAGACAGGTTTCAGATAGGCTTCCAGACAAAGACAGACTAGGAAGAAAGAGTGGTAAACTACTTCTGAATATTTAGTCTCTGAAACCCTTATGAATAGCAGAGAAACACTGTTAGATATACTGTGGAAAACGAACCCCTCAGGTTGGAAGTCACTCAAAATGCGACTGGGGAAGAGCTGCCTCCTCAAAGTAGAGTTGACAATGATGACGCGAATGGACTAAAGCCCATGGAAGTAAAGCCCAAGGGACCTTCATTTGCTGATGGGGCACAACTCAAGATGAAGACAAACAGCTGTAAACATCCATTGAAAATCGGAATATGAAATGTACGAAGTATGAATCTAGGAAAATTAGAAATTGTTAAAAATGAAATGGAACGCATACACATCAATATCTTAGGCATTAGTGAGCTGAAATGGACTGGTATTGGCCATTTTGAATTGACAACCACATGGTTTACTATGCCAGTAATGACAAATTGAAGAGGAATGGTGTTGCATTCATTGTTAAAAAGAACATATATGAACTTGACCTACACCTATGGAGCAGCAACTCAAAAGAAGGAACAAATCCTTACAGCAAGAAGCACTTACAACCCCTCCACACACAGAGTGGACGGAGATGGGCAACTTGGACATTGGATACTCAAATGGGGAGGAGGGGGGACTACAAAGGCAAGAAGTGACTGGCTTACAAGCTTTCAAAAGGGAACCTAATGCCAGGGAGCATGGAGGAAGGCAGACTCTCCAGTGGGTACTATTCAATCTGTCTGGGCGGAGCTGATGAAAGGAAATACAGACGGGTAACTCGTGATACTGTAGTGAATAATGCTTATCAGGATGGAATGTGAGGGTTGGAAATTTAAAGGTAGACGTTTTGTAACAAGGAAGGGAGTGATTAATTCTCCAGGCTAGGAGCGGAGGTCTCTGGGACCATCAACGGAGAAGAGCCGAGAGCGGAACCTTACCCAGAGAAACTGAGATGCCTGAGATAGAGACAGAGACAATGACGTGGAGTGATGAAGCGGCTGGGGACTTTGGACCCAG
>NW_006408585.1:8922097-8929143 GCF_000296735.1 Chrysochloris asiatica
ATTCTTCTTGGATCAACTATCAACACTCATGGAAGCAGCAGTCAAGAAATCAAACGACGTATTGCATTAGGCAAATCTGCTGCACAAGACCTTTCTAAAGTGTTGAAGAGTAAAGATGTCAGCTTGAAGACTAAGGTGCACCTGACCCACGCCACGGTATTTTCAATAACCTCATATGTATATGAAAGCTTGGGCAGTGAATAAGGAAGACCACAGAAGAATTGATGCTTTTGAGTTATGGTGTTGGAGGAGAGTATTGAAAGTGCCATGTGCTGCCAAAAGAACCAACAGATCTGTGCTGGAAGAAGTACAGCCAGAGTGCTCCTTGGAGGCCAGGGTGGCCAAACTTCGTCTCTCATACTTAGGACATATTGTCAGGAGAGACCAGTCACTGGAAAAGGAGATCATGTTTTGTAAGGTGGAGGGTCAGAGGAAAAGAGGAAGACCCCCAGTGAGATGACTGGCAAAGTGGCATCATCAATGGGCTCAAGCGTGGCAACAATTGTTAGGTTGGCCCAGGATTGGGCATTGTTTTGTTCCGTTGTGCATAGGGTCACTATAAGTCAATACTGGTTCGATGGCACCTAACTACAACAATCAAGAGTCTACCCAAAGTTTATACCTTTTGAGGCAATAGTATGACTTCTATAACTAAAGTTTACTTATTTTGAACCAGTAATGTGACTCCTAGCAATATATCCTAAAGTAATACTCAGAAATACAATACATAAATATATGCATATATATACACACATATATATGTATATATTATACACAAAAATGTTCATGACAGCATTATTCTAACAGCAATAAATAAAGACTCAAAATTAAATGCCATAGAATGTATTTAGACTTATAGCAATCCTAGATAGGGTTTCTCAAGCTACAAATCTTTATGGGAGCAGAAAGCCTCACCTTTCTCCCATGGAGTAGTTGGTGGATGTGAAGTACTGACCTTGTGTTTATCTTTCAATGCCACATCAGGACTCCTAACAAATAAATAAAACAGTATAAATGCCCAACAAAAAAGAATTACTTAAATAAATTTTGATAACCCAACACAATAAAATACCACGCACCCATTAAAAGTTATGTTTACAACATAGAAAGGCATTCTCAACATGCTTTTTTTTTCACTTAGTATAAAACTTCTAAATGCAATGTTGTTGTTATGTGCCATGGAGTCGGCTCTCACCCATAGTGACCCTGTACATGGTTTCCGAGGCTGCAAATCTTTACGTGAGTAGAGAGCCTCATCTTTCTCCCATGGAACAGCTGGTAGTTTCAAACTGCCAACCTTGGGATTAGCAGCCCAATTCGTAAATGAGGTTAGCAGCCTGATTCTATACATTTCCTAAATGTGTAGAAAAATATTAAAAGGTAATAAGACAAAATATTAGCAGCAAATATCTGGAACAATGAAAGTTGCTGTTAAGTGCTGTTGAGTCAACTCATAGTGACCCTTTATAGGGTTTCCAAAGCATTAAATCTAATGAGGGAACAAAAAGTTTTGTCTTTCTCCCACAGAGTGGCTAGTGGGCTTGAACTGCCAACTAAGTGCTTAGCCTATGGAGTGTTTATATTCTTTTATATAATTTTTATATTCTAAATTTCCTATAATTAACTTGCATTATTTTCATGATCAGAGTTTTTTAATGTGTCCCTGATTTTCAAAGATTTGCTTTCTATACATTTATTTATATTTTACTATAGCGTAGTGGTTACGAATCGGGCTGCGAACCACAAGGTCAGCAGTTCGAAACTACCAGCTGTTCTGCGGGAGAAAGATGAGGCTTTCTGCTCCCGTAAAGATTTACAGCCTCGGAAACCCTGTACAGGGTCGCTATGAGTCGGAACCAACTCCACAGCACATAACAACACCAACATAGCCCTCTAAGGAGTCCTGGTGTAGTGCTCTGGGTTAATGCGCTGGACTGCAAAGTCGGTTTGAACCTCAAGGTTGGTGGTTCAAGTTCACCAGTCACTCTGTTTATACCCTATACAGGGTTGCTATGAGTTGGAACGGACTCAAGGGCACTTAACAACAGTGTGGTGCTATAGGATATACATTGGGCTGTAAACCACCTTATCAGAAGTTCAAACCCACCAGCTGATCCTCAGAAATCCTGTACAGTGTTGCTGTGAGTCAGAATCAACTCAACAGCACATAACAGCAGCTGTTTGGTGCTGTCGGATAAGCACTGGACTGCTAACCATAGGGTTGGTGGTTCCATCCCACTATTCACTCCTCAGAAACTCTATATAGAATCTCTGAGTCAGAACTGGTTCTATGACACTTAACAACAGCAAAGACACAAATCCTTAGATCCAAAGAATAACGTGTCACTGGAATCTCAAGTACTCTGCCAGGTAGAAGGGGTACTTGGAGGATGGTCAGTCTCTCACCCTTCTTCATCTCTCTGGTCAAATCACAGTAGGTGGGAGGAGAGCCATACAGGTGACCTTATCATCAAAGACTGATAGGAAAGTTGCCAGTGAGAATCACAGGGCAAGCAGACAAAGCCATCACCTCCAAAGGCCAGGCTCTAGTCAGCTGGGAGTTACTGAATTTGATAAGACAGCAATGACTTATTTGATTGCAACTGTGCAATGACACACATTTGCTATGAAGGTGGAGGAGTCCTGAGCCTAGAATACTCCCAAGTCAGCCTTTCTCGTGGGGTGGCCTGATCTTCAGAGAGAAAGTACTGTAGCTTAAGTGTGATTCTTTCAAGTCATCCTTGGGCTCACGGTCATACCCTGGTTCCGGGTATAAAAGGACAAGAGGCTGCATACTGCACTGGGCTTCGTGGTTATGAAAAGCACGTTCTACCAACTCTGTGATATTGTAGCATTGCTAATTACTAGAATTTAGCATTCATAGGGTAGTATTCTGGGGAAGCTTGCCAAATATAATTAGCAACTTTTCACATCCTCTAAAGAAGAAAGTCAGCATTATTAGCATCATTATCTTCTTGACAGATGATGCCATGGAGAGTCACTGGCGAAACTAAAGTTAAACTTACTTTGATTCATGGAATCACAGAACTTTCCACATAAAATAGACCACAAAGACATGTTATTTAAATGTAAGATAAGTAAGTTAGGTGTGATTTTTCTATCAAATAAAAAATGCTGTGTGTTTTTAAATTAAGTAGGTTCTTTTTTTGTTCACAGTTGGCTCTCACGGAAAAAGAACTATGTTGAAATCTGAAATCTGACTGCAGAGTCCTCACTAGGAAAATCAACCGTCTATTTTTCATCTTACTGTTTTTGAAATGAGTCCTAGTGTGGTACTATAGGAAAAGCACTATACTAATACCCATAAGTAAGATCAGTGGTTCAAACCCACCTTAGAAACCCTAGACAGGGTCATTATGAGTCAGAACCAACTTGACAGCACTTAACATCTTTGAAATAGGTAGCAAAGAATCACCTCACCAAAACCTCACAAAAATGAGAGCTCTATTGTGGGTTAATGCACCAGACTGCAAAGCCATTTGAACTGCAAGGTTGGCGGTTCAAGCTCACCAGCTCCTCCTCGGAAACCCTATACAGGGTCGCTATGAGTCAGAACCGACTCAACAGCACTTAACAACAACAGTGTAACAAAGGAAGACATGAACAAAATGTTCTAAAATGAAAATGGAGTAAAACAATTTAATCAACTCAGTTATAATTTGTGAGATTAAAATGCATAGATTTTAAGTGTACAGTTAGCTGCATTTTAAAAAAATGTATACACCTCTGTAACCATCTCAACATTCAAGATAGGGATCATTATCATGACCCCAGAATTCCTTCAAGTTCCCTTGAAGGCAATTGTCACCTCCTGGAGGCAGCTACTGATCTCATTTCTATCAGTAAAGATTCAGGACTCTATTGTATCTTGTTTCTTTCAATCAACATAATGTTTGTAGAGACTCATTAATGTGTGTGTGTAGTTGAAGCTCATCCCTTTGTGGTGCTGCATACTGTTCATCCTGCTTACTTGTTTCTGTGGACATTTTATGATGTTATTCTGAATGAGTGAAGCTGCTACACACATTCTTGCACAAATACATTTGTGGACATATGTCACCCCTCGTGGGAGTGAAGTGGTATCTTACTGTAGCATTGTAGGATAAGCACTGGACTGCTAACTGCAAGGTCAAAAGTTCAAATCCTCTAGCTGCTCCTCTGAAACACTATACAGGGTCGCTATGAGTTGGACCCACTTAACAGCACTTACTTAACAACAACAACGTATGCTAATAATAATGTTTAATGCTTTGTTGTTGTTATGTGCTGTGGAGTCAGTTCCAACTCATAGCGACCCTGTACAGGGTTTCCAAGGCTGTAAATCTTTACAGGAGCAGAAAGCCTCATCTTTCTCCCATGGAACTGCTGGTAGTTTCAAACTGCTGACTCTGAGGTTAGCAGCCTGATTCATAACCACTACACTACCAGAGTTCCTTTTCCAATTAATAGGTGCTTTTAAATTTATTTTTTGATTAATTTCAAGGATCCAGCTGCTCTCAGAAACCCTATTCAGGGTCACTGTGAGTCCGACTCAATGGCACACAACAACAACCGGTTCACATTTCAAGGCTAAACTGTTGTGGACTATGAAGGCCATCCTCACCTTCCTCCACTGTGTGCCCAGTGCCCTAGAATTAAGCAAATAAGGGAACTGAATCAAGGTAGCAGTGTCCCTGTGCAGAGCTAGGAAACCAAGGTCTCCAAAGTGGTTAGGAGGCTGGAGTGTAATCAGTCATCTATTTGCTTCCAACTGCACCAATGCTCTCTGCTTAAGTCTAGAGCAAGATCATTATTCTCAGGCTGGAAAGCACTGGTGCACAGCAGGCCCGGCAGGCTGCTTATTAGTATTCCACACATTCCATCGGCTAAATTTGCCATTTCATTTAGAATGCTTCTGATTGCACACTTTTTATATTCCAGGCTTCCTCAAAGAAACGGATGCCACTATTAGTGATCTGACAGGCAGTTGAGTGCATCTTGATGCATTTGCCATCAAACTAAGGGGAAAAGTTATTAAAACACTTAGCTGTCAACCATGTGAATTCAGTTAGAATCACTGAAGTTAGCAAAATAACTTTCAATAGAAGGGCCAAAAATAAATAAATAAATCAAGGAAGATTTGGGGAGAGAACAAAAAAAAAGCAGTTTAATAAGTCAGAATTTAATTAAAGAAAAAAAAAAAAAAAAAGACTGTCTTTGTTCTATAGTATGTCCCAAGAAAAGTAAATGCATACGCAGTTTAAGGCCACAAAACCATTTCACTTGACTATTAAAATGGCTTCTTACAAACAGCATTTTCAGCATCGTATACTTGGCAAACCTGAGAAATTACATATTTCAAAGTCTGTGCCCTTAATAAGATAATTCATATTTATATTTAACTACCCATTTCTCAAGATTTCTTAGATGTGATTAACCAGATGATATCTGAATTGCTACCTCACAAAAGAAAGAAATGAGGGGTATTGCTTTTATGGGCTGCAAAAGGGATGTACAATTTGTACTCCTATCAGCAGAGCTACTAAAAAATGGAAATTGATGATTTCTGACCCCCAGAAAAACCTCATTAAGCTTCTTGAAGAACTGGAAACCTCATGAGCAGTAATCAAAGCATCTGAAGCCTTCTGAGTGGTTAACAGAGCCCACTTCATCAGACGATTCCACTGGGGATAGAGACGCCCAAGGACATGCTTCCTACCTAATGCATTATGAATTGAAATGCAGTTGCAGAAAGTGAGCTAGGAAGCCCAAATACTAGACTGTATCTGTGAGAATCTTTATTGAGAACACACTGGCCTTTCGTCTTTGTCAAATCCCCAGGAACCTTGAGCAAACAAGAGGTAGATTGATGTGCCTCATTCAGGGCAAATCCACAGATAGAAGAGCTCAGATATTTAGGTGGTGTAAGGCCCCACTGCCACAGTCTGAGTAGTTGTGTGTTACAACTTCTCACCACAAGCCAAATGCAACTTAGAACTACCCTCAATGTGTGGGGGCTTGTATTAAGTAAGACTTCCCTGCTCCCATTTTATTTAGTTAAAGAGAAATTGTGCTAAGAGAAATTGCCTTCACATGAGCTTTCTTGTCATTAGCCCAAGGAAGGAATATATCCACTAGAAAATGTACCAAAAGTACTTAAAATTTCAGGACATCTTGTGGGGTCACTTTGGGTGAAGTGTTGTACTAGGGGAAATCAGATAAAAACCATATGAGAAGAGGTTATTGAAGACAAGGAACAAGGCTGGCATTGATGTGAATTGATCAAACTAAGACATTACATAAAATAAAGACTGAGTACACACTGAATTTAACAGTAGGAAGGTTATTGGTTAATTAATGAAAGCAGTGTCTATGGGTGGGTGAGGACTGAGGTCATATTGCAGTGGGCAACAGAGTGAAGAGCTAATATGAAAATGAGACAACACGTGTAAGCAAGTGACCCTGGTGTCAAGAATTTAAGGAAAAAAATATTTCTGTTACATTGATTCTGATTCCCGGTGACCCCATATGTGTCAGAGTAGACCTGTGTTCAATAGGATTGCTGTTTTTTAAAAATAATTTCATTTCTGTTGTTAAGAATATGCATAGAACATAACCAAGTCAATGGTTTCTCCATGTACATTTCAGTGACATTGATGATATTCTTCAAGTTGCACAGCCATTCTTACCCTCCTCCTCTGAGTGGTTCCTCCCTCATTAACAGAAACTCACTGGCCCTCTAAATTTCCTGTCTAATCTTTCAAGTTGTAGTTGTCAATTTGATCCCATATAGATTTGTTGTTGTTGTCAGGTGTGTCATCGAGTCGGAACCGACTCATAGCGACCCCATGCATAGCAGAACGAAACAATGTCCAATCCTGGGCCAACCTCACTACTACTGCCACACTTGAGTCCATCAATGATGCCACCTGGCCAATCCATCTCGTTAGGGGTCTTCCCCTTTTTCTCTGACCTTCCACCTTACCCAGCATGACATCCTTCTCCAGCGATTACTCCCTCCAGACAATATGTCTGAAGTATGAGAG
>NW_006408585.1:8929813-8932998 GCF_000296735.1 Chrysochloris asiatica
CTGTACAGGGTTTCCAAGGCTGTAAATCTTTACAGGAGCAGAAAGCCTCATCTTTCTCCCGTGGAACAGCTGGTAGTTTTGAACTGCTGACCTTGAGGTTCACAGCCTAATTCGTAACCACTATGCTACCAGAGCTCCTTTTAATACCTTATCCTGTGATTATTTACCAATGTTTATCTTGTTTTCTTGTGCAGTGCTGTGGGACAATGCACTGGGCTGAAAGGTTGGTTTGAACTACAGGGTCGGCAGTTCGAACTCATCAGTGGCATCTCATAAACTCTGTATAGGGTTGCTATGAGTCAGAATCAACTTGATGGCACTTAACAACAACAATTTTGTTTTCTAAGGGAGTACTGGTGGTGCAGTGGGTTAGGCAATGGGCGGCTAATCTCAAGATTGATGGTTCAAATCCACCAGCCCCTCTAAGGGAGAAAGATAAGGCTGTCTGCTCCTATACAGATTAAAACCCTAGGAAGCAGTTCTACTTTTTCCTTCAGGGTCACTATGAATTGAAATTAGCTGAACAGCAGTGGGCTTATCTTGCGTTCTTAAGTATCTGCTTAAGACTTTTGACATTTGGGTAGCCACTGACTTTTTATTAATGAGCTGTTAGCAGTTCTTAAATTTTTTATATATATATATCCCTTGTCAGATACATGTATTGTGAATCTCAGTCTGTGACTTTTTTATTTTTTTAAGTTTTTATTATGAATTGAGTGATAGTTTACATGAGAGAATATTGGTTTTACACTCATCCTATCATATATATTTTGTTTCATTGCAATGATTACAATCTCCTCCAAGCATCATCATTCAACAGTATTTGCTTTTATTCCCTCTGGGGTTTTTTGTTGTGTGTGTTTTTTTAGATGTACACAAAAATACTCAGGAACATATAATCATTTAAACAACCAAAGGGCATATTTTGCAAGCCTGCCTCCTGGCCGCCAGCACGCACACAGCCTTTTTCTTTCCATGAATCTAGAGTCCTCAGCGGCTCCCTCTCTCCATGCCCTCATCTCTGCCTCCATTTCTGGTGTTGTTGCTTCTCTGGATAGGGTCCCACATTCCGCTAATGCTCTTCAGCCTTGATAGTCCTAGGGTGTTCTGTTTCTGGAATGTAGATTAACTACTCCCCTCTTTATGATACAAAACTTTTACCTTTACAGTTGTAGCAATGGAACTTCTCTTTTCATTTTATTAATGGTGTCATTTAGAGCAGAACTTTTAAATTTTGCTTAAGTCTGTTTTATCAGTTTTATTTTTTCCCTCTCTTATGATGAATACTTTCTTGTCCTATGTAGGATATTTTTGCCTCAGGGGTGGGGAACCTTTTTTCTGCCAAGAGCCATTTGGACATTTATATAATCACTTAATATAAATTTAGGTTGCTATGAAAAAAGCTTCTAGATTTATTGAATTTTGAGTCCTGTCTGTGGTTGCAATGGCAGGGCCAAATGAAATGATTTCACAGGCTTATATGGCCAACGGGTCAGAGGGTCCCCACCCCTGGCCTACCTGAACATCATGAATATATTGTCTTATGTTTTAATAGAGAAGATTCAAAAATTTAGAATTTATGTTTAGGTCTGTACTCCATCTCTAATTAATTTGTGCTCAGTGGGAACTAAAAGTGAAGATTATTTTTTCTCACATCATGGATAGCCAGTTGTTCTAATGCTATTTGAAACGACTATTCTCCAATGAATTATTTCAGTGCCTTTGTTGAAAATTAGTTGACCAAGCATATGGGTCTATTTCTAGACTTTATAATATTTCATTGACCTGTTTATCATCACACCAACACCATTCTCTTGGTTACTGTTGTTGTTGCTATTAAGTGCTATCGAGTCAGTTCTACTCATAGTAACTGTGTATAAGGTTTCCCAGGAGTCATTGGTGGGTTACTGTAGTTATATATTAAAATTTAAAATCAGATAGTTTAAGAATTGCACATTTGTGCTTCTATTTCCAGGTAGTTTGGGCTTTTGTAGCTCCTTTATGTTACCATGGAAGCCCTGATGGTACTGGGTGTTTGTTAGATGTTGGGCTGCTCACAATAAGCTATGGTTCAACCCCACAAGTTGCTCCATGAAAGAAAGATGAGGCTGTTTGCTTCAGTAAAGATTTGCAGTCTCAGAAGACCTATATAGGATTTTCATATAAATTAAAATCAGCTTGCCAACTATTTAAATCATCTACTGGAAGAAATAGCCATTTCTATAATATACAGTTTTCTAATACATAAACATGATATGTTGTAGTTGTTAAATGGTGTCAAATTGGTCTCGACTCATAGAGACCCTACATAGGGCTCCCAAGGAGAAGCTCGTGAGTTTGAACCACCGCCTTGCAGTTCAAACCGATCTTGAGGTCCAGTGCTTAGCCTTCAGTGCCACACCAGAACATGATTCAGGGCTCCATTTATCAGGTCTTCCTCACTTCCTCTCAGTAATATTTTATTGTGCTCAATGTACAGGTCTTGCATGTGTGGTAATGTTAATTTCATTGTTTTGTTTTCGTTGGGTATTGTTTTCTATATAAATGACAATAAGGTCAAATAGGTTGATAGTGTTACTTAGATATTTCATATCGTAAGTGGTTTTTTGCTGCTTATTTATTCAAATCCCCAATCTGATGGTAGATCTATCTCTTTTTCTCTTTAGTTACTGTGCTAATTTTCACTTCGTGTATTTTGAAGCCTAGTTACTGAGTGGATTTATATTTAGGATTATTAAGCCTCCTTGGAGAATTTATCCATTCATGATTTAAAATTTTATCTTTATCACTCATAATATTTATTGTTCTGAATTCACTTTGTCTGATGTTAATATAGCACCTCAAGTTTTGTTTTGTCTAGTGTTTACATGGAGTTCCTGGATGACATAAATTGGCAATTCACTTGGTTACCAACAAAGAGGTTCCTGGTTTGAGAACACCCAGAGGCATCTCCAAAGAGAAACCCAACTATATGCTTCTTTAAAAATCAGTCATTGAAAACCCTATAGAATACAGTTCTACTCTGATACACAGGGTCACCAGAGTTGAAATTGACTTAATGGCAACTGGTTTTGTTTTTTTTACATGGTATCCTTCATTGGTTTGCATTAACACAGTTGCTGCAACAATGGCCTCAAACATAACAATTGTGAGCATGGCACAGGACCCGGCAGCGTTTTGTTATA
>NW_006408585.1:8933583-8943502 GCF_000296735.1 Chrysochloris asiatica
CAGCTGCTCCTTGGAAACCCTATACAGGGTTGCTATGATTTAGAACTGGCTCAACAGCACTTAACAGCTCAACAGCTATATCTGGCTCAATGGCAACATATACTTATATAGTTGTTTGGTACCACCAAGTCTATTTTTGATTCATAATGACCCCATGTGGCAGAATAGAACTTTTTCATGGGGTTTACAGGAGCTAATCACCAGGTCTTTTCTCAGGGAGCCATTAGGTGGATTCTCTAGAGAAGCAAAACCGGTAAAACTTTATGTATATATAAATTGTGCATAGGTTTGCAATGAGTTGGTACTGACTCAATGGCACCTAACAACAAGAAGTTCACAGATGATAGTTTTAACAGGAGCATTTCATTCAGGGAAGGCAAACCCAGAGGAAGTGTCTATTCCAGTAAGAATAAAATGATGCAGTTTCCATGATGGAAGTGGTCTGATGTAATCAACCTGCCACCAGGTTGTTGGCTGATCTTCCCAAGGACTGGTCCCATATTGCAGACTGAGTGCTGGTTTCTGCTGCTGACAGACTGAGCACTCAGCAGTGACTACAACCGAGTCAGCCTTGGTGAGTGAAAGTTCATGCTGCTGAGTCCATGCATAACCTCCATCCCTGCTACCACAGCCACTTTGTTCATGAGCCCATTGGATAATGGCAGGAATGGCTGAGGAAAGAGGATGATTGTTCTTCACAGAGGGTGTCATCCTGTCTACTTGTTTGTTAGCCTCCTCTGCTGAGGTAACCCTTTTGGCCCATTCAGAGAGGTCTATCCACATACATCTTCCCCACACTTTCTTGTCACCAATTTTCCAATCATACTCCTTCCAAGTCCCTGACCATCCAGCTAAACCATTGGCCATATTCCATGAATTAGTATGAAGTCACACATCTGACCACTTCTCTTTCCAAGCAAACCGAACAACCAGATGTACTGCTGAAAGTTCTGCCCTTCGGGAGGATTTCCATTCACCACTGCTCTTCAGGGAAGTCCCAGAAAGGGGCTAGAGTGCCGGTGCTGTCCACTTTTATGTTGTGCCTGCATATTGTGCAGAACCATCTGCAAACCAAGCATGAGTTTTCCATTCCTCAGTCAACTGATCATAAGGAACTCGCCATGAGGCCATGGACATAGATTAGGAGAGGGAAGGTAATGTGACAGCAATGGAGACCATGGGTATTTGGGCCACTTCCTCATGCAACTTGTTTGTGCCTTCAGTTCCAGCTGAAGTCTCATATATACCACTTGCATTTAATGATACAGTGGTACCAGGCACATCCAACTTTATGACCCTGTGGGTCATACAACATCCAATTCATAATTGGTTGCTCAGGCTACATGGTGACTTTGTGGTCCATGGTTATGTGCTCAGGCTTAACTAAGGTTCAATAACAAGCCAAAAACTGTTTCTCAAAGGATAACAGTTTTCTTCAGAGGATGTCAGGGCTTTGATCCAAAATCCTAAGGGTCTGCACTGTGATTCATTAACAGCGGCCTGCGTTTCCAAATACAGACTCTAAAATGCATCTCTATCTGTCACTGACACTTCAAGCACCATTGGATCAACTGGACCATATGGGCCCAAGTGACAGAGTGGTTTTCATGGCAAGCTAAACCTGCTACACAGAGTCCTCACTTGTTCCAGACCCCACTCAAAAAAAGCAGTAGCTTTTCAAGTCTTTTGATAAATAGGCCAGAGTATCACACTCATATGTTGCTTCCAAAACTGAACTAGGCATACAAGGCATTGTGCCTCTTTTTTAGTTGTGGGAGGGGCCAGACGCATATCCTTCACTTTAATAGGAATATCTCCACATGCCCCATACTACCAAAATCCTAGAAATTTCACTGAGGTGGCAGGTACCAACATTTTTGTGGGGTTTATTTCCCACACAGATGTTTTATCAGTAAGTCTGGGGACATGAATTCTTCTTCCTTACTACATCCAATCAGCAAAATATCATCAATGAAATGAAGGGAAAGGTGATCAAGGTCCTTGTGGACTAAATTATGACATAGTGCTAGAGAATTTATGACCTTGAGGTAGGTCAGTGTAGGTGTATTATTGGCCATGCCACCTGAAAGAAAACTGCTTCTGGTAATCCTTGTTGTTGTTATGTGCTGTCAAGTTAGTTCTGACTCATAGTGACTCTGTATAGGGTTTCTGAGGAGTAACTGGTGAGTATGAACCACCAACATTGCAGTTCAGACTGACCTTGAGTTCTTACCCTACAGAGCCACACCAGGACTCCTCTGGTGATCCTTAGAAGCTGAAATTGAAAAAAAGGTATTGGCCAGATCAGTAGCTACATACCAGGTACCAGGAGATGTATTAATTTTCTCAACATTGAAAAAACTTCTGTAATAGCAGCTGCAATCAGAGTCACCACGTGGTTAAATTTATGATAATCCATTGCCATTCTCCAACATCCATATGCTTTTTGAACAGGCCAGATAGACAAGTTAAATGGGAACGTGGTGGGAATTACTATCCCTGCATCCTTCAAGTTCTTGATTGTAACACTGATCTCTGCAATCCCTTCAAGAATGCAGTACTGCCTTTGCCTTACTGTTTTCCTAGAAACAGGAAGTTCTAATGGCTTCCACTGACTTTTCCAACCATATTAACCCTTCTTCCACATTTCAGAGATCAAATATGGGGATTTTGCCAGTTACTGATAATGTGTATTCCAGTTAAGCATTCTGAAACTAGGGAATTCATTATGAGCTCAGGGACTTGTTGAACCCACAGTGAGACAGACCTTAGCTAAGACTCCATTCATAACTTGACCTCTATAGACCTCACTCTGACTGCTGGGCCACAGTGATGTTTTGGATCTTCTGGAACTAGTGTCAATTCAGAGTCAGTGTCCAGTAATCTCTGCGAAGTCTATTTCTTATTCTCCAGTAAATGGTCACTCTTGTAAAAGATCATAGATTTCTTTGGGGAAGGATGAGAGAAAGACTAAGAGCTGACAGTGTAGTGGGGTCCTTCCTCAAGGGGACCCAGCCACCCTTTCATTCAAGGGGTTGTGGGTCTGTAAACGGTCTCAACTCTGGGAACTGATTGACAGGCCATGACTCTCCATTCTGGTGATTCAAGTTAGACTGACATTCACTTGATCTAGAATTCTTTTTCTTGTATAGATCTAGTAAATATTTAGTAGGTTTCCCATCTATTTCACAGCTAGGGATACCCTGCCTAAGTAGCTAATAGCCGTAAGTCCACACCAGTCAGACTGCTGTGGTTAGTAGTTTGATTCTCCTGTTCATTACAATAAACACACCCACCTTGGCTTTGTCGACTAGTGATGCTACTTGGCCCCTATCACCATGGAGTTTAATCAGTTCCATTGTAGATAGGGGTCTAGGTATCTTAATTCAATTAGGTCAGGTCCACTATCAAATCTGGCTTACATAAAATAGCAATCGCCACAGTCTTCAAGAGGGCTGGGGCTTCACAAATTTGTTCCTCAGTGTTGTGGTAAAAGGTGTGTCCTCTGGACAATCCATGTGTAAGTCTATCCTGATAAATTCACTCTAACATGCCAATTTCCCAAAGCCTTTGGATTCCTTCCCTTACAGAATGCCAAGGCAGATCTGGTACTTCAGCCAGATGTATTATACAGACCACTGAGCAATCCATGCTTCTGTGAACAAATCAAATAAATTATTAGATCTTCTCCTAACCTCTGGAGCTGAAACACGGAATGAAAAATCTGTGCTTAGTGAGTTCATGCTAATAAACTGAAACAGATGCAACCGTATGTCCTTTGCACCATTGTCCCATACCTATAATAGCCATTCCCAATGCTCTGGTAGCGTAGAGGTTATGAATCAGGCTGCTAACCTCAGGGTCAGCAGTTTGAAACTACCAACTGCTCTGCAGGACAAAGATGAGGCTTTCTGCTCCTGTAAAGATTCACAGCCTCAGAAACCCTGTACAGGGTTGCTATGAGTTGGAAATGACTCCACAGCACATAACCACCACCACCACACATATTCTCCAGATTTCTGTCTGTACATATTATAAAACCCAAACAGTTCTTTTGGAGTATAACATACTTCTTATTGTTTTCCTAGGTACAATTTGTACTTCACCTTTGGATCTTACTGGGGCTTAAGTCAAGTTATAGGTCTAGAAGCATAATCAGAGGTGTTTCCTGGAAACATTTAGCAACATCATACAAGATATCTACCTCAGACAATGCCCAGTACAATTCCTCAGGCATCATCCCAGCAGACACAGTTGAGTTAATCTCATTGCAAATTGGCAGAGGGATCATGGTTTTACTGATAAGGGATCAGCAGATAAAGATGGAGTGATCCAGTGAGAGAGATGGTGCTGTTGGCAGGAGTGTAATGTACATGATCTGCTCTTCACCTGGATCTCTGTTCCTATATTTTTACCTTCTTGCACATTGTAATCGCTTTCATCATAGATTGACTTCCCAGATTCTCTGAATTCATTCTTGTAGTTACGTTTGGTTCTGGACTCTTCCATCTGCCAATTGAGATCCAGGTGGTGTTTCCACACACGTCAATCTCTGGTTGTTGTCTTTTCTTGTTCATTCTCAGTCCAAAGAACTCCCTTCAGGATATTTTGAAGCACTGGGTTGGGTTGGGTTGGCTTTGACAAACTCCCTTAGCTTCTGTTTATCCTGGAATGTTTTTTATTACACACACATACACACACACACACACAGTCATATTTGATTGACAGCTTTTCTGGGTAGACAATTCTTGGTTGGTAGTTCTTTTATTTCAGGGTTTTATATATGTCCCTCCATTCCCTTCTTGTCTACATGGCTTCTGCTGAAAGATCAGAGTGTAATCTTATATGATTGCCTTTGTAAGTAACACTTCCCTTTTCCCTAGCTGCTTTCAGAATTCTCTCCATGTCTTTGATTTTCGAAAGCTTGATTATGATATGTCTTGGTGATTTTCTTTTGGGTTCTATCCTTCCTTGGGTTCGTTGAGCTTCTTGAATTCTTCTCTTCTCATTTTTCAGGATGTTAGGGAAATTTTCTTCCAGCAGTTCTTCAGCTGTTTCCTCTGTGGTCTTGTATGATTTTTCCTGTTCCAGAATTCCAAAAATTCTCAAGTTATTCCTCTTCATGTTGTCCCATATGAATTTTAGACTTCAGATTTTTTAATCCTTTTTTCTGTTTGCTCTTCTGTCTTAGCTGTATTGAAAGGTTTGCCATCCAGTTCACTCATTCTAGCTTCCATCTCTTCCATTCTACTCCTTTGCCCTTTCAGTGTATTGTCCATTTCTGATATTTTATTATTAATTGTTTGGACCTCTTTTTTGCAGGTTTTGAATTCTTTTCAATGGTATTTTTATTTCATTTAATTGTGCTTGTAGCACTCTCCTGACTTCTTCCTTATTTTTCTCAACCCTTTTGAGGAGCATTTGGATGCACCTCAATATCATTCTCCTGAATTCCTTCTCAGGCAGTTCCAAAGCCTGCCCTCCTTCCAATGGGAAGTCTAGGTCTACCTGCAGCTCATTTGTTTCAGTTACTCTATCTTGTTACTGGACATGTGCTGAAATTTTGGACTATCTTTTGGGCATCTTCAAAGATTAGATGTGTTTTCAATAATTAGATGAATGTATGTTGATGTATTATTAAGCTTTATGATACCTCGAGGTAGATGTAATCAGGAGATGAGCTTCCCTTTTCACTTTTCTTATTACTGATTGCAGAATAACTGTAGCAGGTGTTGGCTGTCTATCTAGTGTATAGCAGCTGATTGGCTCTTGCCTGATGGTGGGATTTTACAGAGTGTGATTGTAGCTTGCTATATGATCACAATTGCTGTCTCTTCTTGGGTAATGTAGGGAGAGAAAGAGCGCCCTACCACCACCAAGGTTAAAGAGGGACCAATAAATAAATAAAACCACAGCAACAAAAACAAAAGATTAGATATTGCAGTCTATAATCAGACTAAAAAAACAAAACATAGCAAAATATGAGTATGACTTTAACACCCCTCACTCAGACGGCTGGAACGTTCTGGAAAACTGTTCCATTTTAAGCAGTTCCTGTTGACCTCTACTGTTTCTTAGATTCTGTGCACTGTGGTTTTGCTGAGCAGATCCGTGCACATGTGTAGTAGAACCCTAGGGTGGGGCTGGGGCATCAACTCACTCAGGAACCCTCTGTCATCGCTAGAGTGGAGGTGCACAGACACCAAGAGACCAATGAACAGGAAAAAATGTTCACAACTTTATCTACGACAACCTCTACAGTGGGAGTGTTCTCTGTTCCTGGCCCTGCTCCGTCACGCCCAAGACAGCTTCCCTGGCAGCCACAGATCAGTAAATGTCATTTTTCTTGCTTCTGCTACAAATTTCATTAGCAGTAAGCCTTTGATCCTTCTAAATATTCCTTTATACATAGTTCAGAGTTCTGGAATGGTCCCCTGAACCTGCTTCGTCTGGTGTTCTGTGTTATTATCCTCAGAGATCTGCACCAGGCTTCTCCCTAATCTGCCATCAAGCCAAGACAGCTGTTTCTTAAGAGGTGTATTATCCTTAATTTTTAAAGGCTATGAGCAATCATAGCCAGTAGTTTCCTTGTAGTGAATGGTTGTTGATTAGTCAGTTCCAACTCATAGCGACCTTGTATGGGTTTCCAAGTAGCAGATGGTAAGCATGAACTGCTGACCTTCCAGTTCAAACTGACCTTGCAGTCCAGCACATTAACCTGCAGTGCCATACCAGAACTCTTTGTTGTGAATAGGCATTTAAATTGTTGTTTTCCAATTAATGTGGCTGTTAAGTGCCGTAGAGTCAATTTCCTATCCATAATGACCCTGTATAGGGTTTCCGTGGAGCAACTGGTGAGCTTGAACCACTGATCTTCCAGTTCAAACAGCTTTGCAGTCTGGAGCATTAACCCACTGGGCCTCATTCCAATTAATGTTGTTGTTGTGTGCCGTAGAGTCGGTTCTGACTCATAGCAACCCTGCACAGGGTTTCCAAGGCTGCAAATCTTTATGGGAGCAGAAAACCTCATCTTTCTCCCATGGAACTGCTGGTAGTTTCAAACTGCTGACTCTGAGGTTAGCAGCCTGATTCATAACCACTACACTACCAGAATTCCTTTTCCAATTAATAGGTGCTTTTAAATTTATTTTTTGATTAATTTCAAGGATCCAGCTGCTCTCAGAAACCCTATTCAGGGTCACTGTGAGTCCGACTCAATGGCACACAACAACAACCGGTTCACATTTCAAGGCTAAACTGTTGTGGACTATGAAGGCCATCCTCACCTTCCTCCACTGTGTGCCCAGTGCCCTAGAATTAAGCAAATAAGGGAACTGAATCAAGGTAGCAGTGTCCCTGTGCAGAGCTAGGAAACCAAGGTCTCCAAAGTGGTTAGGAGGCTGGAGTGTAATCAGTCATCTATTTGCTTCCAACTGCACCAATGCTCTCTGCTTAAGTCTAGAGCAAGATCATTATTCTCAGGCTGGAAAGCACTGGTGCACAGCAGGCCCGGCAGGCTGCTTATTAGTATTCCACACATTCCATCGGCTAAATTTGCCATTTCATTTAGAATGCTTCTGATTGCACACTTTTTATATTCCAGGCTTCCTCAAAGAAACGGATGCCACTATTAGTGATCTGACAGGCAGTTGAGTGCATCTTGATGCATTTGCCATCAAACTAAGGGGAAAAGTTATTAAAACACTTAGCTGTCAACCATGTGAATTCAGTTAGAATCACTGAAGTTAGCAAAATAACTTTCAATAGAAGGGCCAAAAATAAATAAATAAATCAAGGAAGATTTGGGGAGAGAACAAAAAAAAAGCAGTTTAATAAGTCAGAATTTAATTAAAGAAAAAAAAAAAAAAAAAGACTGTCTTTGTTCTATAGTATGTCCCAAGAAAAGTAAATGCATACGCAGTTTAAGGCCACAAAACCATTTCACTTGACTATTAAAATGGCTTCTTACAAACAGCATTTTCAGCATCGTATACTTGGCAAACCTGAGAAATTACATATTTCAAAGTCTGTGCCCTTAATAAGATAATTCATATTTATATTTAACTACCCATTTCTCAAGATTTCTTAGATGTGATTAACCAGATGATATCTGAATTGCTACCTCACAAAAGAAAGAAATGAGGGGTATTGCTTTTATGGGCTGCAAAAGGGATGTACAATTTGTACTCCTATCAGCAGAGCTACTAAAAAATGGAAATTGATGATTTCTGACCCCCAGAAAAACCTCATTAAGCTTCTTGAAGAACTGGAAACCTCATGAGCAGTAATCAAAGCATCTGAAGCCTTCTGAGTGGTTAACAGAGCCCACTTCATCAGACGATTCCACTGGGGATAGAGACGCCCAAGGACATGCTTCCTACCTAATGCATTATGAATTGAAATGCAGTTGCAGAAAGTGAGCTAGGAAGCCCAAATACTAGACTGTATCTGTGAGAATCTTTATTGAGAACACACTGGCCTTTCGTCTTTGTCAAATCCCCAGGAACCTTGAGCAAACAAGAGGTAGATTGATGTGCCTCATTCAGGGCAAATCCACAGATAGAAGAGCTCAGATATTTAGGTGGTGTAAGGCCCCACTGCCACAGTCTGAGTAGTTGTGTGTTACAACTTCTCACCACAAGCCAAATGCAACTTAGAACTACCCTCAATGTGTGGGGGCTTGTATTAAGTAAGACTTCCCTGCTCCCATTTTATTTAGTTAAAGAGAAATTGTGCTAAGAGAAATTGCCTTCACATGAGCTTTCTTGTCATTAGCCCAAGGAAGGAATATATCCACTAGAAAATGTACCAAAAGTACTTAAAATTTCAGGACATCTTGTGGGGTCACTTTGGGTGAAGTGTTGTACTAGGGGAAATCAGATAAAAACCATATGAGAAGAGGTTATTGAAGACAAGGAACAAGGCTGGCATTGATGTGAATTGATCAAACTAAGACATTACATAAAATAAAGACTGAGTACACACTGAATTTAACAGTAGGAAGGTTATTGGTTAATTAATGAAAGCAGTGTCTATGGGTGGGTGAGGACTGAGGTCATATTGCAGTGGGCAACAGAGTGAAGAGCTAATATGAAAATGAGACAACACGTGTAAGCAAGTGACCCTGGTGTCAAGAATTTAAGGAAAAAAATATTTCTGTTACATTGATTCTGATTCCCGGTGACCCCATATGTGTCAGAGTAGACCTGTGTTCAATAGGATTGCTGTTTTTTAAAAATAATTTCATTTCTGTTGTTAAGAATATGCATAGAACATAACCAAGTCAATGGTTTCTCCATGTACATTTCAGTGACATTGATGATATTCTTCAAGTTGCACAGCCATTCTTACCCTCCTCCTCTGAGTGGTTCCTCCCTCATTAACAGAAACTCACTGGCCCTCTAAATTTCCTGTCTAATCTTTCAAGTTGTAGTTGTCAATTTGATCCCATATAGATTTGTTGTTGTTGTCAGGTGTGTCATCGAGTCGGAACCGACTCATAGCGACCCCATGCATAGCAGAACGAAACAATGTCCAATCCTGGGCCAACCTCACTACTACTGCCACACTTGAGTCCATCAATGATGCCACCTGGCCAATCCATCTCGTTAGGGGTCTTCCCCTTTTTCTCTGACCTTCCACCTTACCCAGCATGACATCCTTCTCCAGCGATTACTCCCTCCAGACAATATGTCTGAAGTATGAGAGATGAAGCTTAGCCATCCTGGCCTCCAAGGAGCACTCTGGCTGCACTTCTTCCAAAATTGATCTATTGGTTCTTTTGGCAGTCCATGGCACCCTCAGTATTCTTCTCCAACACCACAACTCAAAGGCATCAATTCTTCTATGATCTTCCTTATTCACTGTCCAGCTTTCGCATCCAGATGAGGTTATTGAAAATACCATGGCTTGGGTCAGG
>NW_006408585.1:8945762-8960802 GCF_000296735.1 Chrysochloris asiatica
AATGCAACACCATTCCTTTTCAATTTGTCATTCCCTGCATAGTAAACCATGTGGTTGTCAGATTCAAAATGGCCAATACCCGTCCATTTTAGCTCACTAATGCCTAAGATATCGATGTTATCTTAGAATCCATCTGGATTCTCCCATATGGATAGATCTTTAAAAAGTACAATGCCCAAAGCAGACATTCTTTACTAGTTAAGCTAAACTATCATTGGACTTTAAAAAGAATTCAGGGGATATTTTTGGTTGGAGGTTTAACGGTTACCTCACTGTAACAGTATCAGAAAATTTATCTAGCTTCCGTTGCTTCAGAAAGTCTGGATTCCATTTGAATTTGAAATTATGTCCTGTGTTTCCCTGCATTTTATCAGTTCATATGGTTTTCAATGGTCAATTTTACAGAAGTAGAGCTCTAAGCCTTTTTTGAAGGTGCCTCTGGGTGGACTTGAACCTCTAATATATCAGTTAGCAGCTGAGTGCATTAACGGTTTGCATTGCCCAGGATTCCAAAAATTTGAAAGTACCTACTTAATGATGCTTTTCCATGCTGAATGGCCACTTGTGCATACATCTGCCTTGGAAGAGATTGCTGAACCTCCAAATTGGTGGCAAAGATGGTATCTGAAATCTCGCTGCTTCCACCTCCCAACATGTTCTCTCCTGCTTTTTATGAGATAACAGCCATAAGGTTTGGCGTTTCTAGGTGGTGTGAATGGTTAACACATTCAGCTGCTAACTGAAAGGTTGGAGGTGTCTTAGAAGAAAAACCTGATGATCTTTCCCCAAAATCAGCCATTGAAAACCCTATGGAGCATGGTTCTTCTCTGACATGCATTGAGTTCCCTTGAGCTGGAATCACCATTATTGCAACTGGTTAAATGGAAGGTGTGTGATGAGATGGCTGGAACTAGGAGGGGCCTGTTCAATGTGACTCAGCGAGGATGGGTACTTTCCCTTAAAAATGGTCATGAAAACATCCTTCAAGCATCTGGCTTTGGCTAATTCCATCAAGGGCCTGAAAAACTCTCCTGGGGTTGCAAGCTTCTTATTTTTCTTTACCACTTTCCTCCCAAGGACCTCTGAGGGATCACACCTGAAAAGCCATACCAATTTTTGACCATAACTATTAGGTAAATGTCTACAGGGTGCTGAAGGTTAAGCACTCGACTGCAAGGTCGGTTTGCACCACAAGGTCATAATATTTCAGTTAGCAGCAGAGTGGTTAAAACTCACCAGCTGCTCCTCAGAAATCCTGTGCAGGGTCAGAACAGATTTGACAGCTCTTAACGACAATAACCACCTTCATAGCAAAAATCTATATGGCAAACCAATTTACTATTCAGAGTCTAAGGCAATTGGCTCACCACATTCTAGATGCTTGCATCCTTTCCAAAAGTAAAATTTGAACCATGAAGTGCTTCATTCACATTATAAAGACACCAGGCCCAGCCTGTGGCATTTAGCTCATTATCTTATACTAACACTACTTATTACGATCTAGAGGTGTCATTAACCTTCTTCCTCTTTAGAGCAGAATTTAATACAAAGCAGATCTGTCTCTCTCGCCAGTCAATAGAGCATTTAATTATCAAAGGATCAAACGCATCTTGTTATAATGTGACTGTGGAGAACAGACTCCAAGGAAATCATGAAGGACAGCCTAAGTGTAATTTCCTGAAACAAAAGGCAGTCAACAAAAAAGTGAGATCACAGAAGATATAGTGGCAGAATTATAGCATGTCTAATTCTACCTTCCTATCACAGAAAACTCTATTAATATTACATACAACAGAAAGACTGTCCAAACAAAGCAGGAGTGGTTTTCATAAAGATGTACTAAGCACTTGAAAGGGTCACCAAAGGCACGCTCATTCTGGAATGCCAAATACTGTTATTAGCCTTTAACATGGTTCTCCAGATCATGTCTCGAGTCTGTGGTAGACTGTAAAACACACACACATAAAGTGTGCCTCTCCATGCTCCCACAATTAAATAGGGTTTAAATTCCTACATCCTGTAATCACATTCCCTCTACTCAGACGTGATTTTATTACAGCTTCTCTAGAGAAGATTTTTGGAATTGAAATGAAATAATACGCCAGCAGAGAGATAGGAAACTCACAGTGAAATGTACCATGGTGTCATTTATAATACCTCCTTACAAGGCACCTTCATATAAAACTTTGACAGCTTTGTTCCTTGGCTCAAACAATACAGACAACCACTTAACAGGAGTAACGAAACAAAAATCCAAGAGCCACCTTCCCTGTTCATACTCCCCATCTCCAATGGGCATGTAGGTTTAAAAGATGTCAAATACATTTCAGTTCTTATGCCAGCTGGCACTCATGAAATCTCAGAAATGTGTCAGGAAGGATAATTTAATGAGTAGATGTTGGATTTGTCATTAGAAATTGACAAGTATCCAGCAGCATATTTCATTCTCTCTCAGAGATCATTTATTTCCGGATATTGTGCTTTTGATAAGGGGCTGTGTTTGGGTCATTATGTGTATCATGTAATACCTTCTCTCAGTAATTCAAATGCTTTTATTACTAGGTCTTAGCAAGAAAAAAAAATGGCTATATTAGTGAAGGGAATTATTTTTTATTACATAAATATTTTATGATATGTATTTTCCATCTCTTACCCTGACACTTTATTACCACCGACTTTTATTAATTCCATGCTTGATATAAATTAAAAGTGAAATTTTGATGTGTGTGGTTGCCAAAGCCTTGAGGGCATAGAATCTCTTCTCTAAGATTACAATTGCTTAGCTTCTCTGAGGATTAATTTGCCTAACCACAGTCGCTAAGCCATCCAAGAAAGAGATCATTTGGAAGAGTAGCAGCAGGCTTCAGATGTTATAGTTTATAACTCCCACTTATGCCGTTGGTGGAAACTCAAAGACAGCGTTCACCAGGAGACATTTTAAGAGGGCTTGTGAAACCGAGTACAGTTAAACTCTGCATTGTTTGAAGGCACTTGTCTGGGGACTTCATTACTTGCTGGCACCTCTGTGTGAGGTGAGATTGGACAAGGGAAGGTGGAAAACCTCACACATACCACTGTTATGTTACCTCTGGTTAGCAACTCTCTCTCATCCAAAGAGGAAGTGGCAGCTGAAACATATTTTGCCTTCCACAGGGACTCTCCAGGCTCTCACTATATCCGTTACCTTCTCAAAATGGACTGGACTGTCATTATTTTTTCCAAATCTCCCCCATAGTCTTCATTTCCCTCGGTTTATCAGTATCACTCATGTTGATGAACAAGAAACCACGCCTCTTCAGAGAACAAGAATTACAACTATGTGGATCATCATCGAATAGAAATAACACAGAATGGCACTGGCTTTGAAAACTGCAAAGAAGAATGGGGGCAGAAAAGCAAGGTGGATTCTAACAATACTAGTTTCCACTACTCATCTGTTGGTTTGTCGTACTATGGTTCCTTGTGTGTTGCTGTGATATTGGAAGCTATGCCAGCAGTTTCTTCAATACCAGCAGGATTGCCCATAGTGGACAAGTTGCAGCTGAGCTTCCAGACTAAGACACACTAGGAAGGAGAGGCAGACTAATTTTGAATATTTAGCCACTAAAAACCTTATAAATAGCAGCAGAACATTGTCAGATATGGTGCGTGAAGATGAGCCCTGTGGGGTGGAAGGCACTCAGAATATGAATGGGGAGAGCTGCCTCCACAAAGTAGAGCTTGTCATGATGGCAGAAATGGAATAAAGCTTTGGGGACCTTCATTTGCTCATGGAGCACAACTCAAAATGAAGAGAAACAGCTGTAAACATCCATTAATAATCAGAACATGGAATGTAAAAAGTATAAATCTAGGAAAGTTGCAAATTAAAAAAAAAATGAAATGGAACACATGAAAATTCATACCTTAGGCATTAGTGATCGTCAATGGCTGATGGGGCACAACTCAAAATATCATGTTTGGTAAGGTGTAAGGTCAGAGAAATAGAGGAAGACCCCAGTGAGAAGGATTGGCAAAGTGGCAGCACCAGTGTGCTCAAGTGTGGCAACAATTGTGAGGTTAGCATTGGACTGGGCAGTGTTTAGTTGTGTTGTGCATAGGGTCACTATGAGTCAGTACCGACTCAATGGCACCTAACAACAACAACAACAAGGCATTAGGGAGCTGAAATGGACTGGTATCGGCCATTTTGAATCTAATAATCATAAGCTTTATTATGTGGAACAATAAATCTAAGAGGAATAGCATCACCTTCATCATCACCAAGAACATTTCAAGATCTATCTTGAAGTACAATGCTGTCTGTGATAGGAAAATATCCATACACTTATAAGGAAGACCAATTAATATCACTATTATTCAAATTTACATACCAACCACCAAGGCAGTGATAATGAAATTGAAGAATTCTACCAACTTTTTCAATCTAAAACTGATCAAACATGAAATCAAGTTGTATTGATAATTACTGGTTAATTGGAATGTGAAGGCTGGAAGCACAGAGGTAGGATCAGTAGCTGAAAAATGATACAGAGCATCGCATGATAGAATTTTTCAAGACCAATGACTTAATTCTTCACAAATAACTTTCTTCAACAACCAAGATGACTATACACATGGACATCATCAAATGGAATACACAAAAATAAAATTGACTACATCTGTAGAAAGACACAGTGGAAACGCTTAATTTATTGTTGTTGTTAAGTGCCAACAAGTCTGTTCTGACCTATAGTGAAGTGACCCTGTATAGGGTTTCCAAGGAGCAACTGATAAGCTTGAACTGCTGATCTTGAGGTTCAAACCAACTTTGCACTCAAGCACATTAACCCACATCACCATACCAGGACTCCCGGAAAAGCTTAACATCATCACACAAAACAAGGACGGCGCAGACTGTGGAACAGACAATTAATTAATTGCTTACATGCAAGTTCAGGCTGAAGCTGAAAAACTTTAAACAAGTACACAAGAACCAGAACATTGTCTTGAACATATCCCGCCTGATGTAACATAACCTTCCAGAGGTTCAAGCTGGATAAAGATGAGGACCTGGAACAGGCGACTGTTGACATCAGATGGATCTTGGCAAAAGGCAGAGAATACCAGAAAGATGTTTATTTGTGCTTTATTGACTATGAAAGGCTTTCATCTGTACAGATCATGACAAGCCATGGATAATGTTGCAAAGAATGGGTGTTTCAGAACACTGAATTGTGCTCATGAGGAATCTGTGCAGTCATTCAAAAAGCACAAGAGGATATGGAATGATTTAGAATTAGGAAAGATGTTGTTCAAGGTTGTAATTTTTTCACCATAATTATTCAGTCTGTATGCTGAGCAAATAATCTGAGAAGCTGGATTATATAAAGAAGAATGTGGTATCAAGATTGGAAGAAGACATCAGCAACCCGTGATATGCATACGATACAATTTTGCTTGCTGAAAATGAAGATGACTTCAAATGCTTACTGATGGAAATCAAAGACCACAGCCTTCAGTATGGATTTCACCTCAATGTAAAGAAAACAAAAGCTTTCACCTCTAGACCAGTAGATAACATCATGAAAATGGAGAAAAGATTGAAGTCAAAGACTTAATTTTGCTTTGATCATGGAAACAGCAGTCAAGAAATCAAACCACATATTACAGTAAACGTATTTGCTGCAGAAGATCTCTTTGAAGTGTTCAAGAGTAAAGATGCCAGTTTGAGGACTAAGCTAGAGGGTCACTATGAGTTGGAACTGACTCAATGGTCGTTAACAGTAACAGTAAATAGTGTCTCTAAAAGAGGCTTGATGGTGCTGTGGCGTAAGCATTGGACTGCTAACCACAAGATCAATGGTTCAAAGCCACTAGCCACTGCTCAGGAAAAAGATGAGGTTATAAGGAGCTCTGGTATCGTAGTGGTTACAAATAAGGCTGCTAATCTCACGGTCAGCAGTTCGAAATTACCAACTGTTCCACGGAAGATAGATGAGGCTTTCTGCTCCCATAAAGATTTATAACCTCGAAAACCCTATACAGGGTCGCTATGAGTCGGAACCGACTCCACGGCACATAACAACAACAACATCTGCTTCTGTAAAGATTTATAGTCTTGCAAGTCCTATATAGGGTTGGACTCCTGATGTTGCACTATAGGATCAGCACTGGGCTGTGAACCACAAAGTCAGCAGTTCAAACCCACAAGCTGCTCCTTGGAAACTCTCTACAGGGTTGCTATGAGCTGGAATCAACTTGACAGCACTCAATAACAATATGAGTT
Source organism: Chrysochloris asiatica (assembly GCF_000296735.1). NCBI lineage: Eukaryota > Metazoa > Chordata > Mammalia > Afrosoricida > Chrysochloridae > Chrysochloris > Chrysochloris asiatica. The sequence goes on from NW_006408585.1 coordinate 8,952,031, forward strand.
GGAATTGACTCAGAGGTAGCCGGTGAATATAGGATCTTTATGAGTTGGAATAAACTTGACTGCACTGGGTTTGGTTTGGAGTTTTGGGGATTCATTTACTCAGGTAAGGGAAAGCTTAGCCCATTCCCTCCCTATCTTGGTCACTAGCAGATACCTGAATTCTAACAGTAGGAAGGACCAAGATTCAAAGAAGCCTTTTGGAACCCATCACTGGCTGACCAGTGAGACATTTTGTTGACTTTCCAATCCCTGCCACCAAGGTCAAGAGCACAGTGTCCATCTAAGGTGATTATTTTGAATCCGTATCTCTGCTGCAGTGTGACAGACTGTCCTCTAGGAAAGCCCAGAAATTGCTAAGCATCGACACATGGGCAGAGAACAAAGAGCTTTTTATTGAAACCGGTCTTAGAATAACATTATGATTTGTTACTGTTGGATGCTGTTGTTTTTTATATTTTGATTCCTGACTTTGCTGACGTTGACTGAGACTTTTAAGCTAAAAGTAAAATATAGGTTCTTAGCTACTAAGGCTTGTTAAAGGAAGCTTTAAAAGCAACTGTGGCTATGCTACTTGTCTCCCCACTCACAGTGGGCAATTCAGCTACATACAAGGACACATTGTGGACTTAAAGTAAATGAGATTCAGCAACTTTTCAAAGGTGGATTTGAAACCTCTAATAGTAGCAGGGAACTAAAACATTAGAGAATTTTGAGGCAGACTCAGAAAGCATAAGGTTTGTAAGAAACCATCCATTATAGATTAAATTGTGTCCCCCCAAAATATGTGTTGTAAATTCTAACCCCTATACCTTGGCGCTTTATGATAAGTATTGGACTGCAAAATCAAGGTCAACAGTTGAAACCCACCAGTTGCTCCTCGGAAACCCTACACAGGGTCACTATGAGAGGGAACTAACATACCTGTGGTTATAACCCTCTTTGAGAATGGGTTTTCTTTGTTATGCTAAATGAGGCAGTATTAGTGTAGGGTGTGTTTTAAGTCTTTTGAGATATGAAAGTGATTAAACTAGAAAGCTAGCAAGCAGAGATGGGAAAAGAGAGATGCCAGGCCACATAAGATAACCCGGAAACAGAAACTCAAAGGATCTTCTTTCAGAGCTTACAGGGAGAGAAAGCTTTCCCTTAGAGCCAGCATCTAGCTTCCTAAACTGTCAGAAAATAAATTTCTGTTTATCAAAGCTGTCTCTGTGAGCTATTTCTGTTATAGCTGCACTAATAACTAAGACAAGGAGATCTGGTGGCATAGTAATTACGAATCAGGCCCATAACCTTAAGGTCAGCAGTTTGAAACTGCCAGAAAGATGAGGCTTCCTGCTCCCATAAAGGTTTACAACCTCAGAAACCCTATGCAGGGTCTCTATGAGTCAGAGCTGACTCCATGGCACATAACCACTACCACCAACAACAACTAAGACACCATATGCCTCCTTACCCTTTTTGGTACAAAAGGTCATATGATATTGTTGTTGTTGCTAAGTGCCTTTGAGTGAGTTCTAACTCATAGCGACCCTGTATAGGGTTTCTGAGACTTTCAAAAATCTTTGCAGCATCAGAAAGCCTAATCTTTCTCCTGCAGAGCAGCTGGCGGGCTCAAACCTTGGACCTGTGGTTAGCAGCCCAGTGCTTAACATATTGAACCACCATGCTCCCCCATATAATATTAGGCTTGAACAAAAGGTAATATTTTTCAGTATCACAAGTGATTCAGCAATATGGTTCTACAACTTTGCAGTTTGCCAAATATTATTATAATGACATTGAACTCCTCAAATGTTATGGCCTCTGCTGCTTTCTTTAAGTAGGCACTTTTAAGAACTATCTTCTTTAACAATATCTTCCAAGACCATGAGAAAATTTCCCAAACTGTCTGGGTTCCAGCTTATTACTCCAGATACCTAAAAGAACAACTCTGCTGACTGCCATTGTATCAACCCTTGAACATCTCTGACCTCATGAATGCTCACACCCCGATGAGGCAAGTTACTGCTCCTTGAATTCAGAGAAAATTGAATTCAGAGATGTTGAGTACACTGCCAAAAATAACTGAGCAGTTATTGAATGAGGTGTGAGCAGATCTGGTTGTTATGGTTTCCAGATTGGTATTTTATCTACAGGATTAAATCACCTACTCCAGCAAGGAACTACATTTTAAAAGATCAGATGCTACTGCAATGACTGGAATGACTTCTAGGTATTATTAGTCAAGAAATAGGCTCACCAAAAGATGGATGATTTTAAATAAACGAAAAATATTGTGGATCCTTAAAGAGATATAAAATATATCTAAAGTAATCCAGTAAACTGAACTAGACTGCGGTTGTCCGCTATAATATGCATGTATATTTCACTTCATACAGATGTGTTTCCTGAAAATTTTTATGGGTTTATCATTTAAAATTTTATAAATCATTATTTAATGAAGGAAGTCTGTTTAAGCCTTTTATGAAGTTGAATCTTTTTTGGTTATGTTGATGATCATCCCCTCATGTGGGAACTTAATATTTTCAGCTTCAATATCTTTCTATTTCCTTATAGTAGGGCATACCCGCAGTTTGATTAATGGGAAAATATTTTATAATAGTTTACTTTTGACAGATGTATGAAGAACTGAATATATTCATGAAAAGCTTTTATTTGTACGCTAAGCAGTGGATAGGGATGGCAATAAATACCAAGAAAATCTTCTTTTTATTCCTAAATAAAATCTCATAAACATATTTTTAGATCATGCTAATTTGCTACTATGGCCTTAAGCAGGGGCTGGCTCTTGGAGAGGGTTTTTTTCCACTGATATCTGTCTAATTGGTAGCAGCTGTTAATCAAGCACATTGTCGCAAATCCTGTAGCATAGCATAGCATTCATCCTAAAGGTTTGTGGTTTTCCCATTTCCCGGATGGCATGGAATAGAGTGAATTTGTAGTAATTATACCGAGTCAATGGAATTTGGCCTGAAATAGCTGAATTGAATGTTGGTGTTGATCAAACTCCCTGGGAAACTATCAGTTCTTATCAGTACTTTATACTGTCGACACACAACCAAAGAGGAAATGTCCCTGTAGCTTCCTGGTCATAGGTCCCAGGCCCAAAGGATTGAAAGCTGGTATGCCATGGCTTTATTTAGCAAATTGGGACTTGAATCCATGTTCTACCATTAATTATTTCAATTAATCAGCCATATGTAAGTGCTTGGTACATGTGACACCGTGCTAGCTGCCAGGGTACCAAGATAAATAAGACAAGGTCCTAGCTTCAAAGGTTGCACTCCACTGGGGATGGCATCAAATCACCAGGGCAAAGCAAGAACAGGATGAGGCTCCAAGACTCCCTGGGATACCCACAGCCACAAACGTCTCAACATTCTCCAGCCTGAAACATGAAACCCTTGAGGCCAACTTGAAATTACCCAAAACTAAAGGAGACAGGGCAAGCCGGGTGGCACAGATGATTAAGTGCTCATCTACTAGCCAAAAGGTGGATAGTTTGAACCTACCCAAAGGCAAGACAAGCCTGGTGATCTGCTTCCAAAAGGTCAAGGCCATGAAAACCCTATACAGTGTAGTTCTACTCGGCACACCATGAATCAGAACTAATTTGCTGGCAACTAATCATAACAATAATGGAACCAAGATACCCACCCATTGAGACCTGTGCCCACCTTCCAACAGGAAACTGTCAAGAGTAAACCTATGCATGTCTTTCATTCTGCTTTCATCAGTCAACTTGTACCATGTAAGCCTACTGCTGCTTTCACCTCTTCTCTAGGCAATAAAATCATGTACCTTTGAGTCAACGGCAACTCATGACAAGCTAATGTGTCAGAGTATAACTGTGCTCCTCAGGGTTTCCAATGGCTGATTCTTTGGAGGTAAACCATCAGGCTTTTCTTCTGAGGTGACTTTGGGCGAACTCAAACCCCATCTAACCTTTCAGTTTGCAGTTGAGTGTGTTAACCTTTTACACCACCCAATGACCCCACTCCAGACATTGCTATCTCCACAATGCCCTATGCTTCCTTATTTGAACTCTCTAACATCACTTCTTCCTCCATGGAGCCTTCTGCATCCTCACTCTATGATCCAATTGCTCCCTACAACCTCAATTTCTCCTACAAAGGCTATTCCTTGACTTCCTTACATTAACTGAATGCTGGCTCTTCCTAAGGATACACACTCCTGCACTGTGTTGTTGTTTAGCGTTACCAACTTGGTTCTGACTCAGCAAGACCCTGTATGAGATTTCTGAGGAGTGGCTGGAGGGTTTGAATTGCCACCCTTGCAGTTAGCAGTCCAGTGCTGATCCTCCAGCACCACACCAGGACTTCTTCATAGTCCTATCTAATGGAGGTTCTTTATTCTCTCAGATCCTTAGTGCTGGTATACTTTTGCTCAGCGCCATGACTCAACTAAACCCCTATGGCGATTGTATTATGGATACAGCCATGAATCCAAAGATGGCTATAACATGCTTTTACAGTAGGATCTTGCTCACAGTCAGGAACTTCCTCATCTCAACAGTAAACATACCTGTGTCTGCATCATCTTCTTTCTTTATAATAAATGAGTCAGTCCTCCTTCTGTCTGAGGGCAAGCCCTCTCCTGGCTCTATAGAGTCCAAGATGGGTCTTTTGTACCCAGCGTCTTCTCATTCCTGCATTTTCAATTTTCTATCATGAATGGATCCTTTCAAATACCAATAGTAGTTAAACATTTGCATTTTTCCAGGTTAAATTTAAAAGCTACTTGATTGTCTTACTCCTATGTGCATCATTCTCTCTTACTTTCCTTCATAGCCATCTGTGTCAAGAGTTTATACTTCTTGTCTACACTTCCTCACTTCCTTCCTACTTCCCAACCTGCCTCATCTGGCTCTGTCCTCCCAGTACACCAAAACAGAACCTACTGAGGCCAACATACAGTGTTCACTTTACTAGTTATGTCTCAGCCTCCATTAAATTGTGCCAGAGCTAGAGAGAATGTTTGGTAAGTGAAATAAAGGAATAAGAATCGTTAAGGGAAACCTCTGAGAATGGAGAAAGAAAGGGAGGAGAGGAAGAGAGAAGACACTGAGGAAAGAGAATGCTAGCACATAAGGAGTAATAAGAGAAAAAAGTTTAGGGAAGGAGACTGAGAAGCCATGGTCATAAGAGAAGAACCAGTGCAAAGTGATTTTTTGAAAGCCAAGAGGGACAATTAATCCCAACTGGCCAGTAGGACCATGTGTTACATAGCATTCAGGGAAGTTTGCAAGTGAATATGTCCTTTTGATTTGGGGATTGGGAGGTTGGTGGTTGTTGCAGACCGTCCAGACCCGGTCAGGAGTTCGAGGCCCTGTGGGCCCAAATGTTGCAGACCGTAAAGGCCGCAGGCTCTGGCAGATATAGCAAACTGTTTTTCATCTTAGTATTCAGTTATGTTTATTATTAATTGCATACATGAAGCCCTGATATCCACAGATAAATGTAATATTTTCCTAAAAGCCGAGACTGTAAAATTCCAAAAAGGCAAAGTTCCTCCCTCAAAGAACTCAGTCAAAGTAAATTGGGTGGCTTCCCGGTTCTTTGTTCTAAGGACAATAGGACTGCCCTCCCTAAAGTGTTTTCAGGTGCAGCCCTATTCACCCAGGCGACACAATGGGAATCCTCTCAATCCTCCTTCTCCTTCCCCCATTTGAGGCTAGGTGCTAAAAGGTATGTTAATTAAGCTTGAGAAACCTGCAAAGTATGATGTAAAGCTGCCTGAATGTCTGGAAAATTACGTATGTTAGCTGTACCTTGTCTTAGTCCCGCCCAGCTTTGTGTATAGTTCCTCCCCTAAATAAAATGGAGGTGCAGAACAAATCCAGGTGCATTACGACTGGCAAGGCGTGCGTTACAGCATGCAGGGGGCTCGGTCCAGCATTGCAACCATACTGCCTGTTTAGCCAAGATGTTTACTATGCAGGATATTACGGCCTTCATGGCTGAGATGTTTGCAATGCGGGATCTGCCTGATGCCAGTCCCGCATCCACTCTGGTTTCGGGGTATCTCTTTGTCTCTCTCTTTGTGTCCTTGTGTGTCTTTCTATATCTTTATCGCTGCCAGATATCCCCACCTCGTGAACCAAAAACCTATGTCGAGGCAGGTCCCCGACAGGTGGTCACCTAGACACCATAGAATGATGTGGCAAAATCCTGATTAAAGAGAGTCTGGAATAGAGGCATTCTTCTGAGAAACTTGCTTATGAAAAAAAAAAAAAAAAGTAAAATCACACAGCACCTAAAAGTGGCAATGAGAAGAAAGCAGAGATTAAGAACTCAAGTTTTGGAGTCAAACAGACCTGGAGTTGAAACCCAGTTCTACAACTTAGAAAGCCATATGACCTTGGAAAAAGTACACATCTCTCTGCATCTGTTCCAATTGTGTTAAATAGATAGTAATAGTACCTAGCAGGGTTGTTGTGAAGACTAAACAAGATGAGAGTATCAGGTGTGTGACACCTGCTCTACAAATGGTAGCCATGACTATTAAAGGATACGCACAAGAAGTATGATGTGGTATCTCATTGTGGTTTTAACTTGCATTTCCCTAATAGCTAATGCTTTAAGGCTTCAAAGGTGGAACTCTTACTAGAGAAGTAAGGTAAAGTTTAGAATATGTCCAAGGAATTGAGAAATTAAAAAGGAGTGGCGATAAAAATCAATGGAGTTGCATTAGACAATAAAAACTGAAGACTAGAAGAGTTGTGGGATGACAACAAGGACATCATATAAGAAGAAAGCAGAAGGTCACTAAGAAGACAAGAAAGAAGGAAAAGACCAAAATGGATGTCAGAAGAGACACTGAAACATGCTCTCCAAGACAAAGATGCTAAAGCAAATGAAAGAAATGAGGAGGTAAAAGAACTGAACAGAAAATTTCAAAGGGCATCTTGATAAGACAAAGTCAAATATTGTAATGAAATGTGCAAAGACCTGGTGTCAGAAAACCAAAAGGGAAAAACATGCTCAGCATTTCTCAAGATGAAATAACTGAAGAAAACATTCAATTCTTTACTAGAAAGACTGAAGGATTATATGGACAAAATATTGACTTATACAGAAAGAATCGGTAGAAGATGGAAGGAATATACAGAGTCACTATACCAAAAAGGAAGAATATGCTCAGCATTTCTCAAGCTGGGGGAACTGAAGAAAAAATTCAAGCCTCGACTTTCATTATTGAAGGATTCTCTGGACAAACTATTGAATGATGCAGAAAGCATCAAACGAAGATGGAAGGAATACACAGAGTCACTGTACCAAAAGGAAATGGTTAATGTTCAACCATTTCAAGAGGCAGCATATGACCAAGAGCCAATGATACTGAAGGAGAAAGTCGAAAGTGCATTGAAAGAATTGGCAAAGAACAAGGCACCAAGAATTGATGGAATAAAAATTGAAATCTTTCAAGAAAGTGAGGCGGCACAGGAGGCACTCACTCATCTCTGCCAAGAAATTTGGAAGACAGCTATCTGGCTGACTGATTCTTCTTAACACCGAGCCAAGATTTTAGAAAAAGATGGACCAAGTCATCTAAATTGAAGAAAGAAAATGATCTCACGTCTAGAATTCTATATCCCAGGAGACATCCTGTTTAATGTAAAGATAAAATGTAGATATTCTCAGGCATGCAAATATTCAGTTTCTTCTCTTGGAATTTTCTGAAAACAAAAACATAAAAATAAAGACCAAACTGCACTTGTACAAAACAAAATATGGAATAAATAGAGGAGATGAGGAGAGGTGGAGGAAAAAGAGCACTGAAGAAACAATTTTTTTCATTTTACCTGTTTAAAAGGTGCTGACTAAATATGATAAATCAAGAGACAGACTTAACTCATTTGAAATTATGAAAGTTGCCAACAGACTATCTAAAAATAAAAACACACAATTTAAAACTTGGGGGATAGAGTAGGATTATTTTTACTTATATAATTGTTTTTAGGATTACTTTTAGTGAACTAAATTCACCAACTCAAAGCAGGCATCTAATGTAAGTCAATCCCTATGAAGTTGCATTACACAGTTAACTAAAAAATAAAGAGACACAAAAGCAGTCAAAAGAGATTATCTATGAACTTGGAGAGGTAGGTGGGGGTGAGGAGTAACAGGGTAGCAGAGAATTTAGTATACCCTCTTAATTATTTAAGAGTCCCTGAGTAACACAAATGGTTTAGTACTGGACTACTAATGCAAAGATTATTGGTTTTAACTCACCCCAGAGGCACCTCAGATGGAAGATTTGGTAAATTACTTCCAAAAGATAACAGTCTTGTGAACTGTATACAACACAATTCTACTCTCCTCACAAGGGGTTACCAGGAGTAAGAACTGACTTATAGTGACTAACAACAATCACACTATTTAAAGTTTAATCTTCAGGTGTTTTATTTACACAATAATTAAAATGGTAAGCTCTTCCCAAACCTTTCTATATCTCAAGCACTGTCCTTTCCAACCACAGTTAAATCCAACTTCCATGGGACTTGGGGGTGATTCTTAAAATGGTCATGTGCATGCCACCCATCAATAGTTGTTGTTGTTAGGTGCCATTGAGTCAATACCAACTCATTGCGACCTATGCACAGCAGAACAAAACACTGCCTAATCCTGGGCCAACCTCACTACTGTTGTCATGCTTGAGTCCATCAATGCTGCCACTTGGCCAATCCATCTCATTGGGGGTCTTCCTCTTTTTCTCTGACCCTCCACCTTACCACACATGATAACATTC
>NW_006408585.1:8981570-8985830 GCF_000296735.1 Chrysochloris asiatica
ACCATCCAATGTTCCCACGTTCTGTTCGAACAACTGCCTCTTGGTCCAGGTACAGATTACTCATGAGCACAATTCTATGTTCTGGAATACTCACACTTCGCAATGTTGTCCATAGCTTGTCATGATTCACACAATCGAAGCCTTTGCATAGTCAATAAAGCACAGGTAAACATCTCTCTGATATTTCAGCCAAGATCCATAGCACATCAGCAAGATATCCCTGCTTTCAGCCAAGATCCATCGCACACCAGCAATGATATCCCTCATTCCACAACCTCTTCTGAATCCGGTTTGAACCTCCAGAAGTTCTCTGTCAATGTATGCTTGCAGCCATTTCTGTATTACCTTTAGTAAAATTTTACTCACATGGGATATCAAAGAGATTGTCTGATGATTTCCGCATTCTGTTGGGTCACCTCTCTTTGGAATGCGCACAAATGCAGATCTCTTCCAATCAGTCGGCCAGATAGTTGTCTTCCACTACTTGTCTGTCAGTTTGTCGTACTGTGGTGGCTTGTGAGTTGCTGTGATTCTGAAAGCTATGTCACCGGTATTTTAAATACCAGCAGGGTCACCCATATGGATAGGTTTCAGATGAGCTTCCAGACGAAGACAGACTAGGAAAAAGGAGTGACGAACTACTTCCAAATATTTAGTCACTGAAAACTTTATGAATAGCAGAGAAACACTGTCAGATATAGTGCCGGAAAATGAGCACCTCAGGTTGGAAGGCACTCAAAATGCGACTGGGGAAGAGCTGCCTCGTCACAGTAGAGTTGAATATACTATGGACTGCCAAAAGAATGGACAAGTCTGTCTTGGAAGAAGTACAGCCAGAATGCTCCTTAGAATGAAGGATGGAGAACCTTTACCTCATGTACTTTGGACATGTTATCAGGAGAGACTAGTCTCTGGAGAAGGACATCCTGCTTGGTAAAGTCATTGTTGATAAGTGCTGTCAAGTTAGTTCCGACTCTTTGCGACCCTGGGAAGACTCTCAGTGAGATGGATTGACACAGAGATTGCAACAATGGGTTCAAATATAGCAATGATTGTGAGGATGACGCAAGACCAGGCCAGGTTTTGTTCTGTGGTACATACTTGCAGCATGGCTGTACTATATGGGCAATGGTTGTTATGAGTTGGAACCAACTGGACAGCATTTAACAACTCTTTTATTAGGGCATTTTAAATCAGTATTTGTCTCTCACTCCAAAAATCTCTTCAACTGTTATATTTTACTCTCCACCAAACCCTAACATCCCAAATATTGGTCTGGCCCCTTCTTGTTGCCATTGAATCAATTAATTCCAAATCATGGTTAGAATAGAATTGTGCTCCATAAAGTTTTTAATGGATGCTTTTTCAGGTATTGCCAGGTCTTTCTGCCAAGCTGCCTCTAGAGGGACTCAAACCTCCAACCTTTCAGTTAGCAGCCAAGTACATTAACCATTTGCATCACCCAGAGACTCAATTTGCCCTGTTGTTGTTAAGTGCCGTACAGTCCATTCTGACTCATAATGACCATATATAGGAATTTCAAGAAGCAGCCGGTGGGTCTGAACCACTGACCTTGTGGTTAGTAAATTCGGTGCTTATCCTACAGTACCACACCAGGATTCCAGGTTAGCCCTGTTGTTGTTAAGTGCTGTCAAGTCAGTTCAGACCCATTGTTGTTGTTGCTAGGTACCATCAAGACGGTACCAACTCATAGCGACCCTATGCACAACAGAATGAAACACTGCCAGGTCCTAAGGCAACCTCACAATCATTGCCATGCTTGAGCCCATTGATGCTGCCGCTTTACTAATCCATCTTCCTGAGGGGCTTCCTCTTTTTCTCTGACCCTCCACCTTACCAAACCCTGACGTATAGCAACCCTGTACAGGGTTCCAAGGAACAGCTAATGCCTTCCAAATTAGAAGGACCAAGAGAAAGTCAAAGTGTGAGAAATGTTTTAAGTACTTTGTTGTTGTTGTTTTAAGTGCCATTGAGTCGGTTCCGACCTATAGTGACTCTGTACAGGGTTTCCGAGACTATAAATCTTTACAGGAGCAGAAAGATTTCTGCTCGTCTTTCTCCTGTGGAGTGGCTGGTAGTTTTGAACTACTGACCTTAAGGTTCACAGCCTGATTCATAACCCCAATGCTACCAACTCCTAAATTCTAGGTCTCAAAAACGGTTATCTTTCGAGATAGAATTAATAACAGAAATGATCACCGTAGTCAGGTGATGTTGCTGCAGGCAGTACTAAGAGATCACTAGGATAAGAGCTGCAGAGAAAAGGAAATTTGGGAGTGAACATCATTAAGTGCCACGGGATGAAAGAAGATCTTTCAGCTGCTTCAGATGCATCACAATCCATCTAAAAAGAGATTATCATAAGGATGCATTTAATATGTCCTAATTGGCAGACTAACCGAGTGAGAATGTTCAAAGTAATTAACTGGCAAGTAAAAAAAAATCTCCTACAAGTCACTTGAGCATAAAAACGAATCACTCAGCATGTGGAACTGTCACTTGAGTTAATAAGCAAAATAGTAAAAATGTTGCATAGAAGCCCACACCCAAAAACCTCTTCTTACTCAGGGTAGAACTGAAGGATTTGAGCCTAAACATCCAGCCCCATCTAAGCAGCCAAGTTTGATGTATAACCCAAGGCAACTGTAGCTTGAACATATTTCATGACCTATTCATGCTTCAATTTCCACACCAATAAAATGGAGATAATAATTATATGTAGACCTCATAGGGTTGTGGGGATGAAATGTGTCTGTGAAGATACAAATGAAAAAACACAGTAAATGCTCAGTGAATGTTTGCTGTTAATTTTCTTCTTAGCATTTCTACTACTACAGTTGCTGCTTTTTATAGTTCCCTTTCCTTATCCCAATTACCTTACTCATTTTCCCCAAGTGCTGGTCCATAAGTAGTAGTTATGATGATTGCTAAGACATCTAGAGTACTATGTGCCTACCGCTGTTCTAATACTCTGTTTGATACTGTTGTTGGCGTTGTATGCCGTCTAGTAAGTTCTGACTCATAGGGACTCTATATAGGTTTTTCTGAGAGTGGTTTGTGGCTTTGAATTGTCGACCTTGCTTATTCTACAGAGCCACATCAGGGCTCCCTTATAATATTAGCTCATTTAATCTCAGAACAATCCTATAGGTGCTCCCCATTTTACAGAAGAGGAAGCCAAGTCACAGAATGATTAAGCACCTGTTCTAGAATCACATTGCTAATGTTGTTGTTAAGTGCCATTAAGTTAGTCTGGCTCATAGCAACACTGAATAGGGAGGGTTTCTGAGGAGGACCTGGTGAATTTGAACCAGCAACCTTGTGGTTTAAACTGACCTGCAGTCTAGTACAGTATCCCACAGAGCCACATCCGGACTCTACACTGTTAATACAATAGTGTTTATCCTAGACAAACTTTTCATTCCTATTTGGAAAACAAAAGAAAAAAATCAGGACAATGTGACTTTGATACAGTAAAATATCTATAGTTTAATTGAACACAATTTTGCATTCTGAAATTATGCACTTCCTACATATTTGATTTCAAATTCAAAGCTTTTGATAAAATGATAATCAAAGGAAGTTAGACAACCACCAGTTTTGTTAAACAGGTCCATAAAATTCTAAATCCAGAGACCACTGGACTTTCCCTGCAGATTTAGGAATATGCTCTTCCACTTGGTTTATCTGCCCACCACCTCATCCCCATCCAGCCTCTGACTCCAAGTAATTCTTCCATGCCCTGTTCCCCATTATCCCTTTCATGTTTCCTTTTGAATCATCTGATTATAAAATTTGTTTCCCTATCTTCTCACCATGGCTGAACGCTGGCCATGTCCTTGGAAGAGCATACATCTTGCTTTCTGCATTTCCTTCTCAAACCACTGCTCTTCTGTCTCCAATGGACAACCTCTCCTCTCAGGGTGTCACTCTCATCTTCCTCAATGTCTTTACACTGTCTGTTGTCTATCTTTTCCACTCCATGCCTTGCTGTGGTCATTAGCATCTGGACTGTTGTTGTTGTTAGGTGCCATCGAGTTGGTACCGACTCATAGTGACCTTATGCACACAAAATGAAACACTGGATGGTACTGGGCCAATCTCACAATTGTTGCCATGCTGGAGCCCACTGATGCTGCCACTTTGCCAATCCATCTCGCTGGGGTCTTCCTCTTTTTCTCTGACCTTCCACCTTACCAAACACGATATTCTTCTCCAGCAACTGGTCCCTCCTAACAA
>NW_006408585.1:8986310-8987153 GCF_000296735.1 Chrysochloris asiatica
TAGCTGTAAATTAAGGCCATTAATTCTAGGGGCATTTATTATCTCACCTTTCCCAACTTAAGAAAGGTTCACATGCAGGCTTCTAGACTGAACACACAAAGGTGAAATGAGAACCCACTAGACTGGGTGATAGCATGCATGCTCCTGAAAACCTTCCAGAGACAACAAAACCCAGGCTGCAGAGGCTTAAGGGGTGAGTGGGCTCAAGAGTATGGAGGCTGTTGTGTTGTTGTTAACTGTCGTTGAGTTGGTTCTAACTCATAGCGACCCAGTAGAGAGTTTCTGAGGAGTGGCTGGTGAGTTTGAACTTCCAACCCTGTGGTTCAAACCAACCTTTTGGTCCAGCACATTATTCCTACAGTGCCACACCAGGACTACATCCCTTAAAAAACTTGTTTCCATGGAAATCATTTCATCTTGAACAACCCTGTACCCATTTTTAAACTTTATTCTTTTGACTATATTGCCATTTGTCTAGTTTTCTCCTATCTCTCTGATAATTCATTCTCTGATTTCTCTTAATATGTATAACATTTCTTGAACATCAATTATAAATCAAAGCAGTTCTGGTATGATGCTGCAGGATAATGTGCTGGACTTCAGGGTCAGTTTGAACTGCAAGGTCGGTGGTTCAAACTCACCAACCACTCCAGTTGGAACTGACTCAATGGTACTTAAAAACAACATTATAATTTATAATATTAGACTTTGAGGTTACCGAAAACATGATTCCTTCTATCAATTTTTTCAGTCTTGGAGAAGTGACTTTAAGTTTTTATTGTGAATTGAGTGAAAGTTACAGGGTAGATCATCAATTTTACATTCAACAAATCATATACTTTG
>NW_006408585.1:8988625-8990146 GCF_000296735.1 Chrysochloris asiatica
AAAATTAACTTAAGGTCTTTAACATATTGTTATTGTCAGATGTTGTCAAATTGGTTATAGTAAGCTCATAGTAACACTATGTACAAAAGAACAGAACACTGCTTGGTCCTGTGCCATCCTCACAACTAGTGTTACATTTGAGCCCATTGTTGATTCCACTGTGTCAATCTAGCTCATTAGGGGTGTCCTTTTTTTGGCTGGCTCTCTACCTTACCAAATATGATGTCCTTCTTCAGGGACTGGTCCTTCCTGAGAATACGTCCATGCTATAAGAGAAGTCTTGGTCATGTCCAGGGAGCCATCCAGCTGTAATTCTTTCAGGACAGATTTGCTCATTCTTCTAGCAGTCCATGGTATATTTAATATTCTTTGCCAACAGCATAATTCAAATGAATCAATTCTTCTACAGTCTTCCTTACTCATTGTCCAGATTTCACATGCTTATGAGACTTTTGAAAACACCATGGTTTGGGTTAGGCACACTTTAGTCCTCCAAGTGACTTCTTTGCTCTTCAAAATTTTAAAGATTTTTCTGTGGGTTTTTTTTCCAGCTTTGCCTAATGCAATACATCATTTGATTTCTTGACTGTTGCTTCAATTATCATTGCTTGTTGTTGATGCTGTTGTTAGATGCCATCAAGTCAGTACCAACTCATAGCAACTGGATGCACAACAGAAAGAAACACTGTTTGGCCCTGTGCCAACCTCACAATCTTTGCTATGTTTGAGCCCATTGCTGCTGCCATTGTGCCGATCCATCTCATTGTAGGCCTTCCTCTTTCACTCCAACCCTCCAATTTACCAAACATAATATCATACTCCAGGGACTGGTCCCTAATAACATGTCTGAAATATGAAAGATGAACTCTGGCCATGCTGGCTTCCAAGGAGCCATATGGCTATACTTCTTCCAACACAGATTGGTTTATTCTTCTGGCGGTCCATGGTATTTTAATATTCCCCTCCAATACCATAATCCAAATGCATCATTTGTTCCATGGCCTTCTTTTCAGATGAGGTAATTGAAAATACCATGACATCTTTGCTCTTCAACACTTTCAAAAGGTCTTGTGCAGCAGATTTGCCTAATGCTATACGTCATTTGATTTCTTGACTGCTGCTTCCATGAGTGTTGATAATTGATCCAAACAGAATGAAGACTTTGACAACTTCAATATTTTCTCCAGTTATATGAATGTTATTTATTTGCCCAGTGGTGAGCCTTTTTGTTGTCTTTACAACCCTTACTAATGGCTCTGGTCTTTGATATTCATCAGTAAGAAATTTAAGTCCTTTTCATTTCAGCAAGCAAGGATGTATCATCTGCATATCACAGGTTGTTAATGAGTCTTCCTCCAATCCTGATGCCATGTTTTTCTTCATATAATCCTGCTTCTCAGACTATTTGCTCAGCATACAGATTAATTAAGTATGTGAAAGAATACAACCTGACACACACCTTTCCTAATTTTAAACCATTCAACATTCTCTTATTCTGTTGGAACAAATGCCTCTTGGTCT
>NW_006408585.1:8991243-8993837 GCF_000296735.1 Chrysochloris asiatica
CCTTGTTTTGGCTGGTGATATGGAGTTTTTCCACTGCTTTCCACAGATGTCAACTTGATTTCTCTGTATTCCATCTTGTGAGGTCCATGTGTATAGTCATTTTTAATGTTGTTTTAAAAGGTCTTTGCAATGAAGAACTCATTGGTCTTGCAAAATTCTATCATGTGATCTCCAACATCGCTTCTTTCACCAAGGCCATATTGATCCTTCCTCATTTCCAGCTTTTGCATTCCAATCGCCAGAAATTATCAACCAACTTCATTGCATGTTTGGTCAATTTCAGACTGAAGAAATAGGTAGAATTCTTCAATTTCACCATCACTGGCTTTAGTAGTTGGTGTGTAAATTTGAATAATCGTGGTATTAACTGGTCTTCCTTGTAGACATCCGGGTATTATCCTATCACAGACAGCATTGTACTACAAGACCGATCTTGATATGTTCTTTTTGATAATGAATGCAATGCCATTCCTCTTTAATTTGTCATTCCTGGCATAATAAACCATATGATTGTTAAATTCAAAATGGACAATACTAACCCATTTCAGATCACTAATGCCAATGACTCAATGTCACCTGACAACAACAGCAACAATGCCTAGGATACTGATGTTTATGCATTCCATTTCATTTTTGACAATTTCCAGTTTTCTTAGATTCATACTTTGTACATTCCATGTTCCAATTATTAATAGATACTTACAGCTACTTCTCTTCATTCTGAGTTTTGCCACATCAGCAAATGAAGGGCCTGAGGACTTCACTCTATTTGCATCATCATGGACAACTCTACTTTGAGGAGGCAGCTCTTCCCCGAGTCATATTTTGAGTGCCTTCCAACCTGAGGGGCTCATCTTCCGGCACTATATCTGAAAATATTCTGGTGCTCTTCATTAAGTTTCAGTATTCAGTGATTGAACTGTCTGGAGCTGACAGTGTTCCACTGCTATTCATAAGGTTTTCAGTAACTAAATATTTGGACGTAGTCCATCTCTCCTTCTTCCCAGTATGTCTTCATCTGGAAACTCAGCTAAAATCTGTTGACTGTGGGTAACCCTGCTAGTATTTAAAATACCTGTGGCACAGCTTCTAGAATCACAGAAACATACAAGCTACCACGGTACAACAAACTGACAGACAAGTGGTGGAGTATTGATTGTGGATTCAAATAAAATGAAATATTTGACAACTTTGATCTTTTATCCATTTATCATGTTATTTATAAAGTGCAATTGTAAGGAAGTTTGTTTTCATTACATTGAGGTGCAATCCATAATGAAGGCTGTGGTCTTTGATCTTCATCAATAAATATTTCAAGTCCTCTTTGTTTTCAGCATGCAAGGTTGTGTCATCTATGTATCACAGGTTGTGAATGAGTTTTTCTCCAATACTGAAGTCATGTTCTTCTTCACATAATCCAGCTTCTCAGATTTGCTCATCATTCAAATTGAGTAAGTATGGCGAAAGGATACAGCCCTGATGCACACATTTCCTGATTTTAAACTATTCAGTTTATTCTTATTCTGATCAAACGACTGCCTCTAGGTCAATGTACGGGTTCCATATAAGCACAATTAACTGTTCTGGAATTCCCATTCTTCACAATATTATCCATAGTTTGTTAGGACCTACACAGTCAAATGCCTTTGCATAACCAACAAAGCACAAGTACACATCTCTGCTTTCAACCAAGATCCATCTGAGGTCAGCAATGATATCTTTCATTCCATGTCCTCTTTTGAATCAGGACTCTTTGGCATCTCTTTGTTGATATACTGCTGCAATCATCTTGAAATTCTCTGCAGTAAAATTTGATATTAATGATATTGCATTTGATATTCATGATATTGTTCGATTCTTTCCACTATTCTTTGGAATGGGCACATATATGCATCTCTTCCTATCAGTTGGCCATGTAGCTGTCATCCAAATTTCTTAGCACAGACAAGTAAGCACCCCCGGCACTGCTGCAGTTTGCTGAAACATTTCAATTTCTGTTCCACCAATTCCTGGAGCCAATTATATCAGTTGTTTCAGTTATACAGTGCTGTCAAGTCAATTCCGATCCATAACAATCCTGTATAGGGTTTCCAACGAGTGCCTGGTGGGTTTGAACCACTGACTTTGCAGTCCTTGCATTATCCTGCAGCACCACACCAGGACTCCAATTATAACAGTTGCTGAGACTAATGGGTGCTTTGCTGACTCTTCTTTCCTCTTCTACCTCAAAAGTTTTATATTCAGCTTTCTTTCTTTTCCAAACTCTTTACATGACATTTTCATATCCTCCAGCTGTTCAACTGCCTTGCGGATGATGCTCAATCCTTTCTTTAAAGGCAGTATCTCTGATCAGTTCCACATCTGCTTTTTTGGAGTTCTGGTGTGGTGCTGTTGGATAAGCATTTGACCGCAAGGTTGCTTTGAACCACAAGGTTGATGGTTCAAACTCATAAGCTGCTCCTCCAAAACCCCATACAAGGTCATGATGTATCAGAACTGACTCAAGGGCACATAACAACAACAATTCACTCTTACTTCCAGTCTTCCCTTTCCTTTACATGAAGTCATAAATTTCTGAATGATGCATTCTCACA
>NW_006408585.1:8994827-8997640 GCF_000296735.1 Chrysochloris asiatica
TGCAACAATCTCCTCCTTTCTAACAAGCTCTTTGTTATCCCTAGGTGATGCAAACTGTTATGCACTCATCTGCTAACTGAAAAATTGGAGTTTTTTAATTTACCCAGAAGTGGCTAAAAAGAAAGGCCTGGTGATCTACTTCTGAAAAAGCAGCTATTGAAAACCCTATGGAAGAAAGAAAAGCAAGTTCTTTATTCAATCGGTAAATTCATCTCACCTCCAGATAATTTCCATAAAGCCCAATTTTCACAGTCATTTCCCCATTGCAACTGTTTTCAGTGGGGTTCTGGCAATGTTTTCAACCTGTGGTAGACAGTTTCACATTTCGGCATCAAAAGGTAAGCTCAAAGCAATAAAGAAGTGACAATTCACCAAAGTATCAGTTGCAGGTCTCTTGAGCAAGAGCTACGTTTCTCCTCATTCTTCATAAACTACATATAGAATTTAGGCTTAAGATGAGAAGATAATGCCTCTGCTAATCTTAGAAGAAAAAGGAACTCTTTCATACATGGCTCTATGAAATGTCTGCTAGTAAAACAAATGTTTCTATTTAAATTGATTTTTTTTCCTTTAATTTAAAAATTGTTCAGCAGTAATATCCTGCTGATGTCTACTCATTAAGTTCCATTTCCTAAAGTTAGGTTTTCTCAATATGAGATTACAAAAACAGCAGCAATTGGCAATTATGGGAAAACATTTGCAAACTAGAGGCAGTAGGTCAGTTTCTTTTTCTCTACCATAATAATGCCAATACTTCTGTCTCATTCGCAGACAGAGTTCCTAACTCAGGTTTGCTCACCTTAACAACGGCAACACAGCACTACCCTTGCACCGCAGGCTGCAGTTTCACAGCCCTGCAAGGTGAGTGAGATATAGGTCGCCAGTAGAAAGTAATTGGATTTCAACACAGGAAGCCCAAAACACCACTTTGGAAAGGTAACCTCTTGTTATGTCTACGTTTGCCTCTGAATCTAATGGCAGTACTTTCTCCCATTAAGGGAGCTCGTTCAATCTCTACAGAAAACCATGTGAACTCCAGAGGTGAAAGGAAAGACCCCCTTTCATGCTGCCTTAGCAACTCCCTTCTTATTGGCTGCAGAAGCTAAGGTGAGAGTGTGCCCCAGGTGCACGCTGGTCAATCTGAGCCCAGGAGAGCCCTCAGAAGTGCCAGGACTCAACTGCTATGCAGAAATCAGCATCAATGGCTTTGTCAGGTGCCCTGTCCCCACGGAACCAAAAGGGTCACAGGTTGACAAAGTGATACCAGTGACTCGGTCTATTGGGGCTCTGAGCCCAAGATCAGGAGCAGCTGACGTAAGTGTTCTCAAAAAGAGAGGACTCTAATGAGTGTGCAAGCCCCACAGGGATTTCTGTTTCTGCTCTCCTGCCACAAGGCAGGATTTAATAAGAAAAGCAAGGGGGGGGGGGCAATTTTAAGGGAACTTTTTAAACTACAAAAGTAGTATGTGTTCACTGTATAAAATACCACCCATTTTGACCCACTGCCATCTACTCGATTCTGACAAACACCAAGTGTACTGCTGCAGGATAATGCACACTGGACCTCAAGGTCAATTTGAACTGAAAGGTCAGTGGTTCAAACTCACCAGCCACTCTTCAGAAACCCTATTCAGGGTGGCTATGAGTCAGCACCGATTTGATGGCATGTAAACGACAACAACATAGAATAAGTAGAACTGTGCCCTAGGTTTTCTGAAATTGTAAATCTTTATTTACCAATGTACCTTCCATGGAGCTACTGGTGGGTTCAGACAAACAACTTTTGGTTAGCAGTCCATGCTTAACACACTGTACCACCAGGTCTCCTGTAGAAAATACACATAAATATGAAGATTAAAAATTAAAATCACTCAAGACCCTAAGACTCAAGAGATATCTATTGCTAATTTCTTAATAAATATTCCTCCAGTATGTATAAATATGTTTATGCAAGCATGTATATATATGGTGGTGGTTACATGCCATGGAGTCAGTTCTGACTCATAGCTACCATGGATAGGGTTTCCTAGGCTGTAAATCTTTACAAGAGCAAAAAGCCTCATCCTTCTTCCGCACAACCGCTGTAGTTTTGAACTGTTGCCCTTGAGGTTAGCAGCCTGACTCATACGCAGTACGCTACCAGAGCTCCTTTGTATATGTATACAAATGTTTATATATGAGAATAAGTCAAAAAGTATTGCTATAGGGTAGCAGTTCATAAATGCATGTTAAGCAAAACATGTTTAAACAAGTCTCTGTGATCAGTAGATGGCTGCAGGCAAGTTCTCGCAGCAATACACTAGTCTTAGTCTCTTTAGGGTGCCTAGAAAAAAAAAGGTTCAATCAAAGGTCCAATGAGGGATCTGCTATGCCAGTTACATTCAAGTCAAAGAGCCCAGTTCAGAGGATTATAGGGCTGTTTAAGGGAGCTCTGGTAGGGTAGCGGCTACGAATCGGGCTGCGAACCGCAAAGTCAGCAGTTCGAAACTACCAGCTGTTCCATGGGAGAAAGATGAGGCTTTCTGTTCCCGTGAAGATTTACAGCCTCACAAACCCTATACAGGGTCGTTATGAGTCAGAACCGAGTCCACGGCACATAACAACAACAACAAAGGGGTAATCTTGGTGGATTTTTTTAAAAAAACAAACCTTTTCATTGTGAATTCAGTGGAGGTATACAGACAAGAGCATCAGTTTTACATTAAATAAATCCTACACTTTGCTTCACCTCAATGATTGCAATCCCCTCCATGCAACAGCAGTTCTCCCGCTTCCTCCCTGTGCTTCCTGTTTCCATTCCACCCACCTTCCCA
>NW_006408585.1:8997847-8999316 GCF_000296735.1 Chrysochloris asiatica
TATATATATATATATATAATTATGAGCTTTGTTCCACATTTTCTACCACTCTATTCGGGACCCTCTATTGTGATCCCTTTCAGAATAGTTGGTAGTAGTAGCCAGGCATCATCTAGTTCTTATGGTCTCAGAGTTGTGGAAACTGATATTCACATGGTTCCATTGGACTAATTGATTCCAAGCATCTTCAATTTTCACCACTCTTCTTTGTCTTTTGCACATGGAGAAATCAATAGTTGTACCTGAGAGCTTTTAAGAGCCCAAACACTACTCACAAAAGTAGAATGTAGAACATTGTCTTTATGGACTATGCTATGCCAAATGGCAAGGTGTCCCTTGAGACTATGGTCCTGAGCACCCAGGGCCAGCATCTCATTGCCTTAAGATGTTTGATAATATCTAAAAAACTTTTCATTTCACCTGCTGTATGCTCAACTTCATATAGCATTCATAGTTGTGTTTGCAGCAAAGTTAAATACCCATGTACAAGTATCCTGATATGGTGCTATAAGATAAGCACTGGACCTCTACCCTCAAAGTCAGCAGTTCAAACCCACCTATCACTCCTTGGAACCCTACCTAGGGTTGCTATGAGTCAGAACAGACTAGACAGCACTTAACAACAATAAATAAATGGGTAATATTGGAAGATAGTCTTAAAAATACACAGGATGATCATAGAGGCTTATTATGAAGAAGTTTTAAGAAAATTGAAAATTGCTTTGATGAGAAAAAGGCTAGGAAAGTTGCGCTGAGATTTATTTTTTTCATCACTATCATATATCCCCACCACACATCTGGCAGTTTGTCATACTGTGGTGACTTGTGAGTTGCTGAGATTCTGAAAGCTATGCCACCAATATTTTAAATACCAGAAGGGTCACACATGATGGACAGGTTTCAGATGAGCTTCCAGATGAAGACAGACTAGAAAGGAGTGATGAATTATTTCCAAATATTTAGTGACTGAAAACCTTATGAATAGCAGAGAAACACTGTCAGATATAGGGTTGGAAAATGAACCCTCAGGTGGAAGGCACTCAAAATGCGACTGGGGAAGAGCTGCCTCCTCAAAGTATGGTTGACCATGATGATGCGAATGGAGTAAACCTGAGGGAGTAAAGCCCTCAGGACCTTCATTTGCTGATGGGGCACAACTCAAAATGAAGAGAAACAGCCGTAATATCCATTAATAATTGGAATATGAAATGTACAAAGTATGAATCTAGGAAAATTGGAAATTGTCAAAAATGAAATGGAATGCATAAACATCAATAGCTTAGGCATTAGTGAGCTGAAATGGACTGGTATTGGCCATTTTAAATCTGCAACTACATGGTTTACTATGCCTGGAATGTCAAATTGAAGAGGAATGGTGTCGCATTACTGTCAAAAAGAACATATCCAGATCAGTCATGAGGTACAATGCTGTCTGTGATAGGATAATATCCATGCGCCTACAGGGAAGA
>NW_006408585.1:9000246-9001842 GCF_000296735.1 Chrysochloris asiatica
ATCACATTTATCTGTGGATTTTCAAGGGCTCCAGTGTATTAATTTAATATATATACCTGAATATTAAGATGAAAGCAATTTTCCATTAACTGCCAGTGGCCTCATTTGTTACACTCAGCCCTAGAGGGCCTCGAACCTCTGACTAGTCTTACACGGTCCGCAACAGAAGAAGACTTAAAATATTTACTGATGAAGATCAAAGACCACAGCCTGCAGTACAGATTGCATCTCAATGTAAAGAAAACAAAAATCCTCACCACTGGACCAATAAACAACATTCTTACCAATGGAGAAAAGAATGAAGTTGTCAAGGGCTTCATTCTTCTTGGATCAATTATCAATACTCATGGAAGCAGCAGTCAAGAACTCAAATGACATATTGCATTAGGCAAATCTGCTGCACAACACCATTCTAAAGTGTTGAAGAGCAAAGCTGTCAGTGTGCCTGACGCAAGCCGTGGTATTTTCAATAACCTCGTATGCATGCGAAAGCTGGACAGTGAATAAGAAAAACTGTAGAAGAATTGATGCTTTTGAGTTATGGTGTTGGAGAATATTGAAATTGCCATGGGCTGCCCAAAGAACCAACATGTCTGTGTTGGAAGAAGTGCATCCAGAGTGCTCCTTGGAGGCCAAGATGGCCAAACTTCATCTCCCATACTTCAGACATATTGTCAGAGGGGACCAGTCATGGAGAAGGATATCATGTTTGGTAGGGTGGAGGGTCAGAGTAAAAGAAGAAGACCCCAGCGAGATGGACTGGCAAAGTGGTAGCATCAATGGGCTCAGGCGTGACAACAATAGTGAGGTTGGCTCAGGATCGGGCAGTGTTTCGTTCTGCTGTGCATAAGGTCAGCATGAGTTGGTATGGACTCAATGGCACCTAACAACAACAACATGATATATCCGCTCATTCTCTGAAGGTAGCAAGGATTGTCCTGTGAGACTTCCACTGGGAAACCTTATTCCTTCATCCTGTAACCCTGACCTTGCTCCTTCTTTTTGTTCCCCAAACTCAAAGAACATTTAAAAGGAACCCAATTTCAGTCCTTCAAATATGCCAAAGTTGCCATTTTGACATAGTGTAAATTGAAGAGCATCGAGTTCTTCAAGGAAGGGTTAGAAAGATGGAAACAGTGCCTTCAGAAGCGTAGAGAACTAGATGGAGGACACATAAGAAACAATAGCTTCACATTTAGATCATTTTGTTTAATAAAGGTTTCTATGCTTTTTTTAGCAATTCTTTTTGACTTTGCCTTCTGTGTGTGTGTATATGTGTATATATATAATTCTTCTCCATTGTCCTAAAATGGGATCATGTTATACTTACTGTCTTTTAACCCCCTTTTTTCACTTGACAACATAACATGGATATATTCCCAGGTCATTACAAGTTCTCCAACATTATTTTTAGTGGATAGTTAGTATTCAAGGACCAATTTTAATTTAACAACATATCTGCATTCATCTAAGCCATACCAATGTTTGTACGCTATTCTATGTCACAGCAAAAGGGTTTGTTGGGATTGCTTCCATCTGAGGGGCACTGGTATGATGGTTGTTGTTGTTGTTGTTAAGTGCCATCGAGTCGATTCC
>NW_006408585.1:9002282-9008747 GCF_000296735.1 Chrysochloris asiatica
CTCTACTGTTTGGCTATGGAGTCCTGGTGTGGTAATGTGGGTTAATGTGCCAGACTGCAAAGCCATTTGAACTGCAAGGTTGGCAGTTCAAGCTCACCAGCTGCTCCTCGGAAACCCTATACAGGGTTGCTTTGGGTCAGAACCGATTCGACAGCACTTCACAACAAAAAAACGGTTTGGCTGAACATTGAGTCACAAGGGTGAGTTCAATACCAGACCTGAAGGGATAGTCTTGGGGGCTTTACCAGTCTCTACCTGACCAGTAAGCCTGGTCTTTTTAATGGTTTTCAGTTTAGTTACACATTTTTTTCCCATTGTACCCAAGACCTTCTAAAGGGATCACTTTCAGAATTGGCAGTGGTAGCCTGGCTCCATCTGGTTGTTCTGTAGACAGTTTTTAAAAAAATAAAATACAGTAATAATAGTAATGTCTAGAATACAGTAATAATAAGTATTTATCCAGACACTGTTCTAAGCAATTCCCACGCATTGTCTCATTTAATTCCATCAACATTCTTTTAAATAGAACTGAAGTTTTCGCGATTTTTCCAACAAGGAGTCTGAAGCTTAGCGACGTTATAAAATTTTGTCAAAGTCACATAACTAGTGTATGACAGGCCAACAACTCAACCCAGTTAATTCAGAGAATTGGACATCGTATATCATTCACTTTATGTTGTCTCAATATAATTTCTATTCTGTAATATTTGAAATAGTGAGTTAACTCTTAGTCCATTCGACATTACAATTTGATCAATAACAAATCATAAACAGGAGAAACTTGCATAATTCTTTGCTTCTATGGTTTGGAACAAAGAATGACAAACGGTAAAATCCTTTGTTGCAAGCAGCTTCCTGGATTTAAAGACACAGTACTGTGTGTAGATATCCTTCGTATGCTCACACTGCCTTTTGGTGACAGTCACCTTTTGCATCTAGTTCTAAACTCAGTGTGGACAGCCAGGACTTACGTCTGCAGGGCAGGGACTTTACAGAGAATATCTGATCATTTTCAACACTAGAAGATTTCTGCTTAAAAGGATGACCTTCAGACAACTTCAGAAAAGTCTTACTCCTATAGATCAAAACCCACAAACCTCAAATTTCTGAAATCATAGCCCTCACTATTTTACATCAAATTCTTCTTCTTTTTTCTTCTGCAAGATCCGGCATAAATTAGGACATAGATGATCAGATCAAGTAGCAGCCTTTAATCTGTAACTAATCTCTCCAGCTTCCTGGCAATCAGGAAAACAGTGGGAAACAACCAGTTTAAGATGAAAGTGACAATGTATTAGCATTCAGAAATGACTTCTCTCATCACCTGTACTGGAAGACACTGTTGCTGTGGCAACTGGGCCCTGAATTCATCCCATATCCAATTGCTGAAGTGCCAAGTAGATGGTCAGCCTGAGAGATCATTCACACTTATCCCTTTTTAACTGACAGCCAGTAAGCTCTTTAAGGGAGAGTCTGTAAA
The DNA here is from genome assembly GCF_000296735.1 of Chrysochloris asiatica. NCBI lineage: Eukaryota > Metazoa > Chordata > Mammalia > Afrosoricida > Chrysochloridae > Chrysochloris > Chrysochloris asiatica. Next base: position 9,003,763 of record NW_006408585.1, read on the forward strand.
AATGCCTGTACAAACCCAGAACTTCTCACTGTGGTGCAGTATTTCTATACTTGGTTTTTAACTAAAACTTAAGGGTTCTTTAAATGCACTGGGTCACGGTTAACTTCATGAACTATGATATGCCTTGGGGATATTATTTGAAATGTGTTTTCTTCTGGACATTGCTATTTAAAATATGTGTATGTGGTATAATATATTTCTACAGGATAAAAAAATGCTTTGTGCATTCTACTCTTGGGTATATATCTAAAGGAATGGAAAACAGGGACTGAACCAAATACTTGTACACAAATGTTCATGGTAACACTATTCGTGATAGTGAAAGGTAAAAAGAACCCACATGTCTATCAACAAATGAGTAGATAAACAAAATGTAGTATATGGATACAAAGGAATATTATTCAATCAGAAAAAGGAATGAAGTATTAATACAGGTTACCACACAGATGGGTTCACACATAAAATATCACTTACTGTTTAATTCTATTTATGGGAACTATGCAGAATATGCATTATTGTTGTTGTTATGTGCTGTCGAGTCAGTTACAACTGTTAGCTACCCTGTATAAGATTTCTGAGGAATGGCTGGTGAGCTTGAACCACCGATGGTGCGGTTCAACAAGTCTTTGTTGTTGTTATTGTTAGGTGTCATCGAGTCAGTACCGACTCATAGCGACCCTATGTACAACAGAACAAAACACTGCCTGGTCCTGGGTCAACCTCATAATTGTTGCCATGCTTGAGCCCATTGATGCTGCCACTTTGCCAAGCCATCTCACTGGGGGTCTTCCTCTTTCTCTCTGAGCCTCTACCTTACCAAACATGATATCCTTCTCCAGCAACTGGTCCCTCCTGACAATATGTTCGAAGTATGAGAGATGAAGTTTGGCCATCCTGGCCTCCAAGGAGCACTCTGGCTGCACTTCTTCTGACACAGATCTGTTGGTTCTCTGGGCAGCCCATGGCACTTTCAATATTATTTTCCACAACAACTAAATCATAAACAAGGATGCCTGTGCCTCTTGTGGTGGCTGTCTTGCTAAAGGATTGCCAGCACAGGACATTTCTCTATCTGTCTGAACACAAAAGTGCTTCTCAGATAGAAACAAAGCAAAGCAGCTAAACTAACTCCATTGTTTTCTAAAGGAAATCCAAACATGCTGGCGCATCTGATTTTGTAGCATCTCAATGTCCTGGTAGTTCATGACACCAATGCAAAAACAGAGGACCTACATTTGCCATCCTGTTTGAATAATCAGCGCTTAGCTTTTAAAAGTTTTGTGTTATCTAGAAACCAACTGTTCTTGAGGGTTCATTCTCATTTGCCAGCAAATAATTTGCTTTAGTGACTCATGCTGTGGTCAGCAAAAGTACAAAGAAAAACAAATAGGAAGTACATTTTCAAAATGGTGAGGTCCCAAGGGTCTTTTGAGGCTTCCCTTTTCAATGGTCATTCGCATATCCTTCCTGCTCAAACATAATATGATAAATCTTAAAAATGTTCCTAGTATTTCACAATTAATATCCCTTGCTCCCTCTTCCCTGGTCCCCACCCCCAAAAAAACAAACAAACAAACAAACAAACATGTTCTCACCTTTATCCATGTGTTAGTAAAGCTCCCATTGACTACTTTCGAAACTAACTTAGTGCACACAGAAGAGAGAGCGTGCACACAGCAGCAGGGAGAGAGGTGCCTTTTGGCTAATAGGTGCCCTCCAGGGAACCTCACACAATGTGATTAGTCACATCATTGAAGTAGAATTATTAAAGGATGAAATACGGCTCATGAGAAGAAAATTTATAGTAAAATAATAATTATAATTATAGCTAATATTTGTTGTACACATACTAAATTCTATTTAAATTATAATTTGCATGTGCTGTCTGATTTGGTCTCCCTAGATACTCAAAAGATTATAAGTACCATTATTGTCTTCATTCTAGGGTTTAAAAAGGTTCAGTAATTTCCCAAAAATCCTATGATGAAAGAGACAGGAAAACTTCAAATCTAATGCCACTTTTGAACTTCTGGTGTGATATTGTAGGATAAGCACTGGACTGCTAACCACAAGGTTGGCAGTTCAAACCCACCAGATGGTCCTTGGAAACCCTATCCAGGGTCGGTATGAGTTGGAACCAACTTGATGGCACTTAACAACAAAAATCAACAACAATGTCATCTTTACGTAATCCCAACGTCTTCATTATTTTATTTAGCTCCTTAAGTATAATAATCAGTTCACTGCCCTTGAAGGTGAAGGCCACATAGGTGTATCGCCTTGCCTCCTCCCTGTTTACCACACACTGCTGCTGTTTTCCCTTACTGTTTCACAAATGCAGACTTCAAAGTTCCTGTCATAACTGGTGATACCAAAGAACCAAAATACAAGTTATCTGGCTCTTTAAACCATTATGGGCAATACCAGATCAGTTTTTAAAAGAGAATAATTTCTTTTCAGGATTAAATAAAACTATAATATTCCAAGTTTCCCTTGCTTAATTTTAAATTGCTTAATTTAAAAAACAAAACAAAACAAAACAAAAAAACTCCCTGAGGCAAATGTATGTGGCAAGGTCCCAACCCTCTGCAAGTTTGGTTTTGAGTAAATTTTGCAGTCTTGTTACGCCTCACTTCATATCCTAGAGAGCAGCGCAAGTACCTGTTCACCGTCCCATGACAGCATCCAGGCCAGGACTGCCTGGTTTCCTCTCCCTGCTAACGTCAGACACTTTAATATACCCAACCCAGAGCCAGAGAAAAGACTGCTAAGGCAACTGGTTATGGAGTATATAGAACTGAACTTACTGATGCCTACCTCACGTTTTTTTTTCCATTTTGAAATTTAAAATATTGTAACAAAAAATTGTACCAGTCTATTGTAGAAAATAGGAAGACACAGAAGAAAAGAACATTTAAAATACTCACAATCCCACCCCCACAGAGACCATGGAAATAGCATTTCAGTGTATGCCTTCCCAAAAGTTTTCTGAGATTTTTTTTTTCCCTAAAAAAAATTATATTCTATTAATTTTATCCCAAGGCATACAGTTCTACTTTGACATGTATGGAGTTCCTTGAGTTGAAATGAACTCGTTGGCAGCTGGATAATACATAAATCCAATATACTGTGAATACCGTTATTTTAGATTCCATGTGTGACTAAACCAAATAAAATCATTACTCATTTAACCAAATTCACTTTTGTTGAACCTTGCATTGCTCTTATAACTAATATTTCACTGACCAACCTTGAATAGATATCTTCACAGACTTATTTGCTAAAGACAAATTCTTAGAAGTGCTCAATCAAAGAGCACATAAGCTTTCAAGGCTTTTGATATATACTATCAAAATGCACTCTAGAAATTTTATATCAATTTAAATTGTATCAAAATCATAGTCAAATAGAAGTCCTTTTTTTTTGGAAAACGTACATGATTGCTTTGCTCTATTAACATTAGTAACCAGAAGCATAGGCTCAGAAAAAATGAATTTTATGATTACTAAATGAATGCAAATTCTGCCATTTTTCAAAGTGGATCAAGCCAAACACACCCAGGCCTAGTAGTCATGGAAGACAACCCAAAGCAGGGCCACCTGACTGCAATCATTCATCTCAGCAAAGTGCACTTTTGTGGGTCAGTGTGAATTAGAGCCAATGCTCCTGAGAGTCAAGTTTATACCAGGAGCCAGCACAGGTTCATGGGCGAATCATGCAGATTGGCAAATTGCTTCAGAGGTTGTTTCATATTCTCAGAATATGGTTTCCTCAGTCAGTAAAGGGTCCTCCAAGCCAAGTTCAAACAAGTATCCTCCAGAGCCCTGCAGGGCAAGAACCACTCATTCCCATTGTTCATTCCAAGTCTTTTCTATTCAGAGGACAGCTTTTACCTCCCATGAAGCAATTAATTCACCAGAGCAGTGTTAACAGATAGGAGACCACATCTAATCACATCTTTCTTTTTTAAAGTTTTTATTAAGAACTGAGTGATAATTTACATGGGAGAACATTAGCCTTACATTCATCCTATCATATATTGTTTCATTGCAATCCCCTTCATGCATCAGCATCATCATTCAACAATATTTGCTTCCATTCCCTGTGTTTGTTTGTTTTTTGAGGGGGTAATGAGTGGGCGTGGGGAATGTACGCAAAAACACTCAGGAATATATAATCATTTAAACAGTCAAAGGGCACATTCTGCAAGCCTGCCTCCTGGCCACCAGCACCCAATCCCTCTCTTTCCGTGAGTCCAGAGTCCTCACCTGCTCCCTCTCTCCATGCCCTCATCTCTTCCTCCATCTCTGGTGTTTCTGCTTCTCTGGATAGAGTCCTACATTCTACCTGTGCTCTTCTCCCTTGATGGTCCTAGGGTCCTCTGTTTCTGGACTGTAAGAGTTACTACTCCCGTTTTGTTACAAAAAAAAACTTGTGCCTTTACAGTTGTGACAGTTTCAGTTAATCATGATAATGATTACTCACTATTGAATTGTAAGAATCTTAGCCCATCTCTTTTAACCAGACCCATTTAGACAAGATGAAAACTATTCAGTGGGGACTCTATCTTCCCCCATACACTCTTACACTAAAGTACCTCTTGAAAACTTGCAAGCCAGTCACTTCGTGCCTTTATCACCCCCTCATTTTAGGGAGCCAATGTCTAAGTTGCCCATCACGATCTACCCTGTATACAGAGGGGATAGCATTGATACTTGATGTGAAGACTCCTTTCCCTCTCAGTTGGTATTTTGAGCTACTACATCCGTAAGAATAGGTCAAGTTCATCAAATTGTAGCAATTAACCCTTGTTTCCTTTATCAAATATTGTTATTGTTGTTTTCCTATCTTCCTCTAGTTGAGTTCTGATTATAAGCCATTAAGGCAAAGTCAAATCAGTACTATCTGCAACTTTGGGTGTTCTTGTGTGACTCCTCTTACTTCATATCAGCTGGATGCTTCACTCTCAGATCTAGCCCTCCATG
>NW_006408585.1:9010212-9011992 GCF_000296735.1 Chrysochloris asiatica
AACAACAACAACAATATACTTAGGTACTGGGCTAAAGCTGTGGAGACATGAAGACACACATTTCCTGGCTCCCAAAAGTTCCCTAGTCAATAAAGAAGATGAATATGTAAGCAAATAATTAGAAGAGGTACTAAGTGTGATACTACAGACATGTGGAAGGAGTCGGATCATTATGACTTTGTCTTGGGATGCTTGTGAAAGCTCAGATATTCTGTCCTTGAGCATCTAAGTCTTATTGGGCAAGTCGCAATGTGTCAAGAAGGAAAGGAAGCATTTGAGGGAGTACAAAAGCATATGAGAAACAACAGATAGGAACAAGGTAGACCACCCATCTAATTCAGCTAGTCTGCCATTTAGGTTGGTAATGTTGGTAAGGGAATAGAGGCAGGTTGAAGCTAGGAAATGTCAGCCAAAATTACATCATCAAGTCATATTTCATATTGTCTATTTAGAAACAATTCATAATTCATGCTTAGGAGTTGAAACTTTATCCTATAAAGATCCCCTTACTCTCAGCCTGCAGTCTTGAGGGGACATCCCAAGTCTTAGGAGCATAATCATCTCAACCATGTTAACTATGTAGAGTTATGACGTATAGTTACTTCTTGCTTTAAGAGCATATTTTACTCAACAACATGTATGGAAATTTATACCATTCATTTTTATTAAGCACAGATCTATTGTAAAGTTGATTCCAAAATTTACATGTCTTTTTAAGAAATTGTGATGAAATGTAAAACTTATCCTGGACTACTTGGGGTTACATCAGCAGACTCCCAAGGGTCAGCCAGCAATGATTCTCCTCTGCAGCAGGGGACCTTCAGATGGAAAACTGGAAATGATGGCTTGTCTGAGAAAAAGCAGAAAAAACATTGGTATCACGTTTCACGCAGAAGAAGTTTTACATATGTATTAGGCGACCATCGAAGTACTGAAAGAGGATACTGCTATACCAGCACATCTAGATTGAGAAGGCCAACTCTGGATTCAGTGTAGTTCTAGAAAAAAATGAGGGATTTCTCCAGAGGCAGTAAGGCCAGTGAAGAGGTTACTTCTGATTCCAACTTGAATTTCCTGCAGCTTTCTATCAGTGAACTGCTGCAAGCATTGTATCTTCAGCAAAATTATATTTGCATGTGATATTAATATTGTGCAACTATTTCTGCATTCCCTTGGGTCTCGTTTTTTTGGAATGGGCACAAATATGGATCTCTTCCTGTTGTTCAGTTGCATTCCAAATTTCTTGGCATAGAGAAGTGAGTGCCTTCAGTGCTGCATCAGTTCGTTGAAAGATTTCTATTTGTGTTCCGTCAATTCCCAGAGCCTTGTTTCTCACCAATGCCTTCAGTTCTGCTTGGACTTGTTTCTTCAATATCATCTGGGTTTTGATCACATGGTATATCTCTGAAATGGAAGAACATCAACCGATTCTTTTTGGCACAGTCACTCTATGTGTTCCTTCCAACTTCTTTTAATGCTTCCTGCCACGTTCAATATTTTGCTCATAGAAGTCTTCAGTATTGCAACCTGAGACTTTTTTTCTTCAGTTCTTTCAGCTTAAGAAATATTGAACATGTTCTTCCCTTTTGGATTTCTAACCCCAGGTTAATTTGACTTTGTCTTCTCAAGCTTCCCTTTGAAATGTTCTGTTTAGCTCTTTGACTTACTTGTTTCTCCCAGTTGCTTTAGCTTCTCTATGCTCAAGGGCAAATTTCAGAGTCTCTTCTGGCATCCGCTTTAGTCTTTTCTTTCTTTTGTGTGTGTGTGTGTGTGTGTGTGT
>NW_006408585.1:9012837-9013363 GCF_000296735.1 Chrysochloris asiatica
AGAGAGACAGTCTCTAAAGTTGACTTGTTTCTTCAATATCATCAGTTCTTAATCATATGGTACCTCTTGAAATGGATGAATATCAACACCAAAGGGTTGTCTGAGGGTGCAATATATTAGAAGCAGGCCACAACTCCAAGGAAAACTTTCAATTGATTGACTGCTCATAGTCGACCTCATCATTGTTGTTGTTGTTAGATGCCATCGAGTCAGAAATGACTCACAGCGACCCCATGCACGGCAGAACGAAACAATGTCCGATCCTGGGCCAACCTCATTACCGCTGACACACTCGAGTCAATCAATGATGCCACCTGGCCAATCCATCTCGTTAGGGGTCTTCCTCTTTTTCACTGACCCTCCACCTTACCCAGCATGACATCGTTCTCCAGCTACTATTCCCTCTGGACAATATGTCCAAAGTATGAGAGACGAAGCTTAGCCATCTTGGCCTCCAAGGAGCACTCTGGCTGTACTTCTTCCAAAACAAATCTATTGGTTCTTTTGGCAGTCTATGGCACTTTCA
>NW_006408585.1:9014337-9023828 GCF_000296735.1 Chrysochloris asiatica
GATCTCTTCCAATCAGTGGGCCAGATAGCTGTCTTCCAAATTTCTTGGCAGAGATGAGTGAGTGCCTCTTGTGCCACCTCACTTTTTTGAAAGGTTTCAATTTTTATTCCATCAATTTCTGGTGCCTTGTTCTTTGCCAATTCTTTCAATGCAGAGAAACACTGTCATATACAGGACCTCATCATAGAGTTGACTATATTATATTAGGTTTCAACATGGAGTATAACTGCATCTCAGCTGCCAAACCACTGAGAATCCTAGCCCAGTCAAGTTGACACAAAACCTTAACTATCACAACAGGCCTGATTATTTTTTTGTCTGGAATTCAAATTCATGAAATGATACTCTTGTAGTTAATCCCAATGTTATTAATACTATCAATTAGCTCTCAATTTACCACAATCTTTAGAGATGAGAGACTGAGCAGCGCAGAGAAAGGTTAAATACCTTGCCAGGATCATACATCATTAAGGAAAATGAACTTGTACTTGGGCCTGGCTAGCCTGAGTCTGCCCCATACCACAGACTGGATGGGTTGTAGCTCTGTGGAACTCATCAAATGTCATTTGGTTCCTAAATAGAAAATAAACCTCCATATGTTTGACATAGGTGGTAGGATATTCCAATTCTAGAAAGAACATAACAGAATTATCAATAGTCTGGAAAAGACTGAGTAATTCTATGTGACTTGGATATCTGGCACATAGAGAGAAAAGACAGAGTTCTAAGTGAAAAATCAAATTAGAAAAGTGGGCTCCAGCTCGGTGTTTTCAGGTCAATAAGTCCAATGATGAAGTGAGGCACTGCAGGTGGCAGGGAGAAAGCAGGGCCCGCATGGGCTCACACGCTGAGAGTTCTCGAGCTTTCAAATTCAAAGGAAACCTTGAGAAGGCCAACTCCTTTACTTACCATTTTCCTACCTTTAAAAGGACAGCATATATGACAGGGCTTCAAAAATTTATGGAAAAATTCCATTATCTAGTCATTCCATTTTTTCACAAACCATTTGAAGTCCTGGTGTGGCACTGTGGGAAAATGCACTGGACTGCAAGGTGAGCATGAACTGCAAGGTTGGTGGTTCAAACCCACCAGGTGCTCCTCAGAAACCCTTTACAGGCTCCCTATGGGTTGGAACTGACTCAACAGTACTTAACAACAACAACATAGGACTCAGGTCCACTCCAGTACTCATTCATACAAGTTTTCCTTTCTCAGTTTCAAACTTATCTATGGGTTTAAACCATAAAATTAGTTTCTTTGCTTAGTTCCTCTGTTTCTGGCTTTTGTGAGCCATGTATTTACATAAGGCAGAGTCTTCTGCCAATTCCTGAAACTGTACACTGAGTGGAATCATCATTTCCTTTTCATTACAAACTGAAAAAGATGCATCTGGCCTTCTTGGTTCCTAGTCATTGTTCGATACATCCTCACTCAGCTTTCAGTTTGCTGTGGTTATTAGTGGGAAAGTTTGAAGTTTGCTTTTAGCTTCTCTAGGTCTTATAGAGAGTCCTGGTATGGCACTGTGGGTTAATGCGCCAGACTGCAAAGCTGTTTGAACTGCAAGATCGGCGGTTCAAGCTCACCAGCTGCTCCTCGGAAACCCTATACAGGGTCATTATGGGTTGTAATCAACTCACTATGGGTTGTAATCGACTCAACTGTATAGGGTCGGTATGGGTCGGAATCGACTCCACAGCACTTAACAACAACAACAGGTCTTATAGAGTCCTTGTGTGGTGCTGTAGGATAAGCATTGGATGTGTTTCAATCCCACCAGCCGCTCCTCGGAAGCCCATACAGGATCACTGTTAGTTAGAACAGACCCAACAGCAGTGACGACAACAATAGGTCTTAAAATGTTGAGTGAAACTTGATTAAGGGTGTGGGGAAATATTTGACTGCTCCCATTTTGTTCCTTTCTCCTTTGTGTTTGACGCCTATCAGTTTTGCCTGTACGAAGGTTGTAAATCCAAAATTTGCACACAGTTGCATGAGATCTGGAGTACTTGGGTGGCACAAGTAGTAAATGTGCTCAGATCAAAGTCCTGCCAGTTGAATTCTGAAAACTCAGTCACTGAAAACCCTCGGGAGCACAGTTCCACTCTGACAGCCCTGGGGTCACCATGAGTCGGATTTGACTGGATGACACCTGGTGCTGTGTTGATGATGAGTGAGTTCTGGGACACAGAACCCCAGGGCCAGCAAACAGCAGCCACTCCCATCTAGCCCCAAGGATGTCTACAGTGAGATTTTCACCTACAAGTATTTGTTATGGTTATATCCTAAGCACCATGTATACACTGTGGAAGCGATATAGAGAACACTCTTTGTGTATTCTAATACATGCGAACTGAAACCAGACTTTGGAATCTCCTTTCTTCTATATACAGGTGAAAGTTCCTTATCCTTAGAAGCAAATGAATGGCAAAGTATTTTTCTTGGACTTGGACAATATTGTTCAGAGTCAGTACATCTTGTCTCTTTGCAATCTGTCCCTATACCCATCTTTTCCCCCACTTCTTTCAGATGTTCCTCGTGCCTCACTGCACTGAATTCCTCACCTTATTCCCATTCCCAACTACATGACATACAGGAACAAACAGGGACTGCTGTTTTCTCAGTGGGTTGGGGCTTTCGAAAATGTGAAGCTATTTAGATTGGATCTGTGGCCTGACTTTGTCAAAAGCCATATGGTGCTGAGGCAAATACTGGGGAGCAAGAGTACACAGCCAAGATCTGTAAGATCTGTGACTAACCAAAGCTGTGAGTTTAATGAGGAAAGATGAGATTAAGGGAGTTCTGGCCTTTTTGGCAAAGGGCCCAATTGAACACAGGAATACCCAGAGGCAAAAGCAACTTAACCAACAATAAATTAATAAAATAGCCTATGGATTCTGGCTTTCTTGTCAACACAGTAGACTAGAGGCACTTCTCAACTTCCAGGAAATAAGCACTCACAAGCCTGCTGATTTTACACTCAGGTATCCACCCAGTCTCCTGAGATCTGATAGGATGAATTGCTCTCCATATGTTTCTTTCTCAGTGATATATTAAACTGGTAACATGAAGCACTTAAAGCCATTTTCTTTTCCTTTTATGAAAAAATTCTACATATCCTTCCTAGGAGAGATGCAAATGTTTCAAAGGGGTAGTCAACACAAGAATTATGATATGAATTCTTGTACTGACTAACCCATTGAATTTGGAGTCCAGACCCATTAAATTTGGAGTCTTGGTGTGCCTGCAAGGTCAGTTTGAACCACAATGTCAACAGTTCAAACTCACCAGCCTCACCTTAGAAATCCTATACAGGATACTATGAGTTGGAACCAACTTGACAGCACTTAACAACAATATACATTTTCACTGGAAATAAATATAAGAGGAAACTATCCTCTAATATTTTTCCCCTTAAATTTTTCCTATGAATAAAAAAGTAAAATGTTACCTTCCATAGTTAACATCCACAAGAGTCATTTACCCTCCCTGGTCCAAACATCATCTACAATAGATATGTTGTTGTTGCTATATGCTGTGAAGTCGATTCCAACTCATAACGACCCTGTACAGGGTTTCCAAGGCTGTAAATCTTTATGGGAGCAGAAAGCTGTTTCTCCCATGGAACAGCTGGTAGTTTCAAACTGCTGATTATGAGATTAGCAGCCCGACTCGTAACCACTACACTACCAGAGCTCCTTACAATAGGTATACACAGTCAAATAATAAAAGATTATAACACAGGACTAAGTCTATATTGAAAACATGTGAATAAAAATTCCAGTGGAATAAATGTATTTTGACGCTAGGTATACACAGTCAAAATACACTTATTCCATTGGAATAGTTTGGATGGTAACCACAGTGAATAGAGCTATAAATGGCTATTTGCATATGAGTAGATTTTCTATATCAATATATGGAATTCTGGCATGACACTGGAGGATCAGCACTAGACTGAGAACTATAAGGCTGGCAGTTCAAACCTACCAGCTGCTCCTTGAAAACCCTATATAGGACTCTGTGAGTTAGAACTGACTCAATGGTGCTTAGCAACAAAAACACATATATAAGAAACTCAAGCATGAACTGGTCTCCTCTACTGGTAATAGAGAGTTGAAGGCTCTGATGGTTCAGTGGTAGATGCCTCATCTTCTGTGTGGGAGACCAGCCACCATCAGCCTGTTAGGGAGACGTATCATGTTTTGCTGTGATGCTGAATTGGTCTCAGTGGAGCTTCCAGTTTAAGACAGACTAGGAAGAAGGCCTGGTAATCTACTCTTGACAATCAGTCAATAAAAATTCTATTGATCACATCAGTCTGATCTGCTACCAATCACAGGGATGGCGAAGGACCTTAGGACCGGTATGTTATGCACGGGATTGGGCTGACTCAAAAACAACAACAACAACAGGGAGTTGAAGAGAATTTACAGTAGATCAGAGTAAGTAAATGTAAGATTCAATGCAGTTAATGCTAGCTAACTTAGAGGGAGTGCTGGTATGGCACTGTAGGTTAACACACTGGAATGCACAATCGTTTGAATCATAAGGTCAGCAGTTAAAGCTCACCAGTCACTCCTTGGAAACCCTACACAAGGTCACTATGGGTAGAAACCTACTTGACAGCACTTAACACCAACAAACAACTTAGAGGGAAAGAGTAACAGTACAAGGATGCTCTGAACAAAAAAAAAGGTAAACATTGGTGAGAACGTAAGGACTTTAAGGGCAGCAGTAGAAACTGAAAGTTTAGAAAGAATAAATATTGTTTCTCTCAGAGACCTGGAAAGCATCACGGGTCAGGGACAGAAGGGGACTCTGAAGGGGAGAAACTGAATAAAGCTGACAACTGAGGCAGGATTAAGAATGGAAGGAGCAAAGAAAGATGGAGTGGAACCACAAGAGAAGCTAAACAAATATGTTGGTTTGTCTCTTTTGTCTTCCATTAAGGCTTCAGCAGAAGATGATAAAGCTTAGCTACATCAGTGAGAGGCAGACAACAGGACGATCTTTAAAGGATCCATTCAACGTAGAAGAGAGCTGCTCCCCAGAAAACCAAACCCACTGTCGAGTTGATTCCAACTCATAGAAATCCCATTTGTTACTACAGAGTAGAATAGGTGAACCCAGGGGTTGTTACTTTTAATAATATAAAGTCCAAGAACTGAAAGAACTTCAAATCATCCACATAATTTGATTTTTTAAATTTCAGTGAAAAAGGCTAGGTCTACAAAAATAATTCTGTTTAGCAAGCCAAGACTATAGATATTGTTCTGCAAAAATGACTATGAAAACAAACAGTTTGTACTCAGGTTAACCCTTTTGTTATCCATGGGACATATGTAACCCACCAGCATTTTCAGCCTCTTAAGTTTCTGGGGAAGCTGTGGTCTCTGCTGCTATCTGTTCGGGACCTGAATAACTACGTGAATCTGAGGCAATGGGCCTCATCCTACCAATCCTACCACCAGAGTCTTGATATATGTTGTTGTTGTTGTTGTTAATTGCTGAAGAATCAGTTCTGATCCATAGTGACCTTGTATAGGGTTTCCAAGGAGCAGCTGGTGAGCTTGAACCAGCAACCCAACAGTTTAAATCAACTTTGTTGTCCAGCTCATTAACTCACAGCACCAAACCAAGATGCCACTTGGGACATATGTGTCCCATATAATTTTATAAAAATCTCTATTACCTCAAAAAAACTTTTCCTTGATTTTAGCATACCTTTCATTACTGAAAATACATGGTAGAAACAACAACAACAACAAAATCAAAGTAGAAAATAATTTGGTCGTAAAAGAGTTAAAAAGACATTATGATGTTTTAACAGTTCAGGGGAAATTAACAACACATTTGAAATGTACACCTGGCAAATACATATGAGCAAGTGACTAGCAGGAAGAGGAGTGGTGTAGAGTCCCCATGAGGTGCTTTCCAATTAGTGAAGGAAGAAAGGTTTGAAAAGACACAGACATGGCAGAAGGATGGATGGAAGATGGATGGATGGATACTGATTCATACCATGGATAATATTGTGGATATGGATAAAATACAAAAATAGATCCATGTATACAAATACATGACTTAGACAAAATCACTACTTAGGATTTTAAGAGAATAAGACCCTAACCTATGATTTTATATACTGTTTGTAATCATCATCATAATAATAATAAAAACTAAACTCAAGCATATTTATGAAAACTGTCCAATTCACATCAAAACAAAAAGACGCCTACACAGCTGGACCCATTAACATGAATGAGCAGCCAAGCCAATAACATCTGCCAAAATCAAAGTCAAAAAGGCTCCACAGCCTACAAAAGGAGAAGGCAAAGGAGAAGACGCTTCCGGAATACAGAAAATTAGAAAAATAGAGGAGGTGAATTTGGGATTTAAATGTGAGAGTGGAGGAGTCAGGGAGTGAAACAGGCGGAATAATAAGTAATAAGTTTGAATTGCAAGGTTGGCGGTTCAAGCTCACCAGCTGTTCCTTGGAAACCTGATACAGGGTCGCTATGGGTTGGAATTGATTTGATGGCACTTAACAACCACCACCACAAATAATCTAAGGTATGGCACTGTAGGAAAAGCACAGGACTTCAAGGTCAGCTTGAACCACAGGATCAGTGGAAACCCTACACAGAGTCACTATGAGTGAACTCATAGAACCAACTCAATGGCACTTAACAACAATAATAAAAGTAAGAAATAAGCAAGCAGGAATTACATAACTCAGAAACAAAAAGAGATGCATAACTAGATATTTTAGAAGTGTTACTACAGCAGTTTTAGATTTGAGAGCGTCACTTCAGCTCTTGATCCATCGGCTAAGAAGCCAAGGCCACTAGGAAAGGTGAAGCAGAGTTTCAGATTTTATTTAGCCGGCTGGCTCAGAAAAGCTAATTTCTCCAGATTCTGAGCCTGGAACGGAGGGCAACATGGGCTTATATGGGGTCAGAGTTGGGGAGGGGCTAGGGTGCAGACCTGTTTGAGGACAGGAGGGAAACCGGGGGATGGGGGGGATTGGTCCCATTAGGTGACTTTGATTAGCATTCTGCATTCTAGCTTGTCTCCAGGACAGAGAAGGCAGTGAATTTTACATTTGAAGGCCATAATAAGGAGTCCTGTATGGGATAATGCACTAGACCGTGCAAGGTCGGTTTAAACTGCAAGGTTGGTGGTTAAAATTCACTAGCTGCTCCTTCAAAACCCTATACAAGGTCAGAAGTGACTAGAAGGCACTCAACCACAACAGCAACATTAAGGAAGATGCTCAGGAGTCAGCTGGCAACCTCCCACACAGTGCAACCTTTGTACATGCAGATACACCCAGCTCAAAGGCCAGGCCTTCAGCCCTGCAGGCTCAAAACCTAGGTTTTTATTGTACTGGGACTGTATGCAGGGCCCAGGCTCACAGAGAGACAAAACCCAAAGTGTTCATTTATACATGTACAAGTATCCTCATCCCCACAGGGAGTCTTCAGAAGAAGGCAAATAATAACTGGAGGGTCACTTAGCTAAACATGGCATTGGCACATTAGTTAAAAGCCTAGACTCCAGAACACATAACTTTTTTCACTTGCTAGCTATGTGTCCTTGGGCAAGTTATTTAATCTGTCTGTCTCCTAAGAGTCCCTATGGGTCAGAACCAACTCCAAGGCACTTAACAACATAAAATGGGATATTCCAGTTTTCTACTGCTGCCTACTGATCCTTCCTCTTTTTCAATTGCTTCATATTCATATGAACTGAGGTATTTCTAATTGCCTCATATGCATGTGAAAGTCCGACAATGAATGAGGAAGTCCATAGAAGAATGGATGCATTTGAGTTCTGGTGTTGGAGGAGAATATTAAAAGTACCATGGACTGCCAAAAGAATAAGCAAATCTGTGTTGGAAGAAGTACAGTCAGAATACTCCTTGGAAGCAAGAATGACGAGACTTTGTCTCTCATGCTTTTAGACACGGACCAGTCCCTGGAGAAGGATGTCATGCTTGTCAGAGTAGGTGCTGGTGGTGGTTATATACCGCCATGGAGTCAGTTCTGATTCATAGCGACGCTGAATAGGGTTTCCAAGGTGGCAAATCTTTACAGGAGCAGAAAGCCTCATCTTTTCTCCTGTGGAACTGCTGGTAGTTTCAAACTGCTGTCCTTGAGGTTAGCAGCTCGACTGGAAACCACTACGCTACCAAAGTTGTTGTTGTTGAGTGCCTTCGAGTTGATTCCAACCCATAGCAACCCTGTATAGGGTTTCCGAGGAGCAGCTGGTGAGTTTGAACCACCAACCTTGCAGTTCAAATGACTTTGCAGTCTGATGCATTAAACCACAGCGTCACACCAGGAATCCTATGCTACCAGAGAGTCAGTGAGAAAAAAAAAAACCAAGATACCCAACAAAATTAACTGACACGGTAGTAGCAACAATGGGCTCAAACATAACAACAATTGTGAGGATGATGCAGGAACTGTCAGTGTTTCATTCTGTTGTGCATAGGGTCCCTATGAGTCAGAATCTACTGGACAGCACCTAACAACAACACTGCTACCTAACAAACCACCACAGAACTTACTGACTCAAAACACCACCAATCAAGGAACAAACAAGATAGCAGATCGGGTGGTAATACAGTAAAGGAGCTCTGCCACCAACAACACAGAATACCTGACCAAGCAGGCTCAGGGGATGGTCCCAAAACTCTGAACCACATATAAAGGAATATTTATAAGGTTGGAAGGCTTACAGCTGTGGGAATTTGTGGCAGAAGCAAGAAATCTATTGCTTTCTAGTCCGGGATGCTCGGCTGCTCAAGGAGCCGCCATCTTGGGTGAGACCAAGCAGGGGAAGGTTTGGAGCGGCCACAGATGCCTAGCAGAACCGCAGAGACAAAGGTGTGGACATTCTTTTCTTTTGGTAGCTGTTCATTGGTCCCTTGCTGTCTGAGCACCTCCAACTGGGTGACTATAGGGGTGCCTGAGCTAGTGGGCACCCCAGCTCCACCCTAGGAGGGTTTTACTACGCATGCGCACAGATCGCCTTGAAATTTAAAGAAACAGTTTCCAATTAAAACCAAACAGTCACAGTCAGCCCTGAAGTGTTTACAACTGGAAAAAATGCCTGAACGGGGATTGTGGAGTGGGAAATGCAGACAAAAACGGAAATAGGCCAAAAATTAAAACCTAAGTTATGTCAAAACGACCAACAGTGACATCTTGAAATTTCTCAAGAAGAAGTATGAAAAGGGAAGCCCATTTCCTGATCACATCTACTTGGAGGTAATCAGAAAGCATAAAAAATACCAAAATGCATACCCATCTCAGTATCAAGGCCACAGATAACCCCTGAATATGCCCCAAACACGGAAGCAGATGACCATATCTGCACATGTCCTGAAACGAGATAAAGTGACTGAGGCAAATGAGCTGGAAGGAGACCTACACTCCATACTGGAAGATGGGCAGGCTTTGGAAATGCCTGAGAAGGAATTC
>NW_006408585.1:9025271-9065790 GCF_000296735.1 Chrysochloris asiatica
GAGACATTCCCACTAGAAAGGACAAGCAGACTGGAACAGCTACAGTGACAGACGACGTATCTTCATGATGAACCTGACCTATACTCAGAGCGGTAATTACTCTAAATACCAACAGAGAGGGAAAGAGTCTTCAAATCAAGTTTCAATGCTATCCACTCTGTACACAGGGTAAATGCCATCCAGTCGGTTCTGGCCTATAGCAACTCTGTATAGGGTTTCTAAGGAGTGGCTGGTGGGTTTGAACCAACCTTGGAATTCAAACTGTTCTTGTGGTCGAGCACATTAACCCACAGCACCATACCAAGACTCTTAAACTGACCTTGGTGGTGGTTATGTGTCGTATAGTTGGTTCTGACTCATAGCGACCCTGTACAGGGTTTCCGAGGCTATAAATCTTTACGGGAGCAGAAAGCCTTATCTTTCTCCAGCGGAACAGCTGGTAGTTTTGAACTGCTGACCTTGCAGTTAGCGGCCACTACCAATGCTGCTAGAAAAGGAAAAAAAAAAATAATAAATGAATAAAACCCATTAGTTATAGCAAGAATATATATGATATGCAAACACTTCAAAAAGTTCTCTAGGGAAAAAAAATAGAATTAAGAGATACAAATGAAAATATACAAACTTTATTTTTCAACAAAAGCTCTATCAATTTCAAGACACATTTATAACCAATGTTCCCAGCCTTGGAAGCATAGTGGATTATAGCTGGGCTGCTAACCAAAAGGTCAGCAGTTCAAATCTACCAGTCACTCCTTGGGAGAAAGATGAGGCTTTCTGCTCCTGGAAACCCTATACAGGAACTCTATGAGTCAGAATCAACTTGGTGGCATTCAACCACCACCAGCAGCAGCCATTTATTCCATCCTTAAAGAATTGAGGATCCTAGAAATTGAATCATGTCAATGCAGCCTTTTTTACATTACTAACTAAAGAAAAATGGGTAGCTTTTAAAGATTTTTTTTTTTTTTATGATTAGGAAACAAAAACAAATCAGAAGGAGTCAAATCAGGACTACAAGGTATATGCTTAATGATTTCCCATAGAAACTCTCACAAAATTGCCTTAGTTTGATAGAAGAATGACCAGGAGCATTGTTGTGGAGGCCTGTCTGGCGTAACTTTCCCAAGCACTTTTCTGAGAAAGCTTTGGCTAACTTTCTCAAAACACTCTCCTAATAAGCAGGTGTTATCGTTCTTTGGTCCTCCAGAAAGCCCCAAAGCAAAATGCTTTGAGCATTCCAAAAAACTGTTGCCATGACCTTTGCTTTTGACTGGTTTGCTTGTGCTTTGACTGGACTACATTCACTTCTTGGTAGTCATAGCTTTGATTGTATTTTGTCTTCAGGGTTATACCAAGTTTCATATCATGTTACAATTCTGCCAAGAAATGCTGCAGGATGTTAATCCCACTTGTTTAAGTTTCCATGGAAAGTTCTGTTCTTGTCTGCAATTGATCCATGTGCAAGAGTTTGAGCACCCATTGAGCAGAAAGTTTGGTCAACTTCAATACTTTAGTCAGAATTATGTAAGCTGAACCAACTGAGGTGTCTATGGTGTTGGCTATAGTTTCTACTGTTAATTGTCAATCTTCTTCAAAAGCAGGACACAAAAAATTGATTCCTTGCAAATTAGTGTCAATGCCCGGCCACTGTGGACTTCACCATCCACATTGTCACATTATTTCTTAAAACAAGTTATCCAATTGGAAACTGCTGATTTCTTTAAGGGCATTGCCCTCATAAACTTTTTTTAAAGTTTTTATTGTGAGGTTTACATGGGAGAACATCAGCTTTACACTCATCCTGTCATATTTAGTTTCACTACAATGATTACAATCCCCTCCATGCATCCTCAAATAACTCCAAAGAGTACATCACACAGGCCCAGCCTGTTCTCCGCCCCACCCCCCCAACCTCCAGCACACAGCCCCTCTCTCTCCCCAGTCCAGTGTCCCCAGCCACTCCATTTGTCCACGTCATCATCTCTGCCTCCATCCCTGGCGTCACTGCCTCTCTGGGTAGGGTCCCGCTCTCTGTTCTTCTCACTTGATGGTTCCAGGGACCTCTGCTCCTGGACTGCAAAATCAATCACTCTCCTCCTTTTGTCAAAAAACATCTACCTCTACATTTCCTAGCCTCACAGTCAGACCTGATGACGATTATTCACTAGTGTACCACAAGAGTCTTATCCCCATTTCCTTTCGCCAGCCTGGTCCCAGAGGATTGGAAATCATTCCGCGGTGATTCTACCTTCCCCCGCCCCATTTGGAACTAGGCTCCCTCTTGAAAGCTTGTAAGTCAATCGTTTCTTGCCTCTATAGGCCCCCCATTTTAGGTAGCCAATGTCTATGTTGCCCATCCCTGTCAACCCTGTGTACCGAGCGGGTGGGAGTGATCCTCGCTGTAAAGATTTGTTCCCTTTTTTGAGCTACTACATCCATAAGTATAGATAACGTTCATCAAATTGTAGCAGGTTACTCTTTTTTCTTTTCCCCCCCTCTTCTTTCGTCTTCTAGTCAAGCTCTGATCATCCAGCCATTGAAGCCAGGTCAAGTGGGTACTATCTGCAAGTATGGGGTGTTATTGTGCATCTCCCCTCACTTTGTATCAGCTGGACGCTTCACTCTCCACTCTACTCCTCTGTGGCCATGTGACTGCCTCTGGGCCCAGGAGTCCCCGGGTCTTGCCATTAATACTGGTCATCTCGGTCTCCACCCGGGTTCACAAGGGTCTATTGAATGTTGTCTGACTTAGCCCACATCTTCATTACTGTTTTTCCCCACTGTTCCCTTATCAGTGACCAATGTGTCACCAGCCAGACCACATGCCTGCTCATGTATTCCCCTTGAGTCTTAGTCTTGGAAGGGGGATCCCAACCACTTGCCTTGATGGCTCCTGGGCGAACAGCTTACTTGTTCTTGTAGTAGTAATCAGACAGACTGCCATTATTGTTTAGGATTTTTCCTGCAGGTCTTTCTTTCACAAAGTATCTTCTGTTCTTCTAACCGCTTCAGGCTGGTCTACTCGTCCTTTCCAATGGAAATTTCCTACCTCAATCAGTTCTGGATGGGGTTCTGGATTCCACCTATGGTCTTGTGCAATGTAAATGCTCCACAAGAGGCCTCTTTCACTGGGCAAATTCTAGCCCCCTTTAAGGTATTCCAATCAGTTATAGGCTGAAGACGGACTTACAAGCTTTCTGTCCTCATAAACTTTTCATAAACCATTGATGATTTCACCATTCTTCCACCCAAACTTTACCTTAAATTTGATGTTTGTTCTTGCTTCAGTTTTAGAATTCATGTTGCTCTGACAGGGCCTCTTTTCAAATGATTATCTTATCCTTCTTAGTGTCTCAAACTTAAATATATTAAACATCCTTTTGTTGTTGTTGTTGTTAAGTGTCAAAAAGTCTATTCCTACTCATAGTGACCCTGCAGAGGGTTTCCAAGGAGCAACTGGTGGACTGAAATGCCAACCTTGAAATTAGCAGTCCAGTGCTCATCCAACAGCACACATCAGGACTTCTTATAACAGATTGTTGTTGTTGTTGTTAAGTGCCGTTGAGTGGGATCCGACCCATAGCGACCCTATATAGCATTTCTGAAGAACAACTGGTGAGCTTGAACCACCAACCTTGAAGTTCAAATGGCTTTGCAGTCTGGCGCATTAACCCACAGCGCCACACCAGGACTCCTAAACAGATTAGCAAGTTTATTTTGGCACACACACACACAAAACTGAAACCCATACATAGTTTTGTTTTTTTTCCCCTAAAATGCATTTTTCATTCACTTTCTGAGGACCCCTTAAATATATACACAACAAAGGGGCTTCAAAAAGTTTGTGGATAAATAAAATAAGTGTGTCTCCCAGAATGAGTGTTGTAAATTCTAACCCCTATACCTATTGAAATTATCTAGGATTTCATTTTACTTGGATCCACAATCAACACCAATAGAAACAGCAGTCAAGAAATCAAATGACAAATTGTATTGGGCAAATCTGCTGCAAAAGACCTTCTTAAAATGTTCAAGGTCACCTTGAGAACGAAGGTGCACCTTATCCAAACCATCATATTTTCATTCATCTCATATGCAAACTGCATTATATGAAGAAGAACATGGCATCAGGATTGGAGGAAGACTCATTAACAACCTGTGATATGCAGATAATACAACTTTGCTTGCTGAAAACAAAGAGGACTTAAAATACTTAGGGTTGCACCTCGATATAAAGAAGACAAAAATCCTCACCAATGGAGCAATAAACAGCATCATGATAAATGGAGAAAAAAACTAAAGTTGTCAAAGACTTCATTTCGCTTGGATCCATCATCAACACTCATGGAAGCAGCAGTCAAGAAATTAAATGATGTGTTAATATATAGTTGTTGTTATTATAGTGTCTCTAGTAATATATACAAAGTTATTTATAGGAAAAGCATTAATTATTAAGGTTTCAATAGTCAAGATAGATTCAAAAGGGAATGTGACATATGTAAAAATTATTGTATTATAAATTATAATTTGTTTTTGTTTCAACTATAGCATCTTAAAAGCTATATTTAAACATATATACGTTTACTGGGTTTATATTTGACTATGTAAGAGCATATTTATGAAATACCACCATCCCACACAATAAAGTGCTAATAATCTATTTTTAAAAAAGAGTGTGTGGGGGAAGATAGGAGTCCCCACTGAATAGTTTTCATCTTGTTTAGATGGGTCTGGTGAAAAGAGATGGAGATAAGATTTGTACGATCCAATAGTGAGTAATTGTTATCATGACTAATTGTGACCGTCACAATTGTAAAGGTAGAAGTTTTGTAACAAAAATGGAGTGGTTAATCTTACAGTCCAGAAACAGAGGACCTAAGGACCATCAAGGGAGAAGAGCACAAGCAGAATGTGGGACCTTATCCAGAGAAGCAGTGACACCAGAGATGGAGTCAGAGATAGGGACATGGAAAGAGGGAGCAGTGAAAGACTCTATGGAAAGAAAGGAACTGAGTGCTGGTGGCCAGGAGGCAGACTTACAGAATGTGCCCTTTGGTGATGTAAATTATTATATATGCCTGAGTGTTTAAAAAAAACAAAGAGCTAAAACGAATAGAAAGAAATACTGTTAGCTGATGCTACATGGAAGGGATTATAATCATTGTAACGAAACAAAGTATATGATTTGTTGAATGTAAAACTGATAATCTGCCCTGTAAACTTTCACTTAAATCACAATAAAAACTTAAATAAAAAATAAAAAGAAATCAAATGAAATGGCATATTGCCTTAGGCAAATCTGCTGCACAAGGCATCTTCAAAATGTTCAAGATCGAAGATTTCAGTTTGAGGACTGAAAAGCACTTGACCAAAGCCACAGGTATTTTCAATAGCCTCATATGCATATGAAAGTTGGACAGTGAATAAGGAAGACTGTAGAAGAATTTATGCATTTGAGTTATGGTGTTGGGGGAGAATATTAAAAGCACCATGCACTGCTAAAATAACAAATCTGTATTGGAAGAAGTACAATCAGAATGCTTCTTGGAATTCAAACTGGTAAGACTTGGTCTTTCATACTTCAGACATGTTGTCAGAAGGAACCAGTCTCTGGAGAAAGATATCATGCTAGGTAAAGTGGAGAGTCAGTAAAAAGGAGTAAGACCCCCAATCACATGGACTGGGACTGTGGCAGCAGCAATGGGCTCAAACTTAGCAACGATTGTGAGATTGGTACAGGACCAGGCAGTGTTTAGTTCTGTTGTGCATAAGGTCGATATGAGTCAGAACTACTTGATTGCACCTAACAATATGCATGTAAAAGGTGAACAATGAATAAGGAAGACTAAAGAATGGATACCTTTGAATTATGATGTTGGTGAAAAATATTGAATACACTATCTGTGGGTTAATGTGCTGAACTGCAACATTGGTGGTTCAAGTTAACCAGCCACTCTTCAGAAGCCCTGTACAGGGCTGCTATGGGTCAGAACTGACTTGATGGCACTTAATAATAACAACAACAATACCCATGGACTGGCAGAAGAATAAACAAATCTATCTGAGAAGAAGTATAACCAGAATGCTCCTTAGACGTGAAGAAAGTGAGACTTTGTTGCACGTACTTGGACATGTTTTCAGGAGGGGCCATTCCTTGAGAATAGTAAATCCAAGGGTCAGCATTCTATGAGATGGAATGACAAGTGGTTGTAAAAGTGGACTCAAGCATAGCAAAGACTGGGAGGATGGCACAGGACCAGACTGTGTTTTGTTTTGTTGTGCCGAAGAGTTAGAACCAATTCAATGGCAGCTAAAAACAATGCCACTTATGGTTAGAATCCCATTTCAGAATGTGTTTGCTTTGTTATGTTAATGAAGAAGGATTAGTGTAAGGTGTGTTTTAAGTCAACCTCCTTTGAGATATGAAAGAGCAAATTAAACAAGTACAAACAGAGAGCAAGATATGCCACATGATCAACTAAGAACCTAGGAATACAAGCTGAAAAGAGACAATGGCTTTCCCCCAGAGCTGACAGAGAGACTTACCCCATAGACAGCGTCTGAATTCAGACTTCTAGCCACCTAAACTGCCATGAATCAATTTCTGTCTGCTACAGCCACCCATTTGTAATAACTAGATAACTACAATATCTTAGTCATCCAATATAACTAAGATATTATAACTTACTTATGGATAACTCAAACAGAGAAAGAACAAGTACCAACAGTCATTTCCTACATATAAATCTAAGAATGTCAGCAATAAGGAAAACTTTCAAATGAGTTTAGTGTGGTATTGGAAGTAAATAAAAGTGACCAATATTTCCAAACATTTAGAATCCCTCAATAAAAACAGATAACTGAAAGGCTCGTTACTTAATACACATGGTAACAGTTTCCTAAAAAAGAATTGGGCCAGAAAAGTTGAACTATGAAAGGAATAAGGCTACCTTACTAGTGATAAGAAAATAACTGAAAACAGTTTATCAAAATGAGGGATATTTTGCAGAGGTCTGTGGCAGATGAACAAACTTCTTCAAACAAGAAGAAATAAATATGTAAGAGGAATGATCAAGTTGATGAAAGCCCTTCTGGTTTTGGAATGGATAAGAGAATGGTGGGACATGTTTTAAAAATGATATAAAGAAAACGCAAAGGAAGGAAGAAAGCCAAGGTCTTTTCAAAAAAACAAATAAATGCTCCCAGCTGTGGCAGTATTTAATGAAATGCACAGAGAAAGGAGAAAAGAATAGGGACTGAAGCCAAAAAAACAAACAAACGAACAAATGAGAAATGCTGGAGAGACAGAGTCAAGGTAATGTGAGGCAAAAAGGAGATCAAGAAAGAACACAATTTATTTTTAGAAACATTGCAACTCTCAAAAGCAAAGAAAGTGATGGTGGTTTAAGAGAAATGCAATGCATGCAAAGCTGATGTTCTCCCATGTGAACTTCACAATAAAAACTTTAAAAAAAAAGAGAGAGAGAGAGAGAGAGAGAAATGCAATGAAAGATAGAGGTTAAGAGTCTGAGTTTAAAAATTAGATACTCTGGGCTCTTGTGCTAGCTCCTTTCTTTCCAAGTACACATCTTTAAGTAACTGTTTTGGATAACCTCTCTACGCTTCAGTTTCTCCTCATGTGTAAAACAAAAAGGGAGACTTCGATGCTTCTCTAACCTAGACTGCTTTGAGAGGTAAATGAATAGGAAGCTTTTAAAATGGGGCCTACTACATAGGAGGAAGTAAAAATATGTGATGGTTATTCATTATTAATGATAACCTTGAAAGATAAAAACCAGCAGATAGTTTCTGAAAGAGAAACTTCAGATAGTATATAAGTCATCTTTGAGGAACTATTTCAAAGGCAAATTTTTTTTTATTTTTCAGGAAGTTGTGGGCTAAATCCTTGAGAAGCACTAAAAGAAAGAAGAGCTGTCATATCATTTATTCAATAAATACAGCTCAAAAAGTGAGTTGAGCTACATGGAACTGTCGAGGGGACAAGGGTCCCACAGACCCTCTGCAGGGTCCATATAAGCTGTGAATGTACAGAGTCCTGCATATCAAAGAAAATTAAAATCACCTCCCCAATGAAATGCTGAAGGGAAACAAACCTCGTGAGGAAAGAGGAAACAGGTTAACAATTTGAGGTCACATTCTGAATGCCCATCAATAAAGGATAAATTATGATACATCAATATCTTATATGACTGTAAAAATAAAAGTAATGGTTCTTTATATAGTGGCATGAAGAAATATTCTTTATATGGGGTTTAGTGCCAAAGTGCACAACATTATGTGTATTGTTGTTGCTATTAAGTGCCACTGAGTTGGTTCTGACTCACAGCAACCTTATATAGGGTTTCTGAGGCTTTAAATCTTTCTCCCATGGAGCAGCTGGTAGGCTCAAACCAACAACCTTGTGGTTCAGTTCTACGCTTATCCTGCAGAGCCACCACACTGCCATTATGTGTATTGTTGCTGTTAAGTGCTCTTGAGTCGATTTCAACTCATAGCAACCCTGAATAGGGTTTCTGAGGCACAAATGGTAGATTTGAACTGTCAACCTTGTAGTTTGCAGCACAGTGCTTATCCTATAGCACCCCCATTTTTCAGAAAATACTATGCATGGTTGTTGTTGTTAAGTGCTATCAAGTCGATTCTGACTTATAGTGACCCTGTCTGTATGAGGTTTCCAAGGAGTGGCTAGTAAGTTTGAACAGCCAGCCTTGTGGTTCAAACCGACCGTATAGTCCAGTGCTTTATCCCACAGTGCCACCAACCAGATACCCATCAAAGAATCTGAAAAGTGGGTTAGGTGCCATCAAGTAGGTTCTGACTCATAGCACAATCCTGTGCACAACAGAACGAAACACTGCCCAGTCCTATGTCATCCTCCCAATTGTTAGGTTTGAGCTCACCGTCACTACCACTGTGTCCATCCATCTCATTTGGGATCTTCTTTTTACTGAACCTACACTTTGCCAAGCATGATATCATTCTCCAAGGACTGGTCCTTCCTGAAAACATGTGCAAAGCACAAGAAATGAAGTCTCATCATCCTTGCTTCAAAGGAGCATTCTGGTTGTATTTATTGCAACACAGAATTGTTTGTTCTTCTGGCAGTCCATGGTACTTTCAATATTCTTTGCTACCACCATAATTCAAATACATTGATTCATCTCTGATCTTCCTTATTTATTCTCCAATTTTCACATGCATATGAGGCCACTGAAAATACCATGGCTTGGGTCAGGCATACCTTAAAGTGTTACCTTTGCTCTTGAACACTTAAAAGAGGTCTTTTGCAGCAGATTTGCTGAATGAAATATGTCATTTGAATCCTTGACTACTTCTTTTGTAAGTGCTAATTGTAAATCCAAGCAAAATTAAGTATCTGACAACTTCAATCATTATGATGTTATTTATTAATCCAGTTGTGAGAATTTTCCTTTTCTTCACATTGAGGTGCAATCCATATTGAAGGCTATTGTCTTTTGATCATCAATATTTCAAGTCCTCTTTGCTTCCATCAAGCAAGGTTGTGCCATCTGCGTATTACAGGTTGCTAATGAGTCTCCCTCCAATCCTGAGACCATGTTCTTCTTCACATAATCCAGCATACAGATCCAATAAGAATGATGAAAGGACACAACTTTGACACACAACTGCCTCTTGATCTACATACAGTTCTGCATGAGCACAACTAAGTGTTCTGGAATTTCCATTCTTCACAATGTTGTCCATTGTTTGTTAACCACACAGTCGAAAACCTTTGTATAGTCCATCAAGCATAACAAAACATCTCTCTGGTATTGTCTATTTTCAGCCAAGATTCATCTGACATCAGCAATAATATCTGTCATTGTACTTCCTCTTCTGAATCCAGCTTGAATTTCTGACAGCTCCATTGATGTATTATTGCTACAATCATTCTTGCATTGTCTTCAGAAAAATAGTACTTGCATGTAATATTAATATATTGTTTCATGATTTCCACATTCCATTGTGTTCTCTTTTTTTAGAAAGGGCACAAATATGGATTTCTTCCAATCGGTTGGCCTGATAATTGTCTTCCAAGTTTCTTAGCATAGACAAATGAAGGACTCCAGCATTTAACTGGTTTGTTGAAATTTTTTAATTTGTATTCCATCAATTCCTGGATCCTTGTTTTTCACCAATAGCTTCACTTAAATATTCAAAGGGCAAATTTTGCAAGCCAGTCTGCTCGCAGGCACCCACAGCATGGAATCAGGACAACTGTTGGTATAGGGAGGAAAGTGAAATCATTGAGATGGAACAAAATATATGATTGGTTAAAAGTAAAGCTGATGATCTTGTCTGATTACCTTCACTCAATTTACAATAAAAATTAAAAAAAAAAAAGATGGAAGAAATACATAGACACTGTACCAAAAAGAATTAATTGATGTTCACCCATTTCAAGAGGTAGAATATGATGAAGACCTGATGGTATTACAGGAAGAAGTCCAAAGACCTCACTGAAGGCACCAATCTCACAACCATTACTACATTTGAGTCCATCACTGCTGCCACTGCCAATCCATCTCACTGGGGGTTTTCCTCTTTTTCTCCAACCCTCCCTTTTACTAAACATGGTAGCCTTCTCTAGGGACTGGTCCCTCCTGACAATATGTCCAAAGTTTGGCCATCCTGGCTTCCAGGGAGCATTCTGTCTGTATGTCTTACAACACAGGTGTCATTATGTTGTAAAAAGGTATTTGCAATGAAGAAGATGTTGGTCTTGCACAATCCTATCATGAGATCTCCAGTGTCATTTCTATCACAAGGCAGTATTTTCCAACTACCAGTCCTTCCTCTTAGTTTCCCACTTTTGAATTCCAATCACCAACAACTATCATTGCCTCCTGATTATATGTTTGATCAATTTTAAACTGAAGAAATAGATACAACTCTTCAATTTCTTCATTACTGACTTTAGTGGTTGGGTGAACAAATTTGAACAATAATCATATTAAGTGGTCTTCTTTGTAGGTGAATGGATAGTACCCTGTCACAGACTGCACTGTACTTCAAGATGAATCTTGCAATGTTCTTTTTTACAATGAATACAATACCATTGCTTTTCAATTAGGCATTCCGGGTAATGTAAATAATGTTTGTCTGATTCAAAATAACTAATACCTGTTCATTTCAGTTCACTAATGCCTAGGATGGAGTCCTGGTGTGGCACTATACGATAAAGCACTGGACTGAAAGGTGGGGTTGAACCACAAGATGGGCAGTGCAAACTCACCATCCACTCTTCGGAAACCCCATACAAGGTCACTATGAGTTGGAACCTACTTGATGGAACTTAGCAACAACAACAATGCCTGGGATATCCATTGTTATGCATTCCATGTCAAAATTTTTGATGACTTCCAATTTTCCTAGATTCATACATAGTACATTCCAATGTTCTATTATTAATGGATATTTGCAGTTGTTTCTTCTCACTTGGGTTGTGCTCCATCAGCAAATGAAGGTCCGGAAAGTTTTGCTCCATTCACATCATAGAGGTCAACTCTACTTTAAAGCAGTAGCTCTTCCCTGGTCATATTTTGAGTGCCTTCCAGCCTGAGGGGCTCATCTTTTGGCACTATACAATGTTCCAATACTGTTTATAAGGTGAATAACTTTCACAATGTGGCTAACCTTTCAGAAGTGGCCCATCTCTTTTGATTCCTAGTCTGTCTTTGTGTGAAAGCAACCACTGAAATATGTCCACCATGAGTGTGACCCTGCTAGTGTTTAAACACACAAGATACCACAGTACAACAAACTGACAGACACGTGGTAGTATATGTATCTAAACAAGTCAGATATCCAACAAAGTGCCTGGGAAACGGAGCTGGGCTGTGGGAGGAACTTTTCCTTTTTAAATTATTTACTAGAAGAAGGCAACATGGTGTACCAGTTAAAAGCCCAGATTGTTAGCAGATAACTTCAGGCAAGTTACCCTTCTGTGCCTTGACTTACCCATGTGTAAAACAAGGGTGATAATCAGAGTATCTATATGATAGGCTGCCAAGAGGATGAAGTGAGATCATGAACCTTTCATACAAGTGACACCTGGACCCAGGTCGGGTACCTAGGACTCTCAATCACTGTCAGTTGTCAGTGCCCACTCCCGATGGAATGCAGATATCATCGAACAATAACATGACTATCACATGTAAGTAAAATCTGTTAAACATAATTCAAAATTGGCTGTAGCAGTACATTGACAGGGAACTGCCAGAAATTCAAGCCAGATTCAGAAGACGACGTGGAACTAGGGGTGTCATTGCTGATATCAGATGGATCTTGGATGAAAGCAGAGAATACCAGAAAGATCTTTACTTATGCTTTATTGACTATGAAAAGGCATTTGACAGTATGGATCATAACAAGCTATGGATAACATTGTGAAGAATAGATATTCCAGAATACTTAACTGTGCTTACGAGGAACGTGTACATAAACCAAGAGATTCCAACAGAACAAGGAGTTACTGAATGATTTAAAATCAGGTAAGTGTGTGCCAGGGTTGTACTCTTTCAACATACATACTCAATCTGTATGCAAAGCAAATAATCTGAGAAACTAGATTATATGAAGAAAAACATGGCATCAGCATTAGAAGAAAACTCACTAATAAACCCGTGAAGTAGGTGATACAGCCTTGCTTGTTGAAAATGAAGAGGCCTTAAAATCCTTACTGAAGAAGTTAAAGACTACATCTTTCAGTATGGATTGCACCTCAATACTGTTGTTGTTGTTAAGTGCCATCGAGTCGATTCCGACCCATAGCGACCCTGTACAGGGTTTCCGAGGGTGTAAATCTTTACGGGAGTAGAAAGCCTCATCTTTCTCCCGTGGAGCAGCTGGTAGTTTTGAACCGCTGACCTTAAGGTTCGCAGCCCGATTTGTAACCAAGAAAACTAAAATTCTCACAACTGGGTCAATAAATAATCTTGTAATGGAGTGAAATTGTCAAAGACTTCATTTTACTTGGATCCACAATCAACACAAATGAAAGTATCAGTAAACAACATATTACACTGGGAAAATGTGCTGTGCCAAGACTACTTTAAAGTGCTCAAGAGAAAAGATAACAGTCTGAAGACTAAGGTACACCTGACCCAAGCCTTGGGGCTTTCAATGGCCTCATATGCATTTGAAAGTTGGGCAGTGAATAGGGAAAACTGTAGAAGAATTGATGCATTGGAGTTATTATACTGGAGAAGAATACTGAAAGCACCACGATCTACCAGAAGAACAAACAGATATATTGGAAGAAGTATCAACAGAATGTTCCTTAAAAGCTAGGATGGCAAGACTTTGGACAAATTATCTGGAGGAACTAGTTCCTGGAGAAGCACATCATGCTTGATAAAGTGGAGGGTCAGAGAAAAAGAGGGGGACCCCCAGCAAGATGGATTGGCACCGTGGCCACATTAATGGGCTCAATCATAACAACAATTGTGAGGATGGCACAGGCGTAGGTAGCATTTCATTCTGTTCTGCAGAGGGTCACTATGAGTTAGAACTGACTCAGCACCAAACAACAAAGCAACAACATGCTTGTAGTCATTTTGCCGTAAGAATTAGTCACTTTTGTAATTCCTTAAAAGCCTATTGTTGTTATGTGCCGTGGAGTCAGTTCTGACTCACAGCGACCCTGTACAGGGTTTCCGAGGCTGTAAATCTTTACAGGAGCAGAACGCCTCATCTTTCTCCCTCGGAACAGCTGGTAGTTTCGAACTGCTGACCTTTTGGTTCACAGCGCGATTCGTAACCACTACGCTACCAGAGCCTATATGGGGAGAATAAAAAAAAAAGTGAATACAGTTGTAAAAATGAAGAGGACTTTTCTGGCTATACTTGCATATTTGTTTCTACAGGATAAATTCAGTATTCTTTTTTAAGTTTTCCTCAAAACTTGTATGACTTTTATGAATTATTTGAGGGAGGACATGCTTCAATACTACTGAGGCTGCCTCTCAAATATCAAGGTGTCTTTAATTTGTCTCTTATACTCTCCACTTAATTGAAAATGTTTTCCATATGGATCTGCATGTTTCTGGTTAAGTTTATTCCAAAATTCTTTTTTAAACGTTTATATTGAAAATGTGACTTTTTTTCCCCTTCTGTTGTATTCTCTTACCCAATTTTGTTTATTTATAAGAAAGGTAGGACTCCTGGTGTGGCTCTATAGGATAAGCAATGGACTGCTAACCACATGGTCAGCAGTTCAAACCCACCAGTTACTCCTGGGAAACCCTATACGGGGTTGTTATGAGTCAGAACTGACTAGCCAGCACACAAACAAAAATGACAACATAGGAGAGCTAAGAGGGTATGAATCCTGCAGATAACAAAATGTATTATGGAACTGTTGTGATGATAAACTATTATAATCAAAATTGGAAGAGCAAATGTTAGAGTTGTTGTGGAACCTTACAGTTCAAACTGACCTTACAGCCCAGCGCATTGAGCCAAAGCACCACACCAGGACCCTAATGTTAAGAGGAGGTAATCCATAAATAGACTAGACTCTAAAACACATGTGAATTCAGTATATGATAAAAGTGACAATTCAAATCAAAAAGGGGAAGTGAGTTAATATATAAATTATAGTGAGGGAGCTAACCATTTAGAAAATAAATACAGCAATCTCTTCCTAGTCTTTATAAGTAAATCCAGAATATGCAGAGATATTTTTAATAAAACTATAAAATCTTAGTAACCATGGTTTTTGAAAAATTAAACTTTTAAAGGAATAGAAGAAAACAAGGCTAAATGTATTTAAAATATTAGCAATGAAGAGGATTTCTAGGCACTACATACAAAATCTAGAAAAATCTGTTTGGGAAAAAAATTTATAAGTAAAATCAAATAAATTGAGAGACATATTTGCAACACATATACAAGGGGGAAGTCAAAAAGTATTGTTACAAATGCTAGTCATTCGAATAAAACAAGTGGACACCGAATGGTTTAAAATCCGGAAAGGTATGTGCTAGGGCTCTGTTTTTTCATCATAATTATTCAATCTGTTTGCTAAGCAAATAGTACAAGAAGCTGGATTATATGAAGAAGAACGTGGCATCAGGACTGGAGGAAAACTCATTAACAACCTGTGATATATAGATGATACAACAGCTTTTGGTATGGGTTGCAACTCAATGTAAAGAAAACAAAAATCCTCACAACTGGATCAATAAATAACATCCATATTACTGAAGAAAAGACTGAAACTGTCAAAGACTTCATTTTGCTTGGATCAACCATCAACACTCATGGAAGCAGCAGTCAAGAAATCAAATGAAGTATTGCATTAGGCAAATCGGCTGTACAAGACCTCTTTAAAGTGTTCAAGAGCAAAGATGTCAGCTTGAGGACTAAAGTGCTCCTGACCCAAGCCATGGTATTTTCAAATGCCTCATATACATGTGCAAGTTGGACAATGAATAAGGAATACTGTAGAAGAATTGATGTATTTGAGTTATAGTGTTGGAGAAGAATATTAAAAGTACCATGGACTGCCAGAAGAACAAACCAATCCCTGTTAGAAGACATACAGCCAGAGTGCTCCTGGGAAGTCAGGATGGCCAGACTACATCTCTCATACTTTGTTCACATTATCAGGAGTGACCAGTCCCTGGAGAAGGACATCATGCTTGGTAAAGTAGACTGTCAGCAAAAAAAGAAGAAGACCCCCAATGATATGGATTGGCACCATGGCAGCAGCAATGAACTCAAGTGTATCAATGATTATGAGATTGGCACAGGACCAATTGAGACCAATGTTGTAAAAAGTTTTGTTGATTAAAAAAAAGCAAAGCATATAATGGTTCTGGATTTGGGGGAAGGAAAACTATTCATGGGCTAGGGGTAGACACATGTTAACATGGGTGACACAGCAGGCAATATACGAGAGGGAAATTAGCAAAGGAAAGATGAAAGTAGCTGAAGACAGAGGGAGGCATGTAATGTTAAAGTAAACACAAGTAAATATATTTAACTGTTGGTGTGTTATAACTGTAATAACTGTAATGAAGCAAAGTATTAAGATTTGTTGAATGTAAAACTGATGATCTGCTCTGTAAACCTTTACTCCATTCACAATAAACAAGTTTTGTGTTTTTGTTTTTTAATTATGCTATTGTTTCTCAAAATACTCATATACTTATGAAGGTAATATTTCCATCTCTCTCACTGTTCCCCAAAGAATTCTGTGTCCTTCAATTTACACCATGTCAATAGGATCGTTTGGGCATCCTCGAGGGACTCAAATTGTGTTCCTTTTCAGTGTTCTTTGAGTTTGGGGAACAAAAAGGAGTCTGATGGGGCAAAATCAGGGTTGCAGGGTAGATGGGGTAAGATTTCTTGCTACCCTCAAAGAATTAGCAGGTATACTGTCATGATGGAAAAACAGTCTGCGGTACAACTTTCCTGGACTTTTTCTCACCAATGCCGTTTTTAATTATATTAAACTTCTCTATAATAAGCCCCTGTGATCAGTCTGTGTCCTTCAAGAAAATCTTTCAAGATTATTTCTTGGGCATCCCAAAAAACAGCACAACATTCTAAGCTGACTTCTCTGCCTTGAATGAAACTGGACCAGTAGATCCACTTTCAAGCTACTATTTTGATCAGACCTTTGTTTGAAGGCACCCTCAGAAGACTAAGACAAGTATATTACTAAGAGGACATGGCTGCTGCTATCCACTGATCTCAGTCACGTTTAAACACATTTTGTTTGGAATAAGCCCAAGTAAATATGAACTATCACCCTAGTAGCAATATTTTACTTACCCTCATATAAAGGGCCAAATACTTTACAAAGGGTTCAAACAAATTAGAAAAAAATTCTGACAGCCCAATAGAAAGATAAAATGAATGACGCTCAGCCACACAGTTTAGAGACACAAAGTTCTGATACCCAGTGAACACCAGGAGTAAAAACACAATTTCCAAGGCTCAGATGGGACCAAGGAAGGCCCAAGAAGGCCAGATACCACTACTCAGAAGAACACAGGACAATATCATCTTGAACACAGTACAAGATAGCTCTATTACATTTTATGAGTCAAAGAAAAGACTTGCCTACTTACCGTACTTCAAGTACAAAAAGGTCACACCAGAGAAAACAGAATCCACAAAGTTAAAGCATGATGAACTTTCTTGCCATATCTTTTGGGGAGTAAAGGACAAGGAGCCTGTTAAATAAGAAATGTGATGTGGATTTTAAAATAAAGGAAATATGAAGACAGACACACCCCATCACAGGGATTTTCAAAGTCACCATTAGAAAACTGGTAAGCCTGAATATTTTTCTATTGACTGTTTTTAGGATGATTTTGGATGCTTTCATGTCAGCATGCTAGAATGAATCAAACTCAGTTTGATGCTTTCAAGTGTCAACTTCAAGAAAAAGGAATTGTATCCTGATGTCATTTTTGCCTGAACTTGATTGAATTTCTTCCTTCTCTACCTTCTATTGGCCCATCTCATGTCCAGAAATTTCAGGTAAATGGTTGTATAATATAACATGTTCCAAGGAGGACCTGCACTGTGGTGCAGTGATTCTTTCTAGAACCTCCTAAGGTCCTTCGAGTGTTCCTAATTGTCCAGTCTAACACTTTTTCTTTTGATTATTATAGACTGCCTCTGATATTTCCATACACAGAATTTTCCATTTCTTGTCTGGATCCCAACAACATAAATTGGGACAGATTTGTCATAAGAATCTTTTCATATGTTATTCTATTTTGCATGTGTTTGTATTTTCCAATATTTCTTCTTAGGGGACCATCACTTTCTCTCTTTCCTACAGCCCTCCAGCATGAATATTTACTGTGAAATTATTGAATATTTTGTGTCTTCTTAAAATTGAGACTTGAAAGTAAGAAACAGTAAAATAATCCTTCTTTTCTCAAAGGTGAATGGGCTTGAGCATGTCTGCCCTCACCTACTCATAAATCCTGGTGTAGCACTGTAGGATAAACACTGGCTTGCTTACCACAAAGTTGGTGGTTCAAAGTCACCAGCCGCTCCTTGGAAACTCAATACAGGGGCACTATGAGTTGGAAGCAACTTGAAGGCACTTAACAGTAATAACAACACTGGTGGTGGTAGTTATGTGCCATGGAGCCGGTTCTGACTCATAGCGACCCTGTACAGGGTTTCCAAGGCTGTAAATCTTTATGGGAGCAGAAAGCCTCATCTTTCTCCCACGGAACAGCTGGTAGTTTCGAAATACTGACCTTGAGATACGCAGCCCAATGCATAACCACTACAATATTTAGTTATATTTTGTTGAAGTAGTCCAGTACAGCATCAGACATTTAATCTGAGAGTCCAGGGTTCAAGTCCCTGTTTGGGCACACATGGGGTCACTGGGAGTGAAAATCAACTTGTCCCCAATTGATGGTTGTTGTTATGTGCCATCGAGTTGGTTCCGACTCATAGCGACCCTGTATAGGGTTTCCACAGATTGGCTGATGAGTTTGAATCCCCAACCTTTCAGTTCAAACCAACCTTTCAGTTTAGAGCTTATCCTACAGTGCCACACCAGAACTCTAACGAGTGGCTGTTATACTTTAAATGCAAATAGCTAAATAAAATAATTTCTCCTGCAGTGATCCTTTTATTTCCTGTAATAAGCATAAGAATTCACCACACAAATACTAAGAAACTTGCTACATAAGTAAGGATTGTGAGAATCCCTATCAGCCACTACTGTTTTGTACTGTAATTATATAGATGCAGTTCAAAGCCACCAGCCACTCCTCAGAAACCCTATACAGGGTCGTTCGGAGTCAGAACCAAATCGATAGCACTTAACAATAAAACAACAATGTTTAAAAGAGTGCTGATGGTGAAAGGGTTAAGTGCTCATCTGCTAATCTAATGGCTAGAGGTTCAATGCAAGAGAAAATGCTTGGAAATCTGCTCCTACCAAGATGACAGCCTTGGAAACAGCATGGGGCAGTTTTACTTAAAGAGCTCTGGCACTGAAGTGGTTACAAATCAGGCTGTTAACCTCAAGGTCGGAAGTTCGAAACTACCAAGTGTTCCGCGGGAGAAAGATGAGGCGTTCTGCTCCCGTAACGATTTACAGCCTCGAAAACCCTGTGCAGAGTCACTGTGAGTCGGAACCGACTCCATGGCACATAACGACAACAACAACAACTAACCACAAGGCCAGCAGTTCAACCACACCAGCTGTGCCGTGGGAGAAACCCTACAGAGCAGTTCCACTTTGTCCTATTGGGTCATAATGAGTCAGAATCACCTTCAAGGCAATGTTTGTGTTGTTACTGCTGTTTAAGAGCACATACATTTTATCGGGCTGCGAACCTTAAGGTCAGCGGTTCGAAACTACCAGTCGCTCCGCGGGAGAAAGATGAGGCTTTCTACTCCCGTAAAGATTTACACCCTCGGAAACCCTGTACAGGGTCGCTATGGGTCGGACCCGACTCGATGGCACTTAACAACAACAACAACAACAACATTTTATCTATCTATCTCAGCCGTACTGGCCCTAGTGAAACACAAGCCCCTAGGAATTGACAGAATAGCTGTTGAGATGTTTCAACAAATGACTATAACACTATAAACACTCATTCATCTGTGCCAAGAAATCTGGAAGACAGCTACCTGGCCAACTGACTGGAAGTGAACCATATTTGTGCCCATTCTAAAGAGAGATGACCCAATGGAATGCAGAAATCATCGGACAATATCATTAATATCACATACAAGTAAAATTTCACTAAAGAGAAATTTTTTTTAAATGACTGCAACAATACATCAACAGAGCATTGCCAGAAATTCAAGAAAGATTCAGAAGAGGACGTGCAGTGACATTTCATTGCTGATATCACATGGATCTTGGCTGAAAGCAAAGAACACCAGAAAGGTGTTTACTTATGTTTCATTGACTCTGCAAAGGCATTCAATTGCATGGATAAGAAATTATGGATAACATTAGGTTGAATGGGGATTTCAGAACACTTAATTGTGCTCGTGAAGAATCTATACATAGAGCAAGAGGCAGTTGTTTGAATAGAACAAGGGGACATTAAATGGTTTTAAATCAGGAAAAGTGGGCACCATGGCTGTAGCCTTTCACCATAGTTAGTCTGTATGCTGAGCAAATAATCCTAGAAACTGGACTACATATATATAAAGTACAGTGTCAAGATTGGAGGAAGGCTCATTAAAAACCTGCAATATCCAAATGGTTATCAGGACTAATTGTAAAGGCTGGAAATGTAAAGGTAGACGTTTTGTGGCAAGGAGGGGAGTGATTAACTATGCCGCGGAGGTCCCTGGGACCATCAAGGGAGAAGAGCAACAAATGGAACCCTATCCAGAGAAGCAGTGATGCCAGGGATGGAGGCAGAAATGATGACGTGCAGACATGGAGTGGCTGGGGACTTTGGACCTGGAAAGGAAGAAGGTCAGTGGGCTGACAACCAGGGGCCAGGCTTGTGGGTTTACCCTTTAGTTGGTGGATGATGCATGGAGGGGATTGTAACCATGGCAAGAAAATGATATATGACAGGATCAACGTGAAGCTAATGTCCTCCAATGTAAACCATCACATAATTCATAATAAAGCCTTAAAAAAAAAACCTATAACATTCAGATGACACAACTTTGCTTGCTGAAATTGAAGGGGACTTGAAAAACTTTTTGATGAAGAATAAATGCTATAGCCTTCAGTATGGATTATACCTCAATATAAGCAAATATCCTCAAAACTGGGCCAACAAACAGCAACATGATAAATGGAGACAAGACTAAAGTTGTCAAGGATTTAATTTTATTTGGATCCATACTCAATGCCCATGGAAGCAGCAATCAAAAATTCAAATAAAGTATTGAATTAGACAAAGCTACTCTAAAAGACCTCTCTAAGGTGTTAAAAAGCAAAGACTTCACTTTAAAGACTGAGGTACACCTAACCGAGACATTTTCAATTGCTTCATATGCATGTCAAAGGTGGACAATGAATAAGAAAGACTAAAGAAGACTTGATGCTTTTGAATTATGATGTTAGCGAAGATTACTGAATATGCCATGGACTGCTAGATGTACAAACAAATCAGTCTTGGAAGAAGTACAACCACAATGCTCCTTAGAAGCCAGGGTGGACTTTGGTCATGTGATCAGGAGTGACGAGTCCCTGAAGAAAGGCAACATGCTTGTCAGAGGCAAAGAAGACCCTCAACAAAATGAATTGACCCTGTGGCAGCAACAGTGGGCTCAAACACAGCAATAATTGTGAGGATGGACAAGATAGAGCAGCTTTTCATTCTGTTGTACCTAGGGTCATTGTCGGTCAGAACCAACTCGATGACACCTAACAAGAACATCACCCTTCTGTCTCTCTATTGTGTGCATACTAGTCAGATAGTCTATAAATAGTATTTAAATTTTATAAATACAATCATACACATAGGCACTTTAAGCACTAGATTACTAACTGCAAGGTCAGCAGTTCAAACCCACCAGCCACTCCAATGGAGAAAGAGGAAGTTGTCTGTCCTTGTAAAGATTTACAGTCTAAGAAACCCTATCTAGGGTAGCTATGAGTTGGAATGGACTCAATGGTAGTAGGTTTGTTTTTGTTGTTGTTGTCATTGTTGTTGTTATATAGATACTATACATTATAAGACCTAACACTTATACACCAATTAGGCTGGACAGATAATGTTGTGCATAAAATATATGCATGGTGTTGTTGTTAGGTACTGTCGAGCTGATTCTGACTCCTATGTACAACAGAACGAAATACTGCCTGGTCCTACACCATACTCACCATCGTTGTCATGTCCGTGCCCACTGTTGCTGCCACTGGGTCAATCCAGCTCTTTGACAGTCTTCCTCTTTTTCGCTTTTTCTCTAGCAACTGGTCCCTCCTGACAGTATGTCAGAAGTATGAGATAGACAATAGCTTATGGGGTAGGTAATGGAGTTCCAGTTTCAAAGTACATGCCTGCCTTCCTTTTGTAGCCCTGAACCACCACAGCAAGAACAATTACTCTGCTGTAGACACCACGTGGGGTGTCTGAACCCATGGGCACAGAGCCTGGCCTTCCACAGTCCCCATCAAGGGTCAGAATTCTTCCTGGATCCTCCAGATCAGAGCAACTGCACTTAGATACCAGAAAGTGACCCAGTCATGGAGTAGAAGAATATACCAATAGATTACTGACTTGGATTTCTAATCCACAGAATCATGAAATTGTATACAATGGTCATTGTGTTTGGCCATTAAATGTTTGGATAGTTTGTTATACAACATCAGCAAAGATGTCAGTTTGAGGACTAATGTGTGCACCTCAGATGCATGTGCAAGTTGGACAGTGAAGAAAGATTTTAAAACATGACGTTTGAGTTATGTTGTTGGAGGAGAATATTAAAAGTACCATGAACCATCAAAAGAACAAATAAATCTGTGTTAGAAGTACAGCCAGAACTTTCCTTAGAAACCAGAATGGCCAGATTTTGACTCTCATATTTTGAACATATTATCAGGAGGGACCTGTCCCTAGAGAAGGACATCATGTTTGATAAAGTGGAGGGTCAGCGAAAAAGAGGAAGACCCAGAACGAGATGGCTTGGCACAGTGGCAGCAGCAATGTGCTCAAGTGTACCAATGATTGTGAGGCTGGTGCAGGACCGGGCGGTGTTTCGTTCTGTTATGCATAGGATTGCTATGAGTTGAAACCAACTCAACAGCACCTAATAACAATTATAAATCTTACAAATGAACAGCCAAAATCACAGCAAGTGAAGTTAACATTTCAGACCACGTGCCTAATTAACAGTGCAACTGAAACACAAAGTCAGGCAGTCTGCCTCAAAAGCCTATCATCTTAGCCACTCCATTAAATTATTTTTAAATTATAATTAACTTTTGTAGACAAGTCATATAGAACACTGATCCATCTGGGCACTCTACTCTAATTCCTATCTAATGAGGAATATGTACCAAAGATATATATCTCCTGTCCATTCACAGATAGCGATTTATACTGATTTGTATATTCCTCTCATTTGAAATGTGATGAATTCCTCCAACAGCTGTAAATTTTGTCAGTGTTGATTTTAAGACAGCAGGGTAGAGACTGCCACTTCTCTTCTGCCTTTAGCAAAGATCATATCAGCAGTGCTGCTTACTACTAAATAGGCTGGTTCTGAGGGATGGGAAGTTGATTTCTATAGTATTAAATATAGCTTAGCAAGTTTCCAAGGAGAAA
Organism: Chrysochloris asiatica; assembly: GCF_000296735.1. NCBI lineage: Eukaryota > Metazoa > Chordata > Mammalia > Afrosoricida > Chrysochloridae > Chrysochloris > Chrysochloris asiatica. The sequence continues at coordinate 9,048,563 of NW_006408585.1, forward strand.
GACACCCTGGGGTCTTGGCAATTTCCCTAGAAAGGTACCACCCTATCTATTTGACATTAGAATGCATTGTTAACCCAAAAGGCGGCAGGGAGTGAGCAAGGAGGAGACCGTACTAGCAGCTTGACAGGGAAATAGATATGTACCTGCAGTCTTTCTGGAGCCAAAAAGGTCAGAGGTCGAGGACCCAGAGGTACTGATGAAATCTAGGGACTCTGGCTAATTAAACACTTCAGCAATATGCACTGTGGCTGGACATACAATAAATCCCATCACGTGTGACAAGCAGGTACTGGGATGCAAGTGTTGTCCTCTAGCTACTGAAGGACATTTTCACAGTAAATATGGATAACTAACAAGACCTGGGCTGATTCTCTTTTGAGTCACTTCCAAAATATCTGACGCCAGCCTCTCAGAGACTGATAACATGAAGAAAGCAAGTGATAGTAGTAACACAAGGATTCACATTATTTCCTAGAATTTAGAATGCCTAGTTTGCAAGCAAGCACTAAGTACTTTTAAATATGTTAATTAATTGATTCCTGTTTAATTTGACTTTCTGAGTTACACTATAGGAATAGCTAATGTAAAAAGACAAAACTAGGATTCCGAAAATGTTAGAGATCAACCAGCCCAATGTGTGTTGTGTATGTGGGAATCGAATGAAGGTTCACAGAGCAGATCATCAGTTTTACATTCAACAAATCATACATTTTGTTTTATCTGGATTGCAACCCCTCCATGTAGCATCACCTATCCCTCCCCGCACTTCTTCCCTGTGTTTCTTGTTTCCAATCACAATAAAAAGTTTAGCGTAGTGGTTAGGACTCGGGCTGCAAACCTTAAGGTCAGCAGTTCGAAACTACCAGCCGCTCTGTGGGAGAAAAATGAGGGTTTCTGCTCCCATAAAGATTTACAGCCTCGGAAACCCTGTACAGGGTCGCTATGAGTTGGAACCGACTCCACGGCACACAACAACAACAGCAACAACCTAATATTTATTGAACCCTTTCATATGTTGTTGTTGTTAGGTGCCATGGAGTCAGTACCAACTCATAGTGACCCTCTGCACAACAGAAGAAAATACTGCCTGGTCCTGGGCTAACCTCACAAATGTTGCCACACTTGAGCCCATTGATGCTGCCACTGGCCAATCTATCTCGCTGGGGGTCTTCCTCTTTTTTTGGTTTCATTCGATGGTGTGTATCCCTCACTAGTGTTGTTTGTCCCCCAACTATATACCTATTTATTTCTTGGCTGAAAATTGAACTATGGGGTGAGCCTAACTCTTCTGAAATGATTACTTGCACCTTTCCCTCAATCAGCTTCCAATCACAATAAAATTGCAATATGAGAGAATACCTAATATTTATTGAACCCTTTCATAGGTTGTTGTTGTTAGGTGCCATGGAGTCAGTAGCGACTCATAGCGACCCTATGCACAACAGAACAAAACACTGCCCAGTCCTGGGCCAACCTCACAAATGTTGCCACACTTGAGCCCACTGATGCTGCCACTTGGCCAATCCATCTCGTTGGGAATTTTCCTCTTTTTCTCTGACTCTCCACATTACCAAACATGATATCCTTCTCCAGCAACTGATCCCACCTGACAATGTGTTTGAAGTATGAGAGATGAAGTTTGACCATCCTGGCTTCCAAGGAGCACTCTGGCTGCACTTCCAATATTCTCCTCCAACACCATAACTCAAATGCATCGATTCTTCTATGGTCTTCCTTATTCACTTTCCAGCTTTCGCACACATATGAGGTTATTGATGCTATTTTAAGTGTTTTCTATTGATAAAGACATTTAATCCTCATACCATTCTATAAAGTGGGTATTATTATTATTCCCATTTTACAGATGAAGATTAGGTTTAGAGATATTGTATAATTTGCCTGAGGGCACATGTAGGAAATAGAGGGAGTCCAGGAACTAAACTGAGGTAGATAAACTCTAGTACTGGCCTACCTTTCAAATCAGAAATCACAGTAGATCCACTGTAATATACATACATATATAAATATATATATATATAAAACGATTAAGAAACACAAAATTGATTTAAAAAAAAAAAAAAAAAACTTCAAAATACTGTTTAAATCTAACCCTGGCTTAGGTCAATGAAGCAACAGAAGTCTCCAGTGATTGGTGCTAGGTTTGATAGAGAATCAGAATTCCTCCCTGCTTGCCGAGGTTTTCCCTCGACATAGTTGTCACGAGTTTTTGGTTCACGAGGAGGGGAGATCCAGCGGCGATAGGGATAGCGAAAGAATACACAGACAAACAGAAGAAGGGAGACAATGAGGCACCCCAAAGCCAGGGTGGATACATCACTGGTGGGCAGGCTTGGGACTACAGGCATCATGGCCTCCAACCCGTAATGCACTGCAATCTTTACTCCGTGCCCTCCAACCAGTAATGCACACCTGGGGAGGCTCGGGCCTCTGTTTTATTTAGGGGAGGAGTTTCACACCAAGCTGGGAGGGACTAAAACAGGATACAGCTAACATCAGTAATTTTCCAGACATTCAGGTAACTTTACATTGTACTTCACTGGTTCGAATCCCAGGCCAGCAACTTGGATTCTCAGGCCCAATTAACATATCTATAGCCCCTGAGGTCAGTTGGGGGAAGGTGAGAGTTCTGCAGGAGATGCCCAGGTGAATGGGCTGCACCTGGAAAAGGGATTAGGGAGGATGGGTTCTTTGTCTATAGAACAAAGAACCGAGAAGTAGCTAAGATATTTTTAGTTAATCCTTTGGAGAAAGGTTTAACCTTGCAACCTTTAGTCTCGGCTTTAGGAAAATATCACATTTATCTGTGGATTTTCAAAGGCTCCAGTGTATTAATTTAATATATATACCTGAATATTAAGATGAAAGCAATTTTCCATTAACTGCCAGTGGCCTCATTTGTTACACTCAGCCCTAGAGGGCCTCGAACCTCTGACTAGTCTTACACGGTCTGCAACACCTGCTCTCTAGTCTAGTGTTTCCTCTTGTATATTTTATGGCTCCTGGGGGAAAAAAACCCAAAAACCCACTGTCAGTGGATTTTGAGACTCATAGTACTGACTCATAAGCACCCTATTGGACAGAGAAGAATTGTCCCCATAGAGTTTCCAAGGCTGCCATCTTTATGGAGGTAGACTGCCCTAGCTTTCGCCTCTAGAGCAAGGAGCTGGTATGTTCCAACCTCCAACCTTTTGGTTAGCCACTGAGTGCTTTAATCACTGCATCAGTAGGTCTCCTTGTTGTAAGTGACCATAAATTGGGTTGAATCATTTTCCTCTCTTTTTCCTATGCTAGCTATCTCTTTATATATACAAACTATGCCATTGGTAATGGAAAGTAATTTTACTTTAATCTATTCTCACTTCTGAAAAGGAAGGCACTATAAGATTGCTACTGTCTTGAATTCAAGTATGTGGCATTCCTACTACCAGTCTGGAGAGCAGAGGAATTGAGCATATATAAAAATCTCTGTGCTGCCCATAGGATAACAGCCAAGAATTGCCAAATGTCAGCAGGTATGGCCTGGCACTTGATTCTTCCCTGAAACAGAGTCTCTGGTGTCTCAGGAAGGACAGGGACAATGTTTAGGATGTGCACAGATAGCAGAGCAGGTCAATGCTTAGACTCTGGAATCAGACAGAATTGACTTTCAATTCCTGACTATCACAATCTATGTGGCTTTGTAAGGATTTTCATTTTCTCACCTTTAATTATGATTATATTGAAGTCTCTAGGATAAAAAGCAGCATGATAAATATAGAAGAAATTTAAATAATCAATCATTTCATTCTACATGAATCAACAATCAATGTCCATGGCAGCAGCCGTTAAGAAAGCAAATGGCAGAATGCACTACGGAAATCTGCTGTAAAAGACCTTTCTAAATTTTTAAAAAGAAAAGATTTCACTTGTAAGAATAAGTTGTATCTGATGCAAGACCTGGGCTCTTCAGTTGTCTCATAAACAAGCAGAAGTTGTTGTGGTTGTTAAAGTGCTGTGGAGTTGGTTTCCAAGGCTCTAAATCTTCATGAGACCAGAAAGCCTCATCTTGCTTCTGGGGAACAGCTGATGGGCTCAAACCACAGACCTTGTGGTTCAGAGTCCAGTGTTTATCATATGGAGACAAAGGAAGATAAGAATTGATGAATTCCAACTGTGGTGGTAAGAAACAATATTGCATAAACTGTGGGCTACCAGAAGAATGAACAAATTAATAACCAAAGAAAGCCAACCAGAATGCTTCTTAGAAGGGAGGAATGTCTGATTTGGTCTCCTTTACTTTGAACACATTATCAGGAAAGACCAATCATGGAAAAAGACATCATGGATGGTAAAGGTGAAGGGTCAGTAAAAATTTGGGAAACCTCAAGGAGATGCACTGATACAATAACTGTAATGATGGGCTCAAATACATCAACAGATGAGAAAATGAAGATGGTGCAGACTGGACAAGGTTTTGTTCTATTATACATAAGGTCCCCACCAGACGAAGTCTACTCAATGGCAACTAGGAACAACAAATGTGACCTTGTGCAAGCAACTTAAACTCTCTTTGCGTCTCAGTCTTTTCATTTCTAACAGGTGATATAAATTAGCTTTGAATACATTGTTATTGGAAGAATTAAATAAAACCATGAATATAAAGTACCTGCCTCAACCCCTGACCCAGTGGGGGAGTTTGGACAAAAATTTTTAAATCATACTTACCCACTTGTCATAAACAGAAGCAAAGTATAAAGAAATAAACATATAATGCTGCTAAATTCTCACTGGAAACAGTTATCTGATAAAACTAAGTCTGAAGCCTGCCCTCTCTTTTTATAAAAAGAAGATTTGGGGCATTTCTCTTTCTTAATCATTAGGATTAAAACACAAATCAACAACAATAGTAACAATAACACATCTTTTTTCTTTCAACAAACAATTGTGCTCCTCTAATAGGTTCAGTAAGGAGCTCTGGTTGCGTAGTGGTTACCAATCGGGCTGCGAACCTTAAGGTCACCAGTTCGAAACTACCAGCTGTTCCGCGGGAGAAAGAAGAGGCTTTCTGCTCCGGTAAAGATTTACAGCCTTGGAAACCCTGTACAGGGTCGCTATGAGTTGGAACTGACTCCATGGCACATAACCACCACCAGCAGCACCACCAATAGGTTCAGTAAGGAGCTCTGGTAGCGTAGTGGTTACGAACCGGGCTGCTAACCTCAAGGTCAGTAGTTTGAGACTACCAGCTATTCTGTGGGAAAAAGATGAGGCTTTCTGCTCCCGTTAAGATTTACAGCCTCGGAAACCCTGTGCAGGGTCGCTATGAGTTGGAACTGACTCCATGGCACACAACAACAACAACAACAATATGTTCAGTTAATTTCCAAGGATGGAGCCCTGGTGTGGCTACAGGATAAGCACCTGGTGTGGCTTAATAAGCACCCGACTACAAGGTCAGTTTGAGCCACAAGGTCGGCAGTTCAAACTCACCAGCCGCTCCTCAGAAACCCTATACAGGGTCGCTATGAGTTGGAGCCAACTCGACAACACTTAACAACAACGATTCTGAACAGGAGAGCTTCTAGACTAAGATAGACTAGGAAGAAAGGCCTGGCAATTCTACTTCCAAAAATCAGACTATAATATCCTATAGCTCACAATGATCTGATCCCCAATTGCTCATGGGGATGGCACAAGACCAGGCAGTATTTTGTGTATGGGATTGCATGAGTCATCATGAGGGGTTCATGATCAATCTTGATCCTTGATATGAAGAATTCTTCCCTCTTGGTTAGAATGTGTATTGGATTGCTGATTTGATGGTAGTTAATAGCAACAGTAAGAAGTATATTTTAAGAATCAATAAATACCAAGACAACATGAGCCTATAACAAACTGTTCAAGTCTAGAATTGTGAGATTCATATTGTTCTGTGTATTTCAATGACTGTACCAAATCTAGATTTCAGCAAGCATAGTGGGTACCCCATATCCAGTCTACATCTATGCCCAGAACCCTTAGCAGCTATAGAGAGCTGGTTCAAATCTCAGGTTCAAACTATTCTTTTCTCTGTGACAACTCATAACTAAAAGAATTCAATCTGCAAAAGGTCACTGCCAGACTTGATTCTAACAGGCGCCAAACCTCCAGGCCTTAATATATCCCAGGGATTAAAGACCAGCAATACACCACAAGGACAGATGAAGCCGTAGGCAGAGACAGTAAAAATACACACGTGTATGTATACACAGAAGATAAAATAACCATGAGAGGATTTTCCGCCAAGGATATATAAACTATTCAAGGTATGCTCTGAAGTTTATGTCAGGCTATAGAAGATAGACATTCCACACTTTTATTTTTTAAACTTTGGTCTTGGTAGAACACATATTCAGAATATGGTACCAAGTGTGCACATCTGTGAAAAAGAAAAATAATATAGTTGACAAAAAAATGAGCATGGAATCTACTTTATCAGCAGTTTTTTTTTTTTTAAAGCATAGCTCTTAAAATAATATCTAAATATAGGCTTTCCATGCCAAAGTGGATACAGATGTGCTTTAATATAATATCCTGATGTTTGTCTATTTCCTGATGACCCTTAGACTTCTAGGGTGGGCTTCTAGTTTCTCTTTTAAAACAGATGTTGGCAAGTGTCTATCCCAAAACCAAAAATCCTGATCTATAAGAAATCCAACCAGTTTTTCCTTCCTTTTCTCAAGTCCACCTCAGCCTGATTCCATTCTTTGTCAGCAACTATGGCTATAGACCACAATCAGAAAATAAAATAGAAATACTATGATAATTCAGGGAGAAAGCTTTAATTTCAAGCGTTCAAAAGGCACTGACTAAATATAAGTCCAGAGACATCTCAAGAAAAGTGTAATTTTCCTCTTTTGTCCCCATAAAACTGGCTATTCAACAAATGCAATTTTAGCACATGTACAATAACAGTGCTAACCAAATGTTGCCTAGCAAAAATACCATTAGAGCATTAATCAATAAGAATGACTGGGACTAGCATATTACAGCCTCCATATAAGCATTGTTAGCTACTACGGGACACTAAAATGGCAGTCTGTCTGTAAATTACTGTTTCTTAAATGCATGGAAACACTTTGACTCACTTCAAGTGGCAATCATTTTCCTTTAGAACCTTGTTTATAGTTTTGTTAAGAGACCTTTATTTTCCCCTGAACTTTTTTTTTTTAAGTCAACTTCATGAGCCTTGTACAAATATCACAAATTCCAATTACTCAACTACTAAATCAAGACTAATTTACTGTAATGTCTTCATGATGTCTTCTTAGAAAATCATTAATAAATCAAATCCTTTTTTAAAATGTTATCAGGGATCTTGTTATAAGAAACCTTTGGTCAATCCAAGAATTTCTGACACCACAGATAACTATCATCTTATTTTGTAAGTTTAGGACTTTTTTTTTTTAAGGGGCACTCCTATAATTTTGGGTCATCAAGATAGGATGCACCTCCTTGATTCCTTTTCAAGTAAGCTTTATAAACAACTCAATATACTTTGAAAATGTAAAATATTAGGAGCTTCTAAAAAGATAATCATGAACATAGTTCCGTTTTCAAAGAGAAAACTTTGGAAAAATAAATAATAGTGTTTTTGTTTTATACTGTTAAACCATGGTTCCAGAAAAAGCTGCCAAAGCTCATTATTCATAATGGTTAATCTTGAGCCATTTTTTAAAAAATTACTTAATCAGGAACACCATAAATCCCGACTCTTCTTTTTTACTTTACTGATCAAGTAATTCTAGTGGGGTTTGGGAATTTGTTAAAAACTAAAAGTAATTCAGACATCAAAAGAGAGAAAACTGCTTAAAAAGGAATCTTTTAACTAAAAAGCAAACTCATGACATTTTCAGCTGTCACAGTAATCAGTGATTTAAATTGGAACTAGTTATCAGGGAACCCCAGGACCAAAAAAGGATGGTAAGCGATCTCTGCAGTCCCAACAGGCCTCTCCTGTTGCCCAAGACACTAGAATTGCCTTGTAAACCTGGAGTAAACACCAGAAATGGGTTTGTTTTATATTTTATCCTGTCCCTTTCTTGCCAGAAGAATTTTATGATTACTTTACAGTAGTGAATATATGAATAGACTTCCTCATGTATTATTATTGGTTTTGTACTTAATTGCTGTTGCTTAGTGCCTTCAAGTCCATTTTGACTCATAGTAACTCCACAAGCCAGAATAGAATTAACCCACTGGGTTTTCTTGGCTGGACTCCTGGTGTGGCACTTTAGGATCAGCACCAGACTGCAAACCCCAAGGTTGGTTGTTCAAACCCAGCAGCTGCTCCTTGAAAGCCCTATACAAGGTCGCTATGAGTCAGAACCAACTCAATGGCATTCAACAACAACAACAATCTTTATGGAAGTAGGATCTCCGGGTCATCCATTCATGGAGTGATTGGGTGGATTAGAACTTCCAAATTTTGGTTAGAAGCGAAGTGCTTAACTGTCTGTACCTTCAGTGATCCTTGTTTTTATTCTACAACATTGCTCAAACAATTTTTTTTTTTCTTTTAAGAAAAGAAACAAAAAAAGTCCTTGAAAAAAGACAAGAAGTGTGGAATTTGGAAATTCAAGGACTGTGAACACTTCTGATGGAATGAAAATATAACACAGAGGAAAGTGTGACTCAAAGAGGGAAATTTTAATACATAAAATGCTAGACTTAATTGTTGAGTGAAGGAAAGGATATATAACATTACATTAGATCATATGTGTTGTTGTTAAGTGCTAACTAGTTGGTTCCAACTCTTAGCGATCCTATATAGGGTTTCCAAGGAGTAGCTGGTTTGAGCTGCCGACCTTGTGGTTCACAGTCCAGTGCTTATCCTACAGCACCACACTAGGAGTCCAGATAATATTTGAGGGGGCTTCAAAATGTTCAGGGAAAAATGGAATAGAAAGAAAATGGAATTTTTCCACCCATTTTTAAGCCCCTTCTTACATAGTTAATTCGCAAAATATAACATGCATTTATTTAATGCTTCATAAGAAGGTAAGATTATTCAAGAAACGTGAAATCTCTGAAAGGCAAATTGCATATGGATGAGAGATAAGGAATTTATTGAGCTGAATATTGAGATTCAGTTGAGAATGTGATCTAGTCATCTCAGATTCAACATTGAGTGTTTCCCATAAATATAAAGTCAATTAATCAGCATTGAATTTAGAAGTAATAGAAAGAGGCTGAACATAGAAGACATGTTTCCTATCAATGCTATCAGCTCAGACATATGCGGACTGATTTTGTAAAATATCCAGACACTATTCAGATAAGTTCTGGGAGGAAAAAAAAATCTGTAGTCCAATAAATAGTGTAAAGTTGAAAATTCACAGAACTGGAGGGTGGAGAAAACAGAAAGGAAATTGCAGCAGATGGTGGTTTTAGACCATCAGGGATAGAGTGAAATAGCAGACTATAGAAACTATAATATTATATGAATGGATACATCAAACTATTCACAGCCCATCCCTTGGCATCAAAAAGTCCCAAGTGCTATAAAGAGGAATTTTGAGCTAGTGAGCACAAAAATAAACCCAAAGAAAACCTGTACTTAGTGATTACATTAGATCTCATAAGGATGAGAGCTGCCTGGAAACTCCTAACTTTTAATAAGTATCTCTGAAATAGAAATTGCCGACAGTGCACACAACAGAAATGAATACAGGTATGAAATGAGTGACATTTTTAACAAAAGCTTTTACACTATATTCAGTCATTTGAAAATCCGTCCTTAAAAATAAAATTGAAGAACAAGAATTTCAAGCATTACAGAATTTTAAAAAATGTAGCAATCACCAGAAATCCCCAGTTTCCGAAGTCCAAAACAAATATCACTGGGAAGAAATAGTTGTCTCTATAAAAACATCAATTTAACAAGAAGTATCAAGAAATGGATTGTCGAAAATATGAAACTTCGAAATTCTGGATTAAAGGGAGCTGTGTGGTTCACATGTTTTTTAAAAATGAAAACTATAACCTTCAAAAATTCACTTCAAAAGCAAGTCTTAAATTAAAGCAATTACTTTACGGAAAAGTAACTTCAAAATCCCAAGTAATAGCTAAGCAGTAACAACATTTACTTCAAATAAGATGTTTCAGATAAAATGCAAGTAGCATTGCTGCTTTTGCAAAATTATAAAAATAGTTGGTTTAGGAAACAACGCAGAATTATATGGAGGAGGACATTAACAAAGAATCCTATGTAGAACTTAATAAAGTATTAAATGAAGCAAATTTAAGTTAACTTGGAAATAAACACTGTCAAATAAATTAAAAACTGGCTAAACTACTTTAAACAAAGGAAATTGATAAATGGCCCAATTTCCAATTCAGACAAGATATTTGGCAGAAGGTCTATTCTCTCTGATCCCAATAAAATTTTTATTAATGACTTGGAATAGACAATGAGCACTAGACTATTGATATTAATAAAAGGTCTGTTTTGAACAGGCGAAGATTGTGCTCAAATACACAAAGATCTGAAGGGATTGTATCTAGCACCAGAAAATATTACAAGCTAGAGTCAGTTTAGAAAAATGCAAGCTACCATATTATGAGAAAAATAATTTGATACTAATTTAATTCCATGGGGGTGGGGAGGGGGGGAAGCAATTGGTAATGCCAAAGAGACTCTATGGGAAATAATAGAATGTTAAGTAACCACATAATGATGTTGTTGTTGTTGTTGTTATGTGCCATGGAGTCGATTCCGACTCACAGCGACCCTCTACAGGGTTTCTGAGGCTACAAGTCTTTAAGGGAGTAGAAAGCCTCGTCTTTCTCCCGCGGAACAGCTGGTAGTTTCGAACTGCTGACCTTGCGGTTTGCAGCCCGATTCGTAACCACTACGTTACCAGAGTTCCTTCACTTAATGATAGGGGAGGAAAAGGCAAGCCAAAGTCATCCTAATATCATTTCCATTTCCTACATATGGCAGTCCTTCACAAGTAGATGTTAATGATTAGATAAGGGGAAACTGGCAGGCCTCAGCTAGCTACACAGACTGAGCACTTCTAGTCCAGCAGACAGTAGAAAGAGGAGTGGTCAAACACACATCAGAATTCGTGGTTGCTGAACCCTGCCTCCCACCACCATCTGTTGGTATTTTGATTTGCTGTTGTTTTAATTGAGGCTGGAGAGAAATAGAAATGAAGAATATTGCTACTGATGATTAATAAATTCACTAAGGTGGGATTGATGGCGCACTAGACTGGGAGGCAGTGTATCTGCCACTGACCAGCCACTGTTTCCTTCTTTGTACAAGGAAGAGACTAAACTACAACACGCTTAATGTTCCCTCTGGGGGTCCCTGGGTGAGGCAAATGGCTAACACATTTGGCTGCTGACCAGAAGGTTGCAAATTTTTAGTCCACCCAGAAGTACAGTGAAAGAAAGTCCTGGTGATTTACTTCCAAAATTGTGACTGAAAATCCTGTGGAACACAATTCTACTCTGACATGCCTGGACTAACTATGCATCAGAATTGGTTAGAAGGCAAATGGTTTTAATGTTCTCTTCCCGCTCTACAGGATGGTTTCCCAGACATTTGGAGAAAGTGAAGGGAACTTGTAGAATTTTAGACCAAGGAGCCTTTAATAAACTTGTGCAGTATATCACTCTTTGGTAGAAAAAAATCAAAACCTGTTGCCATCAAATCAATTCCAACTCCTGGTGACCTTTTAGGACAGATTAGAACTGTCCCATAGGATTCCTGAGGCTGTAATCTTTACCAAAGCAAACTGTCACTTCTTTTTCTGCTGAAACACTGGTGAGTTCAATTTGGCAAATTTTCAGTTAGTGACAGTGTACTTAATCAATGAGCAGCCAGGGCTTCTTCTATAGTTGTTGTTGTTGTTGTTGTTAAGTGCCATCGAGTCGGGTCCGACCCATAGCGACCCTGTACAGGGTTTCCGAGGGTGTAAATCTTTATGGGAGTAGAAAGCCTCATCTTTCTCCCGCGGAGCGGCTGGTAGTTTCAAACCGCTGACCTTAAGGTTCGCAGCCCGATTCGTAACCACTACGCTACCAGAGCTCCTTCTATAGTAGAAGTGGCTAAATATATGTAATAAAAAACTAGGGCTTCAGTTCTTACATGCACGGGTTTATTCTAAACAAAACATGCTTAAACATCTCTCTGAGATCAGTGGATGGCTGCAGACAAGGTCTTTCAGTAATACATTTGTCTCATTAGTTGTTGTTAAGAGCCATTGAGTGAGTTCCAACCCATAGTGACCCTGCATAGGGTTTCCAAGGAGCAGTTGGTGAGCAATCTTATGGTTCGAACCACCATTGCAACCCAGCGCCGTGGAGTCGGTTCCAACTTATAGCGACCCTGTAGAGGGTTTCCGAGGCTTTAAACCTTTATAAGAGCAGAAATCCTCATCTTTCTCCGGCAGAATAGGTGGTAGTTTCAAACTGCTGACCATGAGATTAGCAGCCTGATTTGTAACCACTATGCCACCAGAGCTCCTTTTGTCTCATTAGAGTGCCTTCAAAAAAAGGCCCACTCAAACCAGTGACTTCCAGGGGCATCTGCTGGAACAGTTACATTCAAGGTAGAGGAACATGATTTGAGTCCCTTGAGGATGCCCAAACTGCTGTTGTTGATGGGGTGTAAATTGAAGAGTGTAGAATTCTCCCAGAAGAGTCAGTAAGATGGAAACACAGCCAGAAAAGGGTAGACGGAGATGGAGGGTATGTGAAGAAACAATCACTTCACATTTTGATATTTTTCTTTAATGATAAAGGTTTCTATGATTTTATAGCAATGCTTTTGACTTACACTTTTATTACTGAGATAATTTGTCTGCAGTCATTCACTGAGCACAGAGATATGACAAAACACGCTTTGTTGAAAATAAACTTGTACATGTATGAACAGGAACCCTAGTAGCAATACATTTTGACTTACACTGCACAAGTGGATCCAAGAGAAAAAAAATTGAATTCTTTGGATTCTTATTAATAATGTTTTGAGGGTTTCTTATTGCTAGGCACTGTGCTAAGTACTTTAAGTGAATCAACTCATTTAATGCTTAGAAGGATTCTCTGAACGTAGGTATGATTATTATATCCTCTTTACTGACATTCATCCTGAATCTCAAAGATGTTAAAAAACTTATTCAAGCTTGCACAATGACTACGTGGTAACATTCCTGGACAAAGTCTTCACCAGGCCATGGCAAACAGAATAAAAAGAACAATGACACAAAAAATATTTGCTGAATTTTTCAAAAATGACATCTGGTGCACACCCATGTCCACACAATCCTTTGGGAGAAAGCTTGACATGGGAAGTGATAGGACATGTGTTGAGGACTGCTAAATAACAAGCAGGGACACAAATATGCCGTTTACCCTTTACAATAACTAGTATCCTCATCTCACAGGTGAACAAACAGCCTGCCTCTCATTGCTGTGTTCTCAGGAATGTAGCATTTGGGACCAAGCTTGGAGCAGAAGGAAAAGAAACCCCAACCAGGAAGATATCAAGAAGCACCTCAGTCCCTTTGGCCAAGTTACAGGATATGTAGTAAACTCTAATAACATTTTAGCCCCATAACCTCCAACTCCACACTTTTCTTTGTTTTTACCCCAATCGCCGTTTTTTGGAGAATCTCATGTACCATTTGTAAAGTCTTGGTGAGAGAAGAAAGTGGTACCCACTGTGCCATGAAAGCCAAAGAGGCCAGGCCCTCCTTTTCCTCCACCACCATAGACTTTTAGTGATGGAAGGACAGGCCTTTGAGTTGTTGTTGTTGTTGTTGTTGTTAAATGCCATTGAGTCGGTACTGACTCATAGAGACCCTATGCACAACAGAACGAAACACCTCTCAGTCCTGGGCCAACCTCACAATTGTTGCCACGCTTGAGTCCATCGATGCTGCCACTTAGCCAATCCATCTCACTGAGAGTCTTCCTCTTTTTCTCTAACTCTTCACCGTACCAAACATGATATCCTTCTCCAGCGACTGATCCCTCCTGACAATATATCTAAAGTAAGAGAGACAAAGTCTGGCCATCCTGGCCTTCAAGGAGCACTCTGGCTGCACATCTTTCAACATGGATCTGTTGGTTCTCTCAGAACCAGGCCTGTGAGGTAAGGATAACGCTTGGGATTGCGCTTCTCAAGGTTATAAAAGAAATATGCAGGGCAGTCTATCCTGCAGCAGCACCTGGGACACTGGGGTTCTGGTGCCTCAAGTGAAGGAGTCTTTGATTCCCACCCATTCTTCAAGCTTGTTAGCCAGCTTCCCACTGATTTGGTAAGTCCCAATTATCTAAACAGATTCCTCCTTTTAAGATAAACAGTCAGTTCTGTTGCTTGCAACCAAGAAGCCTAAATGGTACAAGTTGTGAATAGAAAAGAAAAGGCAATTATCTACTTAGTGTTTGAAATCCATTCTTGTCAGGGAACTATCTTACTTTCTTCTTCCATTTCTCCCAAACACTGAAGGATCACTCCCTGATCTGTGTGCATGAATGTAGGTACCAGTTCACATCTTCATCCCAAATTCCTCAAACCCTTCCCCTCATCTCTACCAGCTACCTACACACACAAAAAACAGGGTGCAAAGCCATGGATATAACAATCAAGTTCTGCAGTTTTGCTATTTATGCCATTCTACATTTTGCTTCCCCCAAAATGAAATCCTTTAGTTATAAAGTTCTAATGAAATACTGATGTAAATATTGCATTTCCCAAAGCAAAAGATATGTTTTTTTTAAATGTGCTACATAATTGTCCTATATGAAATAGAATTGACCATTACTGAGTTCACCATATTAGGTGTCCTATCCCTTTTTATTATCTTTCACTTACTTACTTGTAAATATCTTCATGTAAACTCACACACACACACACACACACACACACACACTACAGACCTTATATAAGTTATCACTCAAACCAGTAGAAAAAGACAGGATCACTCTTGTACATTAACAGTAAATGCTATTATAAACAGAATGAAGTGTGAACAAAGAGTTTCACAAGCAGAAATTCTATCTGTTGGAAGAGAACCATCTTCTGACTGTTCTCAACTTGAACACAGGTGAAGAAAAGGGTGTGAAGCTCAGAAATGAGGTCCTCCGGGAGAAGAAGAGGATGGAACTCTGCCGTAGATCATGAAGAAAGCCGGTATAAGTTTAAGGATGCCTCATGACACTGCTAGTAGAAATACTCAGGAGGGAAAACCCCAAACCACCACAATAAGCAGTCAGCCACTCTGAGCTTGTACAGATCTGTGACTGAAAGGAGAAAAGGGTAGAGAAAAGAGCCCCAGGACAAAATTCAAGACAGTCGCCATCTGTAGAACATTTCCTAGAAATATGTAGAGTGAGAAACACAATTTCTTTCTGAAAATCTTATTCCTAAGAATGTTGTTTGGGGTCCTGGTGTGGCACTGTAGAATAAGCACTGAACTGCTAATCACAAGGTCATCTAATTCATACCCACCAGCTGCTCCTCAGAAATCCTATACAAGGTCTCTGTGAGTTTGAACTGACTCAAGGGCACTTATTAACAAGAATGTTGTTAAAGCATGCACCCATGAAGGACAGTAACTGGATTTTCTCTGGCTTATTTTCCATGGGTTCTAATATATGCTAATAGAAAATGCTTATGTAAACAGAATGGAATAGCATTTTATTCAACAATGAAGCAGTCTATGGACTAAAAAAAGTCTCCTAATTGCCTGTTTATGAGCTCTGGTAGCATAGTGGTTACGAATCAGGCTGTGAGCCTCAAGGTCAGCAGTTCAAAACTACCAGCTGTTTTGTGGGAGAAAGATGAGGCTTTCTGCTCCTGTAAAGAATTACAGCCTTAGAAACCCTGTACAGGGTCGCTATGAGTCGGAACCAACTCCATGGCACATAACCACCACCACCACCAATTACCTGTTTACACATATCACATTTTTGCCCTCATTCTGTCTGGCTGTAAGTCACACTTTACCAACTACTTCACCACCATTAATTTTCATAGCGTATATTACAAAGTACTATATTGTGTTGTTGCTGTTGTTAAGTACCTTTGAGTGTGTTCTGACTCATAGCGACCCTGTATAGGGTTTCCAAGGAGTGGCCGGTAGATTTGAACTACCGACCTTGTGGTTAGCAGTCCAGTGCTTAACCCAAGATCAAAATAAGGTTCTGTTGCCCTTTGGAGATCCAACAAAAATTGGCTCATGTCTCCCAATTTCATGGCCTAGGAAAGTCCAGATCCCACTTTGAGAATGTCTGAAGGGCTTAATTCTTGGGAGTATTTGTTTGTTTGTTTGTTTCTGCTGCCTCAGTGGAGTCCAGCTTGTGGTGCTATAGGGTAAACACTGGAGCATGAGGTCAGTTTGAACCACAAAGTCAGTGGTTCAAACTTACCAACTGCTCTTCAGAAACTCTATATGAGGTCACTATGAGTTGGAACCTACTCAACAGCACTTAATAACAAACAAGCTGCCTCAATGCCGATTAACTGTGTTACAAAGGCAAGAAACCCAGCCCTAACCAGAAGGTCTGCTCACAGCAAGAATTCATCAGCACTGCCCCTCTTTTGGAAGGTGTTTTGAGGGAGATGGAAGAATTTCCACTTTGAGAATTCAAATACCTTCAAATGGAAAAATCAGCATTACATTTCTCACAGTCTCTTCGGTCATCCCACCTCCAGGGTATCTTCGCAAGTCTTCTCCCTACCAGCCTGGCGCCAGTCCGCTCTGTTGGCTTCTCTAGGCTTTTCTCCTCCTCCAACCTGTCTGGAGCCACTTCTTTCTTGGCATTCTGAAGCATTCTCTTGCCTGCTTTTATGAAGCCTTGGCCCCAGCCTCCTCCCTAACCATAATTGTCATTACCAATACCAAGACACCTTTCCCCAACAAAGAGGAATTCTGATGCTAGTCATTATGATAATAAAATGTTCTCTCCCTCATTAGAGGGAAGAAATCAAGGTAGAAAACTTTAGAAATGGCTCGGGGAACTAATTATAGGGCATTGGGACATCCTGAATATCATCCCAGCAGTAAACCCAAGTGTGGCCTACACTCTCAAATGGTCTGAGGAACCAGAGTCTGAAACAAGTCTTGTTTTTACTGGGCGCACAGCTTTATCTCTAATCAGAGTGAACAATCTAAGTCACAGCCATGTGATCTATGCTCTTCACTGCAGACAGGTTTTGATTTTGGTTTGGG
>NW_006408585.1:9065890-9067528 GCF_000296735.1 Chrysochloris asiatica
GGGGGGCGGGGGTTGCTTCTGTAAGTATCAGATAAAAGCTCCAAGTCAGTTTCTCTGCCTTTTTTCATCCTGGACATTCTATGCTATTCTATACAAATTGTTCTTCTCTAAATAGTACAAACCCACTGCTATACTAGTGACAATGAAGACTAATTTTGAAAAGCACCAGGCATGGCAAAGGTTTATTAGGAACTGGAAAAAAGTAATAAATATCTGTTGGGAAATTATGAGAGAGGAAGAAGAGCAAGGAAGAAAACGTCTCAACCCAAAATACAGTCCTCAAAACAATAGCATCCAGGCTTCCAATAGCACTGCACTGCCTTCTCATTTCAATTTGATGTGTGTAGAATTCTTTCTTTTCCAATGCCAAATCCTGAATGAAACATGCAATAAAAATTACTGCCTGAGACGTGGTGATAGCTTTTAATCCTCTGGCAACACATTAGAAAGGCTTTCTGCATGAAACCAAGGACTGCCACACTGCAGCTTTGCTCATGGACTTATTTATTCATGAGGTGGGTTATCAAGTCCCTTCTTAATAAGCTTTCTCTTGGCTAATAATGGGCGGAAACACTTATCTGTCAGTTCTCAGCCTGACAGATACCACATTTAGGAGGCTGAGAGTTCGATGCCTGGAACAGAGTTGCTGCCTGGAAGGACTCATGCTGTCTGGGTGAGTGGGTTTCAGCGTCCATGTTGCAGGAATGCTGTGGCAGTCTGGCTATAAGTGTAACAAAAGGGAGGGTGTGTGGGAAGGCAGGAAATGAAAGGGAGTGAAGGGAAAAGGCAAAATGGAGCTCCCTGAGACTTCTGGCAGCGATGACCCAAAAACCTACGGCAGCATGTGCAGAAAGGGAAAAGGGGAATCAAAGGACCTGGCATGAATCTCTCTCAGCTGCAGGATAAGCACTGGACCACAAGGTTGGTTTGAACCATAAGGTCGGTGATTTAAACTCATCAGCCACTCCTGGGTCGCTATGAGTCGGAAAATGACTCAATGGCATCTAACAACAACAACAATATCAATTAGCTAGGTGGCCTGGTGGCACCATGGTTAAAGTGCTGAGATGCAAACTGAAAGGCTAGCAGGACAAAAACATGACATTTTGCTTTTGTAAAGTTTTGCAGACTTAGAACCCCAATGGAGCAGTTCCACGCTGCCATATAGGGTCACTGGGAGCTGGAATTGATTCAGTAGCAGTGCATTTTGGGGGTTTAAACCAAATGTTGTTGTTGTTAAGTGCCATTGAGTTGGTTCCTACTCATAGCTACCCTGAGGAGGGTTTCTGAGGAGCAGCTGGTGCTTTTGAACTGCTGACCTTGTGGTTTTAGCAGTAACATCTAGCCTACAGCACCACAGGGAGGGGGATTTAAAAGTAGAAGTCAGATTACAAAGGAAAAATTAAATAGCTAAGAAAGCAAACTTTCTTGAAGCACAGTAATGTATATTCATTTACATGAAATTTGTTTCTCATGAAAGGTAAAGCCACACCTGGGCAAGAAGCTTATTCCAGACCTTTCTTCTCCACCTGCTAGAGAACAGACTGATAATACATCACATTTGCTCAGTTTAACCCTCCCCAGACCTTTCTGACTTAGTAAATTCTTTTTTTTCTTTCTTTTTTAATGTTTTATTGT
>NW_006408585.1:9068448-9147540 GCF_000296735.1 Chrysochloris asiatica
ACCAGGTCTCCACCTGGATTCATAGGAGTCTATTGAACGTTGTAAAGCTTAGCTCACAGCTTCATTGCTGTTTTTCCCTCTCTTTCCCTTATTGGTGATGAACGTGGTCACCAATCAGAGCGCATGTCTGCTCGTGTATTCCCATTGAGTCCTAGTCTGGGAAGGGGGTTTGTCCTGAGGGAATCTGACCACTTGCCTTGATGTCTCCTGGGTGAGCAACTTGCTTGTTCTTGTTGTATTCAGTCAGAGTGCCGTTACTGTTTTGTATTTTTCCTGTCAGTCTTTCTTTCAAGAAGTATCTTCTGTTCTTCTAGCCGCTCCAGGCTGGTCTGCTGGTCCTTTCATGACGTGGTAAATTCCTGGTATTCAGTATTTTTCATAATACCATGTAACCCCTCCTTTCACAGTTGTATAACCATTAAAGGTTGTCTTGTGTGTGTGTGTGTGTACTCCTTGAGGATGAATATTTATTTTCCTCTTCTGTAGTACCTACAGAGAGCCTGGAACTTCATACAGAAAAATACTAAGAATGCAATAAAATTAAATATTTTCTGAAGTATTTTAATTCAGACTTTCCACTAAGTATTAGTTTTAAGAAAATAGTAATAAAGTCTATAGCAAATTACCAACACAGTAAGGGATAATATTATTCTGGTAAAATATTTCCGATTACAGGTTATGCAAAAATCCTTCTGTTTTTATAATGGTAAAATAACAAAAGAATGCTGTTGGTAAGTGCTGTCGAGTCAATTCTGACTTGTAGCGATCCTTTATAGAGTTTCCAAGGAGTAGCTGGTGGGTCTGAACCACTGACTTTGTGGTTAGCAATCCAATGCTTATTCTACAGTGCCAAACCAGAAACCCAATAAAAGAAGAGTAAAGTTCCAATAACCCTAGGCATATTGGTATGCTATGTTATGTTATGTGCCATCAAGTCAGTTCTGACTCATAGCAACTCTGTGTAGGGTTTACCAAGGCACTGTTGGTGGGTTTGAACTGACAACCTTTGGATTAAGAGTCCATTTTGCCTTCCTCCTTCGTCCCCTTTATGTCTTAACACCTGAAACTCATCTTTGGTAGACAAGATCAAAAGAATTTGATAAGATACTATTTTGTGAGGTGAGATAATGGAATATAAAGCCTACTGTTAATGGAACTGTCTGCTGAGCTGTCCAGCTGTCTAGGAATATAAATAGATTAGAAGGATATCATGTTTGATAAGGTGGAGGGTCGGAGAAAAGGAGAAAGACCCCTAGCAAGATGGACTGGCAAAGTGGCAGCATCAATGAGCTCAAGCATGGCAACAATTGCGAAGTTGGCCCAGGATTGGGTAGTGTTTCCTTCTGTTGTGCATAGGGTCACTATGAGTCAGTATGGACTCGATGGCACCTAACAACAACAACAACAAGTATTTACAGGGTATCTCAGTGTGTACATGCATTTCTTTATTTGATTCCTACCAAAAGGTCTACAAAACTAGGCAAGGCAAGGACAAGAGGCAGGATCACTTGTGCTTTTATAGATGAAGTAACTGATATTGTTGTCGTTGCTGTTATTGTTGTTGTTGTTAAGTGCCATTGAGTCGGTTCCGACCCATAGCGACCCTGTACAGGGTTTCCGAGGGTGTAAATCCTTACGGGAGTAGAAAGCCTCATCTTTCTCCCGCTGTTATTAAGTGCCATCAAGTAGGTTCTGACTCATAGCAAGTCTGTATAGGGTTTCCGAGGAGCAGTTGTGGGTTTCAACTGCCAGCTTTGTGTTTCACTATCCAGTGCTGAGCCACAGCACCACACCAGAGATTGTTGTTGCTATTGTTAAGTACCATCAAGTCAGTCAAACCCACAGCATTTCCAAGGAGCAGCTGGTGAGCTTAAACTGTCAACCTTTCAGGTCAAATGGACCAAAATCCAGTGCATTAACCCACAGGACCACACCAGGGCTCCTCCACCAGAGATGAAAGAGGTGAAATTCTTTCCTCAGGTCACGCATATACTAGGTAAGTGAGCAGGAAAGTGAACTGAATCTTCATCCAGTCCTTTTATGGCTTTCCTGCTATACCAGCCAGTGTCTGACTTTTCATTTCTAAACAAATTATCCGCTTATTTACTTGTTCTTTTAATAAGAAAAGAGTAGGCACCTCATATTGATTGTAAAGGACACTCGTTATTATATCTAAAGATCTGCAGGCAACAATTTTTTTCTCTCTGGAAAGTCAAAATACCTGAACCTAACTCAGCAGCCTGAAGACATGTGAGTTAAGTCTCTAATTAGTAGGAAAACTCCAGTGTTATGGAAGTAGGAAAAGCTCTGGCTTGTTTAATGGTGGCACGGGCCTGAAGGAAAAGATGACATTTTAGCTCTACTTGGGAAAAAGAGTAGCAGTTCAGTGGGAGAAAGGAAGAGAGTAGAGGTTCTAAGAAAAAAGAAGCTGAAAACAAGAAAGTGCAATCATATGTTTTCAAGACCTAGTAAAAAGGTAAAATGAAGGAAGTGTTTGAACGGGGATGGGGGGATAGGGGAGGTGGCTACTGTGGGGGGTGGGGGTGAATAGGAACATTGGCACAAAACTAGAATTATGTGTTAAATTACCATTGCTACTTGGTGCTATTAGCAAGGCAGAATATGTTTTTTGAGTCTTGTAAAATACTAAGCCAGTTGTCATAGAAATGTATAGTCATATGGTAGGGTTCCCTGCTGATAGTGAGGGCAAGCAAATGTCTCCCAGATAGCCCAAAGTTCACAGTGTTCAAATTAAAAGCACTTCGTGGTCAAATTATTAACTTTAAAGCTTGAAATCCTATCAACTAAATTTTTGGTATTGTTGTTGTTGTTGTTAAGTGCCATCAAGTTGGTTCTGACCCATAGCGACCTGATATAGGGCTTCCGAGGAACAACTGGTAGATTTGAACTGGCAACCTTTGGTTAACAGTCCAGTGCATATCCTATGGGAGAGTATAATCTTATACCCAGAAAATCTTAATTTGGTGGTGGTGGTGGCTGTACGTCACCAAGTGGGCGCTGATTCATAGTGACCTAGTAATGGGTTTCCAAGGTTGTAAATCTTTATAGGAACAGAAAGCTTCATCTTTCTCCTGTGGAGTTATTGGTAATTCATACTACTGACATGAGACTAGCAGTCTAGCACATACTCCACTACACTTCCAGGGCTCCTTAAAAAATCTTTATAAGTTCTTCCAAGTTAAAAAGCTCACCAGCAGCTCCTCGGAAACCCTATATAGGGTCGCAATGGGTCGGAACCTACTCGACAGCACTTAACTACAAGTTAAAAAGCTAGAGAAATGTTTAAATTCACTAAGGAAACACATGATAAAAACTATTTCCATGATTAATACTTAGTGAATAAGACTCTGTAGCTATATTTCTAACTAGATCTATACAGTTCAGGTAGGAGTACAATAGGATATCCATTTGCAAAAAAAATAAACAGCAGCAACAACAACAAAAAAAACTAGGCATGCAGACACAGACCTCTGGTAGCGTAGTGGTTAGGAATCGGGCTACTAACCTCAGGGCCATCAGTTCAAAACTACCAGCGGTTCCATGGGAGAAAGATGAGGCTTTCTGTTCCTGTAAAGAATTATAGCCTCGGAAACCCTGCACAGGGTCACTATGAGTCGAAACCAACTCCACGGCACATAACAACAAAGACACAGACTTACACTTTTCACAAAAATCCACTCAAAATCTTTGACCTAAATGTTAAGTACAAAACTGTAAAACTTCTAGAAGAAAACAGGAGAAAATCCAGGTGACTTTGACTTTGATGATACATTTTTAAGCACAACACCAAAAGCACGACCCATGAAAGGAAAAATTGATAAGAACATCTTAAAATTTAAAACTTCTGCTCTGACAAAAGCACTGTTAGGAGAATGAAGAGACAAATCACAGACTGGGGAAGATATTTATAAAACATCTATCTGATACAAAAAATGTTTACAAAAAATGGATCAAAACTATACAAAGAACTCTTAAAAGTCACCAGTAAAAATAATAACCGGTCCAATTTTTTTTTTTTTTTTAATGAGCCAAAGATCTAAAAGGACATGTAACTAAAGAAATACTGAAGGCAAATTAGTATAGAAAAATATGGCCAACATCAAACGTCATTAAACCAAGAAAAACTCACTACCACCGAGTCAATTTCAACTCATAGCAACCCTGTAAAACAGAATAAAACTGCTTCTGTCTATTTCCTAGGCTAGAAATCTCTCTAGAAGCAGACTGCCTCATCTTACTTCTGTGGAGCCACTGGCGGGTTCAAACCGCCAACCCTTCAGTGAGCAACTCAATGCTAAACTCTCTATACTACCAGGATTCCCATATGTCATTAAACTGAAAAAAACAAACACTGCTCCCCTCCACACACAGAGTAGACAGGGATGGGCAACTTGGACATTGGCTACCCAAAATGGGGGGTGGGTGGCTACAAAGGCAAGAAGTGATTGGCTTACAAGCTTTCAAGAGGGAACCTAGATCCAGAGGGCCTGGAGGAAGGTAGACTCTCCAGTGAGTAGTATTCAATCTGACTAGGCGGGGCTGATGCAATGAAATGCAGACAGGTCTCTTGTGATACAATAGTGAATAATTGTTATCAGGACTGATTGTGAGAGTAGGAAATGTAAAGGTAGACGTTTTATAGCAAGGAGGGGAGTGATTAACTTTTCAATCTAGGAGCGGAGGTCCCTAGGACCATCAAGGGAGAAGAGCTGAGAGCCAGACCCTACCCAGAGAAGCAGTGATGCCTGAAATGGAGCCAGAGATGATGACATGGAGCGATGGAGCAGCTGGAGACTTTAGATCCAGAGAGGGAGAGCGACTGTGTGCTGAAGACCTGGAGGGCACGGGGGAAGGATTGCATGGAGGGGATTGTAACCATGACAATGAGATGAAACACAATAGAATGAATGTAAAACTAATGTTCTCCCATGTAAACTATCACATAATTCACAATAAAACATTTAAGAAAAAAAAAATTAAATTGTGTCCCTCAAAAAAAAACCAAACACTGTTACTGATTCTAACTCACAGTGACCCTATGTTGTTGTTATTGTTAAGTGTTTTTGAGTCAGTTCCTATTCACAGTGACCCAGAATAGGGTTGGAACAGTTGGAAGTCCAGTGCTTATCCTACAGCACCGCACCAGGACCCTGCCGGACAGAGACAAACTGTTCCTCAGGGTTTCCGAGACTGTAAACCTTTACAGGAGCCAACGGCCTCATCTTTCTTCCACGGAACAGGTGTAAACCACCAACCTTTCAGTCAGCAGCCCAACATTTAACATACTGCACCACCAAGGCTCCCAAATGTCATTGTTGTTGTTGTTAAGTGCTGTTGAGTCCGTTCTGATTCAGAGCAAACCTGTATAGGGTTTCCGAGGATCAGCTGGTGAGTTTGAACTGCTGACCTTGTAGTTCTCAGATCAGTGCTGATCCTAGAGCGCCACACCAGGAGTTCTATGTGTCATTGTAGTTGTTGTTGCTGTTGTGAAGTGCTGTTGAGTCGGTCCCAACCCATTGCGACCCTGTATAGGGTTTCCGAAGAGAGCAGCTGGTGAGCTTGAATCGCTGACTTGCAATTCAAATGGCTTTGCAGTCTGGTGCATTAACCCACAGTGGCACACCAGGACTCCTCCATGTGTCATTGTTGTTGTTGTTGTTGTTGTTGTTGTTAGGTGCCTTCTGACTACGCAAAGGCTTTGGATTGTGTGGATCATGACAAGCTATAGACAATATTGCGAAGTATGAGTATTCCAGAACACTTAATTGTGCTCATGAGAAATGACCAAGAGGCAGTTGTTCGAACAGAACATGGGAACACTGAATGGTTTAAAATTAAGAAAGGTGTGCAACCAAGTTGTATTCTTTCACCATGTGTCATTAGGGAATTGGACATTTAACAAGAATAAGCTACCACTTTTAGGGTCCTGGTGTGGCACTGTGGGCTAATGCGTCAGACTGCAAATTCCTTTGAAGGACTTTGCAAGGTCAGTGGTTCAAGGTCACCAGCTGCTCCTTGGAAACCCTATACAGGGTTGCTATGAGACAGAATTGACTCAAAGGCACTTACCAACCACAACACATCTATTGGAGTCCTGGAGTGGTGCTGCAGATTAATGCACTAGACTTCACGGTTGGTTTGAACCTGAAGGTCGGCAGTTCTAGCTCACCAGCCATTCCCTGGAAACCTTATACAGGGTCACTATGAGTCAGAACTGACTTGATGGCACTTAACAACAACAACACTTCTACTGCAGTCCTGATATGGCACTGTAGGATAATCAATGGACCATAAGGACTGTTTGAACCACAAGGATGGTGGTTCAAACCCACCAGCCACTTAGCAGCCTGCACTTTACAATAACAACAGCACCACACCTATTATATATCCTACATATCTAGGAAAAAGATGAGGCTTTCTGCTCTTGCAAAGATTTAACGTCTCAGAAACCTATACAGGGTAGCTACCAGTTAGAACCAATTCCACTGAACTTAACAACATCAATAACAGCACACATCGGTTAGAATGCTTAAAATCCCAAATCTGATAATGCCAAAATCAGGAGAAGGTACAGAGAAACAGGAACTCTCATTAATGCTTTTAGGAATGCAAAATGATAAGCCACTTTGAAAGGCAGTAGGACAGTTCCATAAAAAGCTAAACAGTCTTAACCATACAATTCCACAATCATGTTAGTAAGTATTTACCCAACTGAGTTAAAAACTTGTGTCCAGCTGAAAACACATAAATGTCTTAAGCAGCTTTATTCACAAGGCCCCAAGCAACCAAGATGTCCTTTAACAGGTAAATGGTACCTCCATGCAATGGAGTATTACTCAGTGATGAAAATAAATAAGTTACCAAGCCATGAAAAGACAAGGAGGAATCTAAAATGCATATTGATAAGTTTAAAAAGCTGCTCTGAAAGGCTTGAGTTTCATGATTCCAACTATGTAACATTCTAGAAAAAGCAAATCTATAAAGGTAAAATGATCAGCTTTACCAGGAGTCTGGAGAAAGAGAGGAAGAGATGAACAGGTGGAGAACAGAATATATTTAGAGCAGTGAAATTATTCTGTATGATACTCTAAGAGTGGACACATGTCCTTATGCATTTGCCAAAGCCCATAGAATTACATCGGAGTCCTGGTGTGGGACTGTAGGATAATCACCGGACTGGGAACCTCTAGGTCTGTGGTGCAAACACACAAGCTACTCCTTGGAAACCCTGTACCGGGTCGCTACGAGTCATATTCAACTAGATGGCACTTACCAACAACAACATAAACTAATCATTAATGGATTCCTTGTGTGGTACTATAGGATCAGTCAGTTCAAACCCACCAGCCACTCCTCAAAACCCTATACAGGGTTGCTATGAGTTAGAGCCAAGTGAATGGCACTTACCAGCAATGTGAACTGTGATGTTAGTTAGTAACATATTAAAATCAATAGTAACACTGCAATAGAATACAAGAAGTTGTGGTGAGAGCAACTGTGTTCTGTGGATGGGAGATGGGGCAAGGAATTTTCCATACAATCTGCTCACTAAAAGCTGTACTAAAAATAGACTATTAATTATAAAATTATGTACATGGTTATTATTTAATTAGCAATATGCTGTAAGAGGCATTGGTGGTTGAGTGACAGAATTGTGACTTTCCACAAGGGAGCCCAGGATTCGATTCCTGGCCAGTGCAGCCACCACCTGTCTGCCAGTAGAGGTTTCCCTCTGGCTGTGAAGTTGGACAGGTTCAGCAGAGCTTCTAGACTAAGAAGGATGAGGAAGATAAGTCTGGCATTTTACTCCCACAAAGCAGTCAGTGAAAATCCTGTAGAACACAATGGTCTAATTAGCAATTAATCATGAGGATGGCCCAGGACTGGGTAGTGTTTGGTAATTCCACTGTGCATGGGATCACCATGCCCAACTCCAAGACAGCTAACAAGACACTCAGCTGTACATCTAAATATCAGTAGAAATCTTTCTTTCTCTTTTTCTCCCTGTCATTCCCTCTTCCTACCCTCTCTCCACCTCAACACACACACATGTACACAGACCACTTTCCCACTGTCCTAAGGCCAATGTAGTAGTCTAAGTCCTTGATAACATTTTTCTTTTATCTTAGGACGTGTTCAAATTCACTCTTCACAAAAGAACTTCATCATTTTAATACCAAACTTGAATTAATCAAACTTGGAATCACTCACATTGGTGGAACATTTGCAAAGTGGTCTAGGAGATCGCTGGTGAGAACCTTTATCTTAGGATAAACCACTCTGTGGTTTTCACAGAGTGAGTCAGTCTCATGAATTTTCATAAAAGACGTCATCCTTTCTGATACATATTCTTTAAAGCTTGGTTAAATATAAACGCCTGGACTATTTTATTCCAGATGAAATTTTCTTATTATTGTGGTTATCAAGAATGCGGACTATGGAGTTAGAAGGAAATGAACTCACATCCCAGCTGCACCATTACTGTGTGATCTGGGGAAAGCAGTAATCGCCTGCCTTGCAGGGTAGAGCTGAGGAGGAAATAAAATGAAATCCATGTAGAGTTCTCTGAACAAAGTCTGGCACATTTTAGGCACTTAGTAGTTATGCACATGAAAAATGATAATGACAATTACCTTAAAAGAGTGGTGTTCATGGTTCTAGCAGCTAATAGGTAACAGGAACCTTGAAACAGTATTCCTAATATTCTACCGAAAATTACCACTCTGGTGGTTAACAGGGATTGTTGTTGTTAGGTGTCATCTAATCAATTCAGACTCATAGCAACCCTATGCACAACAGAACAAAAGATCACCCAGTCCCGGACCATCCTCACAATTGTGATAACTCTTGAGCTGCAATGTGCTGCCACTGTGCCAATCCATCTCATTGGGGGTTCTTCCTCTTTTTCACTGATCTGCCACTTTACCAACCGTAATATCCTTCTCCAGGGTCTGGTCCCTCCTGAAAGTATGTCTGAAGTATGAGAAATCTGGCCATGCTGGCTTCTAAGGAACATTCTGACTTTACCTCTTGCAACACAGTTGTTTGCTCTTCTGTACCAGTCCATGGTACTTTCAATATTCTTCTCCAACACCATAACTCAAATTCATCAATTCTATGGTCTTCATTATTCATTGTCCAACTTTCACATGTGTATGAGGTGACTGAAAATACCATGGCTTGGGTCAGGAACACCTTAGTCTTCAAACTGACATCTTTACTCTTGAACACTTCAAAGAGGTCTTGCTCAGCAGATTTGCCTAATGCAATATGTCATTTGAATTCTTGAATGCTGCTTTCATTAGTGTTGATTGTGGATCCAAGCAAAATAAAGTCTTTGATAGCTTCAATCTTTGCTCCATTTATCATGATGTTATTTACTGTCCAGTTGTTAGGGATTTTTTAACTTTTTGAGGTGCAATCCATACTAAAGGCTGTAGACTTTGATCTTCATCAGTAAATATTTTAAGTCCTCTTTGCTTCCAGCAAGAAAGATTGTATCATCTTTTATCACACGTTGCTAATGAGCCTACCTTCAATTTTGATGCCACAATCTTTTTCATATAATCCAGTGTCTCAGACTATTTTCTCAGCATACAGATTGAGTAAGTCTGATGAAAAAAATGCAGTCATAGTGCATTTTAAGCCATCCAGTATTCCCTTGTTCTGTTTAAATGACTGCCTCTTGGTCTATGTACTGGTTCCTCTTGAGCACAATTAAATGTTCTGGAATACCCATTCCTCGCAACATTACCCATTAGTTTGTCATGATCCACAGTCAAAAGCTTTTACATAGTCAATAAAGCACAAGTAAACATCTTTCTGTTATTCTATGCTTTCAGTTAAAAGCCATCTGAAATCAATGATATATACCTAGTTCCACATCCTCTTCGGAATCTGCTTTAGTTTCTGGCAGTTCCCAGTCAATACTCCCTCATTTCTTCCACTAGTTGTAGCATCTGTATGGTAAATAGCATGTTTCAGAGTCTCTTCTGACATCCACTTTGGTCTTTTCTTTCATTTCTGTCTATTATTCTTAATGTCACACCACAGTTTTTCTGGTGTTGAATCTTCAGTGTCTAATACATCAAATCTGTTCTTGAGATGGTCTCTAAATTCAGGTGGGATATATTCAAGGTCATGTCTGACTCTCATGGACTTGTTTTAATTTTCTACAGCTTCTGCCTGAACTTGCATAGGAGCAATTGATGATGGCTTGCTACACACTTGGCATCTGTTTGTTTGGGCCGATGATGGATTTTCCATCATCTCTTCCCAAAGATGTAATTAATTTGATTCCTGTGTATTACATCTGGAAAAGTCTATGTGTATAAAAGTCACCTTTTATTTTGGTTTTTTGTGTTGTTGTTTTTTTAAGTATTTGCAATGTAAAAGTAATAGCTAAAAGTCATATCAGTCAATAGCTAACATCATTTCTATCATCAAGGCCATATTTTCCAATTATTGATCCTTCTTTTTTTTCCAGTCTTCACATTCCAATCACCAGGACTCATCAATGCATCTAGACTGCATGCTTGTTCCATTTCAGACTGAAGAAGTTGGTACAATTCTTCAATTTCATCATCACTGGCTTTAGGGTTTGGTGTGTAAATTTGAATAATAATGTTATTAACTGGTCTTCCTTTCAAGCATATGGATATTATCCTATCACAGAGAGCATTGTACTTCAAAATAGATGTTGAAATGTACTTTTTGATGATGAAAGTGATGTTATCACTCTTCAATTTGATGTTCCAGACATGAATTGGCTAATCCAAAGTTTCTAATATCAGTGCATTTTAGCTCACTAATGCCTAGGATATTGATCTTTAGGCATTTCATTTCATTTTTACAATTTCCAGTTTTCCTAGATTCACATGTTGTACAATCCACAGTCCAATTACTAAAGGATGTTTACAGATGTTTCTCCTCATTTTGAATTGTGCCCTATCAACAAATGAAGTTCCCGGAATTTTGTTCCATTCATGTCATTAAGGTCAACTCTACTTTGAGGAGGCAGCTGTTACCCAGTTGGTTCTTGAGTGCCTTCCAGCCTGAAAAGTTCATCTTCTGGCCCTACAGCTGACACTGGCCAGACCTTATATATATGGTTTTCAGTGTCTAACCATTCAGAAGTAGTCTGCCTCTCCTTTCTCCTAATCTGCCTTAATCTGAAAGTTCCTCTGAAACCTGTCCACCATGGGTAACCCTGTTATTATTGTTGTTAAGAGCCATCAAGTTGGTTCTGACCATGTACAGGGTTTTCAAAGAGCGACTAGTGGGTTTGAACCACCAGTATTGCAGTTAGAAGTCCAGTGCTTATCCCACAGCACCACACCAGGACTCCTGGATGTTTGAAATAACAGTGGCACAGCTTCCAGCATCACAGTAACACACAAACCACCACCACACAACAAAATGACAGACGAGTAGTAGTGTGTGGTCTGGTGGTTAAGAGAGAAGACAGACCTGGGTTTCCATTGCATTCCCACCATTTACTGACTATATTAGATTGAACAAGTTAGGTAACTTTCTAAGCTTGAAGTTCTTCATTTGTAGAATGGAAATGATGGTAACAGAACCAGAATTGTTGTAAGTGTTAGGAAAGAGAATATATATGAAGGTATTATTTCAATGCCTGGAGAGAATAAGTTTTCAATTTTTATGGGTAAGTATCATAGGAGTGCTGGTATGGTGCTGCAGGATAATGCACTGAACTGCAATGTCAGTTTGAACTGCAATGTAGGTGGTTCAAACCCACCAGCTGCTCTTCCGAAGCCCTATACATGGTTGCTATGGGTTGGAACCAACCCAACAGCACTTAACAACAACAGCAGCATAATATAACAGAAATTATACAATTTGGATCCAGAGAGAACATTAACAGGATGCATAATGTCCTTTGTTACTATTTTAATGGAACTAAGCAAATACAGAATTATCTCCAGGAAAGGAATATTAGAAAGGTTGCATTCTGTGGGAAGCCAGAGCCTTCCAAAGCTCATGACTACCTTGAGACCAAACTTGCCTAGCAACAATAACGTCAGCACTAGAAACTTACAGGTGACTGTAGCTGAGCCATTCCGGGGAAAAGGAAACTTGTGTGCTAGCCAAACCACAATGACTTGCAGATTTGCCCTATATAAGATTGGAACTTTTTAACAAACTTTGTCACTTGCCATCAGCATGTGTCCCTTACCTGATCACTGATTCCCCACCTCTCCCTCGAGTAACCCGCAGTCGGAGCAGGACTCCGATAGCATTCTTTATTGAATAAAGTGAAGAAGGTAGAACCAGAGTGGAGGGTGGCAAGGTGTCGTAGAGTTTCTCCAGGAAAGTCATGACAATGTATTAATTGTCACACTAAATCTTGAACCCTAGTAAAGATATTCAAGCTTTAAACAGGAATAAAAAGCTCTCCCCAATGTGACATAGACCAGAATGCTGGCAGAAAGAGAACTGTTCAGTTCATCCAACCAGTGTGTACCACTGGGCATCACCGTCAGTGCAGTGATATGTTATGAAATACTCCACAGCCTCAGACAAGTCTAGAAAGAATGCATGCCAAGATCTATAAAGGATCTGAAGTTTTATTCTATGGCCAGCTAGCAAGTTTACCTGCCACAGTTTCATGGATAACGGCAGACAACACAAAACTCCTGAGCCTTAGAAGAACACTTGATTACTGGAATCCTTAACAGTAGCTAGAGTGTGAGCATCATTTACGCTGGTTCTGCAGTATCCACTCCCAATTACGAGGACACGCACAGGGGCTTAGATTATACCTGCAAATGTGTGGGGTTAGATTACAAAACAGGAATCCTGAGCTGAAGAAATATATATATTTTTTATTCTGTTTTTGGTAAAAGTTTACATAGCAGATTAGATTGCCATGGAACAAATCTCTTTTATAATAAACAGTATAATAGTAAGTATGCCTGTCCATTTCTCTGGAGGATGATGCTGTATTTATTATTTTGGACAATAAACACTCATGTCCTTTGCTCAAGAAGACATTGTATCAATCAAAACTAATCACTAGGCAAACATTCAAGAAACATGGTCTAGAACAAAGGGCAGCCAGTGTCTTTGCTCATTAGAGAAATGCAAGACATCCATATAGAACTGTCACCTAGCAATTCAGCAAGATGAAGCATATAAAAACTTCTCAATTCATCATTTTGGAGGAAGAAAACACTACCTCAGAAATACCCCTATAAAATCGTGAAGCCTGTGTATCATGGCTTTGTTTTCTCCATCATAAGTTCCCATTGCCTAAAGCTAGACTGATCACTGTAGGAGCCAGCACTAACAATTTACTTAACATCAGCTTAACCAAGCCAAGAAAACACTCCTCCGGATCTGCCAGATGGTTTGGGGCTTGATGCTCTGCGTCCTCACAGCTGCCTAGATCAGCTCGTGTTCCTTGGAGTAGGTGACTGATACCCTGGGTAATGAAAATTGATTGATAATTTCTTTCACCTGAACACTTTTCTCTACGGACACAATGGGCAAACTCGTAAGACAGTTTATTTCCCACCACCCAATGACCGAATGGTTATGGCAGAACACAAGAG
Organism: Chrysochloris asiatica; assembly: GCF_000296735.1. Classification (NCBI taxonomy): domain Eukaryota; kingdom Metazoa; phylum Chordata; class Mammalia; order Afrosoricida; family Chrysochloridae; genus Chrysochloris; species Chrysochloris asiatica. Next base: position 9,082,047 of record NW_006408585.1, read on the forward strand.
CACAGTGTATAATGGATACCAGGAGTCTCGGTGGAAAACCCTGGGTTGTAGGGTTTCATGGAGGTGGCAGCACAAACTATGAAGAAGAGGTATTCCATCAAGGTGGTTGCAGCTGGTCCATGGTGGTCTGGGGCAAATTGGTGTCCCCTGAGCTGCTCTTTCAAGGCCCTGCCTTTTCCTAAGAACTTTTTTACCAATTGATTCCCCAGTCCTTCCCATCAGAATTTGTTCTTGGAAAAACATGTGATGTCAAAAAGACTTGGCCTTGTTACGATTTAAGGTGATCTTTTACTAGAGGGAGAAGACTTGATTTTTAAACCCACTCTTCTAATCAAGAAATGTCAGCATTTCCCATCATAGCACACCTCCATATAGTGATTGTTAGGTGCCAGGCACTGGTTTAAGTGGAGTGGAAATGTTTGTTGTTATTATTAAGTGCTGAGTCCTGGTGTGGCACTGTGGGTTAATGCGCTGGACTGCAAAGTCGGTTTGAGTCATAAGGTTAGTGGTTCAAGCTTACCAGCCACTCCTCAGAAACCCTCTACAGGGTCGCTATGAGTTGCAAGTGACTCGACGGTACTTAAACAACAACAACAACATTGTTAAGTGTCGTCAAGTAGTTTCTGACGCATAGCAACCCTAAAAAGGGTTTCCGAGGAGCAGCTGGTGGGTTTGAATAGCTGCCCTTGTGGTTAGCAGTCCACAGCTTATCCTACAGCGCCACACCACGAGTCCTAGATATAGTTACTCATTCAATAATCATACAACCCTACAAAAACTGGAGGTACAGAAACATGTAATTTGTCCAAGGTCACGTAACTAGGATTTGAACTCAGGCTCTGGGACCTTAGCCACTACCCATTCACTACTCAAGAGAACCTGTGGGAAAGGAGTTTTGCCCCCATCATTGCCTGGCTCCATCCTGTAACTTGTACTCTAGAGCTGATTGATAAGCTATGTCTTTAATAACCACACTGCACTATTTACTTCTTAAGACTATGTTTCTTCCACTCCCTCACTGTCCCCCTTCATGTGTGCCTTTTGTGTGTGTGTTGCCACTGACAAAAAGTTCAGGTTCATAAACTATTTTAAAATAGAATTAAATACACATGGATAGATCTTGGTGTGGCACTGTGGGATAAAGCACTGGACCACAAGGTCAGCGATTCAAACTCATCAGCTGCTCCTTGGAAACCCTATACAGGGCTGCTATGAATCGGAACCAACTCAACGGCACTTAACAACAACAACAATGTTATATAGATTGGTGGCAGTGGTGCCTGTGTGCCACCAAGTCAGTTCGATTCATAGTGACCCTGAATGGGGTTTCTGAGGCTGTAAATCTTGGTAGGACCAGAAGCCCTCATCTTTCTCCCAAGGATTAAGATTCAAACTGCTGACTTTGTGGTTAACAGCCCTGCTCGTAATCTGCTATGCTACCAGGGGTCTCTGTGATATAGTTTTATTTGTTGTTTTTTTAAGGCTTTTATTGTGAGTTGAGCGATAGTTTACATAGGAGAATATCAGTTTGGGACTTATCCAAGCTTATGTCTTTTTGGTGTGGTGTTGTTGTTAAGCGTCGATGAGTTGATTCCGACCCATAACAACCCTATGCAGGTTTCCAAAGAGCAGCTGAGGAGCTTGAATCGGCGACCTAGCAGTTCAAACGGCTTTGCAGTCTGGTGCATTAACCCACAGCGCCACACCAGGACTCCTTTGGTGTGTGGTGGGAGTAAAATTGAGTTAATTTAAAATGAGTGGAATCTAACTCATGTTGGAAAAACAAAATGGACCACTGCAAAATTTATTTTAAAGCTCTTCTAGCTAGTATATAGGTCACAAAAGATTTGCTGTAATTAGTACAAAGAGGCCTTAAAAATAAACTTTCAATAAGATAGGGCTGAGTATGGGTACTTTTTGCAACTATTTGTAACTACATTTCTTCAAACAATAACAAATTACAGCTCCATCAAGCACATGGTAATTGAAGCCCAAAGCTCATTAATCATCGTCAAGAGGTCAGTCTGCCATATTGCACCTGGCACATTCCCCACTGGAGGGACAGCTGCAGTGTACCCATCCTCCTGCTTCAAAGAGAGGACAGCACTCATTTCTCAAAAATGATTTGAAAAGAGCTGTCCCAGACTCAGGGTTCAGGGACACGCAAAGGGTGCGGAAATTAACTCACTTTGAACGGCCTATTTGCCAAATTTCCAATGATATTGACTGCTTTTTGAGGAATAATGACTGAAAAGCCTTTCTCTGCCACCTTTACACCTGTGCTCATCAACACCCAGAGTTAAGAACTAACTTAGGGAACGCAATCAAAAGCTTTGTTTCAAAATCTATTTGATAATGGCACATATGTACTTTGTAACCTCCACTGAGTTTACTGCTCACAAAATTGCATTTCCATTCAGCATTTATCTGGCAGCAGATGGAGAACCTCGTGATGGTCCAGACTCTGCCATTACCTCCTACACAAAGACATATACACATAAATACACACTCTTATAAACACACAAGAACAGACATCAAAAAGGGGCCTTATAAATCATTCAGTTTACATCGTTCATTCTACAGATGGAGAAACTGAGGTCCTGAAATATTTTTGTGTCTAGTTAATCCCTCTATTACTTAAGGACCCCGAGTTTCAAGCAGCTTAACTGCACCTCACACTAGTTAAAGCAGAAAAGAGAATAATTGCTACAGGGATATGGGAGTGCCTCAAGGACGGGCAAGTGACCCAAATGGAATCAGAGATTCATAGTCTGCCTGTTGTCTTGTTTCTCTTTCCTCTACACTAGCTGTTCATTCATGCTTAGTACTTTCTCTCTCAGCTTGCTTCCTTCACTTCCCCAGATCAATTCAAAATAAGTTACAGGGAATAGAACCATTGGCTTAGCCTCATCCAGATGCCCATTCTTCAACCAATCACCCACAGTCCAGGATCTCTGTTTACACTGTAACATTACTGCTTCCATCACAGTAATGTTGACTGATAGGGAAATTCCCAGAAAACAAATGGGCATGAGACAAAATATTTAATATGAACTCACACTAGAATTTAAAATGCCTGACTCTAGGTTGAGTTGTTTTTTCTACTGTATCTTTCATCTCATTATTTGCAAACTTGTTGTTATTGTTATGTGCCGTCGAATTGGTTCCAACTCATAGCGACCCTGTATAGGGTTTCCGAGGAACAGCTGGTGAGCTTGAACTGCTGACCTTGCAGTTCAAACAGCTCTGCAGTCTGGCACCTTAGCCCACAGCACCATACCCAGACACCAAAACTCTCAACTTATGACAAAAAGAAAAGAGTGAGCTTCTTGTAAGAGCCCACAAGTCAAGGTTTGCAGGCCCTAAAATGCCAATCCCATTACCAATTCTATCAGCATTTAGAAGTGACTCTTGTGGCAAGGAAGACTACAGGTATATTTTAGGGAAAGCAGGTGACTCTTACTGTTAAAATCAGAAGCTAGAAGTCCATCTGCTGAGTTTACCTTTGCGCACAGTTGGATTGTACAGTCATTAAACAGGTTAGCCAAGAAAGATGTGCACATTATATAGAGTTCATTCTAAGGGACGTCCTGCTGGCCACCTGCCATGGAGATGATTAAGCCTCAGCACTAACGGTTCTGTCCCCCATGAAAGATGGGAGAACTCCAACCGGGCCTATATGGACTCAAGGCTAATCAAACAGAAGGAACATGGGCTCCTCGATGGCAGTCTTGGGGCTTTGCAACAGAACAAGAATCCCCAATATATGAGACAACACACCAAAAGAGGCTGAGGGAGAAAAAGAATCTAATTCACAATATCTCACTTACAGAAACAGCATTGGGAGGCGCCTATTCTTGTCACCATGCTACAGATGACAAGTCTGAAGCTCAGAGCAGTTAAATTGCTTGGCCAAGGTCACAGAGCCAGGAATAGCTGAACAGGCACTTAAACACAGATCTGTCAGATAGTTCATGTTCTCTCCACACCCCAGCTCTTTACCAATGTCAGGACTACCTGAAGGCAACTCTCCCTAGCCCCAGCCTACCTGTTCCCACAAGCTCTTACTGAGTGAGCTTGATGAGGTGAAGGAGGGCCCCCTCACAACCCCTGTATTCCTGTTCTCAGTGACAGGAATGTTGCAAAACAGGAAGCCATCACCAGAACACCCTGGCTAACTACTTCTTTGCTCTCTGGAGCCTTCCGGGGCACCAACCCTCTGTTCTCTGCCTTTCATCAACCACTTCCTATTCTTAGTGCCACAAACAGAGGCCAGCCCTTCGTCCATGTCCCTTTTACCCTCATATACCTTATCATCCCTCATTTAACTCTTTAACTCTATGCCAATTCTGTGACCATCCACATCTTAGGCCACCCTTCTTTGAGGATGAAATAGGAGGAATCACAGTAGAGTCAATACAAACAATTTCTGATTTCCTTTCCCCATCCCCTCTTTTAATGTCTGCCTGCTCGCTCCCTTCGTTCACATTTCCCAATTCTCCCTCAGCCCTTTACTCCCTGTGTTTTCTTTCTTCTCATCCTTCCTTCATTTTCCACCACAATGATTCCCCTCTGAACTTACATTATCCCCTCCACCACAGCTGGTCCCCCCGGCAACCCCACCCTACATGGTTGCCAGCATGGGAGAGCTGTGTACACCCCGGATTTTTACTGCCTGCACTCTTTCCATGGCCTAGGGTACCAGCACCACCCTCGCCTCAGTCTTGCCCACATGAAGGCTGGTGCCTACAATATTCTGTGAGGAATAAACAATAGCAAAGAAAGAAAAATGGAACAGGAACACATAAATATTTATATGCCCAAATATAGTCCAGAAACACAAATATGTGTGCTTTTTTCTTTGTTTTAAGTGAACTTCTAAAAATTTAAGAGAGTGCTGAATATTATGGGACTTTTGTATCCAAATTTTCATGCCCTCAACAAAACATTCCAACTATTAAAATTACATTGCAACTAGGGGACCTAACATTCAATCCTTTCCTACAAACAAACATACAAAAACCAGCCATTCTATTTCTATGAGAGTTTCCTTTTTGAACAAAGGAAACTTTTTTGTTTAAGGCATATTTCTTACAGATCTAAACTACAGTTACCAGTTCCTACTTTTTTATCAATATTCAAGCAGAAACAAATCACTATCCTCAGAAGCAGCAGCAGTATAGGAGAGAACACGCAGTCTGGCTTTCTGAACGATTTCTCAGATAGGGAAGTTCTGGTCCAGAGCGAACTGCCCAGCAAAAGATCTTTCCATTCTAAGTAGCACTGATACATGAAAACCATGGACTCCCTACATCGTTGAATTATTTGTGTTTTTCTTCACGATATAAAGATTTCACCAAAGAAGGTCTCTAAAAAGCTAGGTAGCCTTAAAGAGTTAAATCATTATTCAAGCTTTCATCAATTCATTTGCATATAGTTTTTCTGGACTGGACCACTGCCCTCAAAGAAGCACACCTGTAAGCAAAGCAGGAATCAAGAAGCACAAACCATCACTCAGATGAAAGAGAAAGAGACATTTGTTAGCTTCTGGTACAGGCTACAACAAACCAGCCAAGTAGACAGAAGACTGAATGGACAAATTCAACATTCTCAGGCCCCCAAAATATCAATCACGTTACCACTCATTTTGCCATTATTGCGCTATGACCTTTGATTTCTAGCCTCTAGTCTTTTTTTTTTTTAGGTCTTAAATCCTTGGTTTTTAAGCTTTTTAATGTTACAAAATACTTAGGGATTCTGATTTCAAATTTTCTCCTGAAATATGCCCGTATACTCTCCACACATTTTATTTTGAGGAGTGTAGGCATCCTGGTGTGGCTCTGTGGGCTAATGCGTCAGACTGCAAAGCCATTTGAACTACACAGTTGGCGGTTCAAGCTCACTTGCTGCTCCTCGGAAACCCTAAACAGGGTCACTATGGGTCGGAACCGACTCTACAGCACTTAACAACAGCAAGGTCAGTTCATCTGCCTTAAGCAACAGCTTGAGGTATCCCTTAGCAACTTAGGAAACTGAGGACAAAATAGGACAGAAGGCAGGTGCCAAATTCATGGTATCAAATGGGAGGGAAGGTTCAAAAAGTTCAACTTTTTCACTATGTTACAGACCACCCTTCTGAGCTGGAAGAACACACCCAAAAAGCTCTGAAGACTGTGGACTTAAGGTAAAAGTTACCTTAGGAAAAAAATTATACAATGTTGAAATGTGTGTGGGGATCAACTCCTTGAGAGTACTTTAGAACAAAGTTCTGCCATCTTGTTACGATTTCTTAAATTATACATTCTCAGACAATGAATAGCCAAGATGTGGCCAAAGCTATTTAGAAACACTTCAGAGCATGTGAGCATAATTTCATACTCCATTATAGGGATTCTTATGAAATTACATGCTGCAGCTTTCTGAATGTCAAGTCGGTTCATACTCAGAGTGCTCTGATAAGTTTATATCAAAGCCTTCAGAAATTAAAACTATGCCTTAAGACTAAACTAATTCATCCAAATTGAGAGTTCCCAGTTTAAACAAGAGTTTTCTCACTAAATGATGGACTATCCTGAATATAACATTCTTTTCATCACTTTATTTAATCCATTGTTATTCTCTGTCTTAAAGACAGGGTATCTCTTAATTCTCCCTTTTTTTCTCCCCCATTGAATTCACTTAAGCATTTTTAAGTTACAAAAGCAACTCCATGAAAACAAACTTCTTCATTAGTCTACAAGCTATTGGAAAGCTGGGTCACATTTTAGACCTCAGTTCTATTTAAAGGCAGAAACTTTTAGTGAAGATCAGAATGCAATATGAACTTGGGAGATCCAGTAGTCCTTCCTTAAGATACTTAGCTCAGCCTTCCTAACAAAGATCAGTAAGGGATCAATCACCTAAGATTGCACCACCTAATAAATGACAGAAATAAGAGAAAGACAGACTCTAGCCCACCAAACTAATAAGAATCTCCAATTGCCCACAATGATATAGAAAATGAAAAATATCAGTCGCACCAAAAAGGGTCGCGGCCATTTGCAGCCTATTCACTGCAGAACTGCGCCCATGACTGCCACCAAAACGCAGAAACACATTATCTTCCAAGTCAAATAATCTTGATTAGAGTGACTAAAGTGTCCTACATCATGTAAAAAAACCCAGAACCTTCAGGAAACCCAAGACCACACAGGGCAGGCAGCCACAGAAAAGCAAGAGCAGAGAAAGGGAAACTAGTACAGAGACACGGAAGAATGAATTTACATTATCCCAGGACTTCGCAATGCTGCACTGGGCAAGGGTCAAAAGCAGCTTTTCAATCCTCATAATGGTAAGCTGGTCACTCCCAGCTAGACCAGGGTCCATGCTCCACCCCAGAGCACTTTGCAGGAAAGGCACATAAATGTGATGTGACTAGCTTGGAACTGTCACCAGGAAAACCAGCAGAGGAATAATGACAGGGTAAAGAAAATTCATTACACTGTTACCCCCCTCAGCCTCAAAGCCTGGCTGTTTGATTTTGCTGATCACAACAGGCTGCTATGTGGTGTCAGGGATGGCTGCAGCTTGCCAGCATTTGGACGTTTCTGCGGGTTTAATTATTCTCTGGTAATAACGTCTCCCCATTTCTATGAAGAACAGATGAGCAACAATACTAACCCAGGGTCCTGCATACTGTGTGGGAGAGAGATACTGCTTTGTCCAACACATTTTAGGAATGTCAAATCCACATTTTGGTGTACTCACTGTAAAGCTTTAATACCAATAATATCAGCCTTTCCATTACAGATATTTAAATAAATGCTTTCCATGTGAAGCAAGAGTAATTATTATCAATATTTGGGTGAAACCAGAATATCGGTGACAGCTCCAACAGCTGCATTCAGCTTTGGCTCAGTAACAAAATACAGAAAGCTCCCCAGTGAGAAACAAGGCAGGGTTTGATGAATTCTACTCAGCTCTTCAGTTACAGATTATTAAAAGATGAATTATAAAATTGGCACAATAATGGCCATGCACATTCTTTTTGGCCAACATCATCCCTGAGGCTCTGATAGTCACAGAAGGACCTTTAAATCAGAGGACAATTCAGGTCTAACTCAAACAGACACTGTTTGTAAAGCTGCCACACACCATTAGCACACGTACGTCTCTGAGCGATTGTTCGATCACTCACCACAGCCAGCCACACGTGGATGCTAATGGAACAAAGACAGCCCAGAATGACATAGGATCTATTGCTTTGTTCTGGTCCATGAGCTAGAACTCAAGGAGATTTATGCAGGCAGGCAAGGCTTCTAGATGATATTTAACCTAAGGATTTGCACTGAGGGAAACATTCTACATCTTGCTAATCAGACAAAGGGTTTTGGCAATATATTCTTGTGGGATTCTAGATGGAATTCTACAAAATATGCTAAATATATTAAGATGTCAAGACCCACGGTAATACAGTTCATTTCCTTTCAGATTTATTTTTTCTCAAATATAAGGGATAAAGTTAGAGCATCTATATTCAAAGGATTCTCAACATTACACATCCCTGGATAAGAACAGCTGGTGTTCTTGGTCACAAGTTCACACACTACATCCTCGACACAGAGATGGCAGGTGCCTTCAGAAAGCACCCATGAAGGATGTGGATACACAGTTAATCCAGGAGTTGAAGGAATAGCCCAGTGTCTGCCTCCATTTAGCACCTTTCAAGGGTGACCCTCCTCTAGCATACTTGGGGACAACAGGCCCTCATTCATGGACCCTCTCACTGATCTCAAGGCTACCTGAGATCTTCCACTGGTGCTGTTCCTGAGAAGCTCCTGAAAGCTAGGACCATGGGTCTCCCTTGATGTGAGACTAGCCTGAGCAGAGAGAAACAATAAGAATATCCATCAGGGCCCCTCCACTTCACACCTCACTGTACACAGAAAGTTATGGGGATATAGTAGATTTTGCTGAAGGTTTGGGGATAGCTCGAAGATATCTCAACAGAGGAATAAAAATAACTCTGTCCGCTAAATGTTAAATGTTTAGTGTCCATAGAAACTGACCAAGGTAAGCCCTCCCCAGGGATTCCCTTTAGTTTACATCCAGTTCCAAATACCAATTTCTTATCTAAAAGTCCATTTTTCTCCTGGGAGAGAGAGTTACTTCTTCAATCCTTCCCTGAGGGAATCTCCACTTCCTCACTAGGACCAATTTGCTTTTCTAACAAGGAATTCTGTAAGCCTCCACAACTAACAGCAGTATGTTTCCAGTATCAGGATTATTCAGTCAAGAATGTATGTGCTTTCTTCAGTAATCCACGTTGGACTTTGATATTCCAAATACAGCCCCTATGGAGGTCTCTCCACTGTGTTATATATGGATAAAAAGCCTCAGATTCTTCCTTTTAGAATGCTATAAAAACTTCTGGACAGAACATGTGTGCATGGTTTGTTGTTGTTGTTGTGAAGTGCCGTAGAGTCGGTTCTGATCCATAGCGACCCTGTATAGAGTTTCCTAGGAGCAGCTGGTGAGCTTGAATTGCCGCCTTGCAGTTCAAACAGCTTTGCAGTCTGGTGCATTAACCTACAGTGCCACACCAGGACTCCCCAAAAACACAAATAGCTTTCTGAAACAGTGCAGTTCAAATCTATAGGAACGCAAGCCTCTCTGAAGACGCCTGTACCTCCATGTCCTTGAAGATGTGGGGTGAGCATGATGAAAAGGCCTCAGCATTTCTCAGTAGAGGTGTGGCATGTTGAGAACTTTCCAATCGTATTCTAACATCAACTCTTAAGTTAGAGAAAAATTCAGGGTGCTGTACTGGAAATACTCATCATCCTAAAAATATTTTCTTCAAACAAACAAAACTGTCTATCAGGATTTTTCATAACCACAATGGAAAGAGTATTTTATGTTTTTGTAAACAGAGATTTTAGTTTGTCTTTTCGTTGTCTTCCTATTCCTGACCAAACCCAGGAGTCCAGCTAGGTATGGGCAATGGGTACATCGTAGCATTCTTTCTAACAGCAGTTACCTTCCCCAGAGTCTCACCCTGAGACTGGCCTTACCAATATTGATCACATGTTGGTGCCTGATTAACTTCTACAGTACAATAGATCAGTGGATTGGGTAGCTTAGGACAAAAGGGTTGTCCCAGGCCCCACTTGGCCTCACAGGACATAGTGTAAGCAATATCTTGGCACACCCACAACCTCTATACAACACCCCAAGGAATCATAGCATACCTGCTGGGAAGCTGCCCACAGCTAGACAAAACACACACACACACACACACAAAAACAGCCAAAGTTGTGTGTATGTGTGAGTGTGTGGGTGTCCCTTAAGCCAGATCAAATTTTTAGGCAAAACCTCCAACATTATTGGCAAGGAGGAGGAGAAAAATGTAAAGAGAGATTCTCCACTGTCAGCAGTAAATAACCAAAGGCTGGTCTGAGAAGTTGGACTGTGGTTTAGGTACATCTGTAGTAACTGGCCTTTAAAATTCAAAGAGACATTCTCTCTGACTTCACTGTGACTGCTCCCAAGTTGAGAAACTGTGATCTAGAAAGTTAACCAGAGAGACTGAGTACTCTCTTTATGGAGTAAAAAAAAGTTATTAAAAGCTAGAAAAACCTTATTCGTTTTTGTTGTTTTTTATTTTTATTGTTTTACCTAAGAAGTTAAAGAACAATGTGGACAGAATTCTAGTCTTAGCCTTCTTAATAAACATAAAAAATCCCATTACATGAGAATGTTGTTGTTGTTGTCAAGGGCCGTCGAGTGAGTTTTAACACAGAGTGACCCGGTATAGAGTTTCCAAGGAGCAACTGGTGAGTTTGAACGCAGGTCGTGGCAGTTCGAACTGACTTTGTGGTACAGAGCTTATCCTATAGTGCCACACCAGGATGCTTGCACCCAAGTGCTTGTTAACTGTCACTGAAGAATAAGGACAGTGTCTTTCTTAGTCTTCAATGCATCCCAATTCTTAGCAGAATGTTTGACATATTGTTGTTGTTGTTGTTGTTATGTGCTGTTGAATCGATTCCAACTCATAACAATCCTGTATAGGGTTTTAGAGGAGTGGTTAGTGAGTTTGAACTACCAGCCTTGCAGTTAGCAGTCCAATGCTTATCCTACAGTGCCACACCAGGACTCCAAGGCATATAGTAAGTGCTCAAGAAATACTTATTAAAATAATATGTTCCACAGATTGAGGGAGAGGATAACTTTCACTGTACTCATCTAAAATTTAGTGAGATGAAATTCATTCCACTTGTCAATTACAGTTTAAGGAGATTATCTAGCAGGAGGTAGTTTTCTTGAAATAAGATTTCAGGCAGAAACCCATCTGTCAGCTAATGATACTGATATTAAGAAATGAGAAATCTCTAACAACACTGCTCAGTCTAACCTCCTGGCTATGCAGGGAAGCAGCAGAAGTGCCATTATGTGCTTACACTACAGGATGAGAGCCCTTCAGCTCCTGTTCTCTACCTTCAGAATGTGTTGAGAAAGCAGATACCCCACCATGAAGCTTCCAGGTCCACATGCTGTTGACACTATATGACACTCTGCTGGTCAAATTCTTCATCCAGCATTTAAAATTATTCTAAACATACTCACTATTTTCTTGATGCAAGACAGCAGTTGATGAAATACAAATACTTACGTTAGAATAAACACAAACCCAATTAAAAGTTCAATCATTTGAATATTTGCTCGTTTTGACTCATAATAATTAGACTAGAATGGAACTGAAGTTTATGTGAGCAACATCTATGGAAAAACAGAAGCTTGTTTAAACAAATATATATAGCATCAATAAGCAGATGTATTATTTTAATAAGATTATAGGAGGTCACATTAATCTTATTTGTAAGAACTAAATTTTAAGTACTTTTAAAGTGGTTATTTGCACATAAAAGGGCTTAGACTTTTAAAAAGCAAGACAAATTTATTAAAAACATGCCAAACTGGATTTTTCCACCAACGCTTTGTTGTGTTCTGTCTCATTTAATGATGCATTAAAAAGTGCTGACACTGAATTGGTTTCAGAATATTCTATAATGTTTTATTTTAATAGTAGTTTAACTTAGTCTAAATTAATAAGGTTTTATTATATGGAATTATTGAGGTAAATGAGCTTATGAACACAACTATTACTTCATAACCAAAGAATATGGGATTCCCAAAATAAAAGGCATTTCAATCCAAAACAAACAACCCTTTTATAAGCACCTAGTTTTGTACTTTCTCTTGAACTTGACCAACACTTTACTGTGCAAACAGTTGACTGAGTGACTTGTTGTTGTTTTTTCTCATCATCTATATTCTGAAGTTTTTCTAGTTTGTGTTCACTGTTCACTTTGTGGGATTTGGATGCTGAACCACATAATCATGGAAAAGAAAATGTAAGTCAGACCATGTCTCTGTTAGTTGAGACAGATGGATTTTTACCATAATCTTATACCACCCAGGCATCCTGGTGTAATAAGCACTGGACTGCTAACCACAAGATCAGTGGTTTAAATCCACCAGCCACTTCTTGGAAAACCTACGAAGGGTCACTATGAGTCAGAACCGGCTCAGCTGCACTTTAACAATAACACTGTTCCTGTTGTTAAATTCCATCGAGTCAGTTCTAACTCATAGGGATCCAGTATAGCGTTTCCAAGGAGCATCTGGTGAGTTTGAACTGCCTACCTTGTGGTTCAAATTGACCTTGAAGTCCTGCACTTATCCTACAGTGCCACACCAGGATGCCTAACAATAAAATATTACCCACAAAAGATTTTCTGCAAGTAATTCAAACATTTATTTAAAACATATTTAATAAGCACCTTCCTTGCCAAAACTCATGCTTCTACTATCAAAAAATGCTTTCTTTATATGTGAGTTAAATCAAATGCTTTACTAGTACAGCTTGAATTACTCATTTTCAAATGTATGGTTTCAACAAACATTTCTTGTTTCACCTGTCACATACCAAGCACTGGACCTAGAAAGAAAAGATTGAAGTCCACCCAGAAGTACCTTGGGTAAAAGAACCAGTGATCTACTTCCTTCTACTCAGCACTGAAAACTCTATGAATCAAAGTTCTACTCTGACACACATAAGGTCACCCTGAATCAGAATCAATGCAGTGCCAACTGGTTGGTTGGTAAGGTAAGAAACTCATTGTCTAGTGAAGGAAATAGCCCTGTAACAAAGTTAGCAGCACTTATCAGAGGAGTCCTGGTATAGCGCTGTAGGATAACACACTGGACCACAAGATCAGTTTGAACTGCAAAGTTGGCAGATCAAATTCACCAGCTGCTCCTCAGAAACCCTATACAGGGTTGCTATGAGTCAAAATGACTCAACAGCACTTAACAACAACACCACAGATATACCAGAGGTAGGTACAATGGAGAACCAGCTAACTCTGTCTGATGCTAAAGAGACCAAATGGATTAACAACAGTTAATCCAGGTCCCTGTAGAATGAGATGTTCCACAAAATGACTGGGAGGGAAAGGCATTGCAGACAGCAAGAAAAGTCATGGAGAAGGGAAAACCAGTGGGCAAATAATGCCCATAATGATACCAGTTATTATCATTAGAAAACGCTAGAGGGTGGGTATGGGGGGATGGTAGGATGAGAAATGTTGGAAAGGCAAATTAGAATCATAAAGGATCTTTTATGCTCAGTATAACTCTGATCACTGTAATTCAAGTCAGTAGCTTTTTAATCTATTTTTAAGTCACAAAAACTTCAATAATTTCATGTAAACAATAACTCCATCCCTAGAAAATCCATATTTCATATACAATCTTCCCCTAAAATGTTCTGATGCCACCAAACTTTCTACTACTCAAATATACCATCCTTAGTTATTTTCAGCAAGTTTCATGCCCAGACTTTTGAATCCAAAGATCAAGATCCTCACTCAGACCTTCAAACAAACAATCAAAAATTAATATGAGATGAAATACCAAGAGATCTGCTTTGTGGCTTAGAGAGTCCTCTGGTTCTCTAGTCCTAAACTTCCCACTGCAATTCCCTGTTCCCTCCTATCATTATGCCATGGAGAAGCCTTCTCATTTTAAAAGCTCCTTCTCTGAAACCTGTCCTTCCTCTATTTTCAACCTTAGTTTGTAACAAGGACCATCACCCATATCTGCAGTGCTTTACAGTTTACAAGTATATACTACACACACACATTCAGCCCTGCCTAAGCTATAACATAGATGCTATTGATAGTCTCACCTCCTCCTCTTTCATATCTATCTATTCATATAAAGATCTGCATGCCCAAAATAGCTCTAAATTTAACATTTCTCCTTTGATCCTATTTTTCTGTTTTAAATAATTTCTACCACCCTCTCTTGGATCTTCTTAAGTCACCAGTTCTCAAGAATCTTTTTATACAGTCCTGGTATGGCGCTGTAGGATAATGCACTGGACCACAGGTCGGAATCTATTCGACGCACTTAAAAGCAACAAGATGAAAACCAGTCCCTAGAGAAGAACATGATGCTTAGTAAAGTAGCAATTCAGCTGAAAAGAGGAAGGCTCTCAATGAGATGGATGGACACAGTGGTTACAACGATGGGCTCTCATAGTAATGATAGTGAATAGTGAGGATTGAACAGTGTTTCATTCTGTTGCATATAGGAACTGATTTCATGGCACCTATCAGCAACAACAATAAGATCAATAAGTGATCAAGGCTAAGGGTGATGAGTAGATAAATTAACAGATTACATAATTAGAAGTCCTATTGATTTACCCCATATCACACAATCATTCTTAATTGCAGTTTGGTTGCTAATTTAAATATAACTTATGGTCCATTAAAATTTTCCAATCATATCAACCCAGGATGAAAATCTTAAACAGGTAAGGTTCCATGAAAGAAAAACAAATCCTGGGAGCATCTGTACAAGTCTTGAAATGTTTAAGCATTGATGGATCCTTTTCAGTACAGTGACTGTGTATTCCTTCCATCTTCTTTTGATGCTTCCTGCATCATTCAGAACTTTGCCCATAGAATTCTTCAATACAGCAACCTGAGGATTTTTTTTTCTCACCAGTTCTTTTAGTTTGAGAAATGTTGAGCTAGTTATGCCCTTTTGATTTTCTAACTCCATATCTTTGCACATTTCATTATAATACTTTAACCTGGTCTTTTCGCAAGCTATCATTTGAAATTTACTGTTCAACTTTTCTACATCCTCCTTTCTTCCAGTTGGTTTAGCTTCTCCATGTTCAAGAGCAAGTTTCAGAAGCTCCTCTAACATGCATTTTAGCATTTTCTCTCTCTTTTTTCTTTTTAAAGACTTTTTGCTTTCTTCATGTATGATATTATCGCATAACTCTTCCGGTCTTCAGTCATTGGTGTCTAATGCATCAAATCTGTTCTTCAGATATTCTCTAAATTCAGGTGGTAAATATTCAAGGTCATATTTTAATTTTTTTCCACTTCAGTCTGAACTTGCAGATGAGCAATTAATGGTCTAGTCCACATTTGGTCCCTGGCCTTGATTTGGTTGATAACACTGAGCTTCTCCATTGTTTCTTCCCACAGATGTAACCAATTTGATTCCTATGTATTCCATCTGGTGAGATCCATTTGTATTGTCAGCTTAAAGCAGCGAATACCAGAAATATGTTTATCTCTGCTCTGTTGACTATGCAAAGGCATTCAACTATGTGGATCATGACACACTACGGATAACACTGCAAACAATGGGTGTTCCTGAACAGTTAAATGTGCTTGCTCATGAGGAACCTGTACACAGACCAAGAGGCAGTCATTCAAACAGAACAAGGGAATGCCGAAAGATTCAAAATCAGGAAAGTTGTGCATCAGGGTTTTATCTTTTTACAATACGTACTCAGTTTATATGCTGAGCAAATAATCTAAGAAGCTGAATTACACAAAGAACAACATGGCATTAGGACTGGAGGGAAAGCCATTAAATAATCTGTGATCTATAGATGATACAACCTTGCTTGCTGAAAGTGAAACAAAACTTGAAATACTTACTGATAAAGATCAAAGATTACAGTCTGAAGCATAGATTGCACCTCAATGTAAAGAAAATGAAAATCCTCACAACTGGACCAATAAATAACATGATGATAAATAGAGAAAAGATTGAAATTGTCAAAGACTTCAGTTTTCTTGGACCCACAATCAATAGTTATGGAAGCAGCAATCAAGAAATCAATCATTGTATTGCATTGGGCAAATCTACTGCACAAGACCTCTTTAAATGTTCAAGAGCAAAGATGTCAGTTTGAAGAATAAGGTGTGTCTGACCTAAGCCATGGTATTTTCAGTCACTTCATATACATGTGAAAGTTGAACAATGAATAAGGAAGACTAGAAAAGAATCAATGCAGTTGAATTATGGTGTTGGCAAAGAATATTGAAAGTATCATGGACTGCCAGAAGAACAAACAAACTTATCTTGGAGAAAGTATAACCAGAATGCTCCTTAGAAGCCAGGATGGTGAGACTTCATCTCTCCCGCTCTTACTTGTTGTCATTTAAAAATCAGTCCCTGGAGAAAGACATCATACTTGATGAAGACGCCCAAGGAGATGGACAAACACAGTGATAGCAACAATGCGATCAAACATATTAAAAATTGTGAGGCTGGCATAGGACCAGGCCGTGCTTCATTCTGCTATGCATAGGATCCCTATGAATTGGAACCAACACCTAACAACAACATAACATGTGCAAGCCAGGAGCATTGGTGGTAGAGTTCTTGCCATCCAAGGGAGAAACCCAGGTTTAATTTCCAGTCAATGTCCTGGCCAGTTACCATTCATCTATCAGTAGAAGGCTTGCAAGTTGCTATGATGCTGAACAGATTTTAGCACAGCTTCCAGAGTAAGATGAACTAGGAAGAAAAACCTGGTGATTTACTTTTGAAATCAGCCAACGAAAACATTATAGATCACAATGATCAAACCCACAACCTATACCATGGGGATGGTATACAAGTGGGCAGCGTTTCAATCTGTTGTAATGGAATTGCCATGATCCCAGGGCCAACCTAATGGCAGCTAACATTGCAAATCAAGAAATAGACATCCCCTCCCCTCCAAAAAAAAAAGAAATAGACATTCCCCACTATCTGCTCAGTCATATTATGTTGTTGTTAATTGTCACTGACTTGGTCCTGAAGCATAGCTATCCTGTATAGGGTTCCCAAGGAGCAGCTGGTGGTTTGAACGTGGACCTTGTGGTTCATAGTTATACACTACTTCAAAAATCTCAAGGAAATCTCAAGAAAACATGCTATCTGAAGCCCTGTAGATAGATAAGGAAACTCATACTTGGAATAAGTGGAGTGTCTTGGTGTGGCACTGTATAATAAGCACTGGACCAGAAGGTCGGTTTAAGCCACAAAGTGAGCAGTTCAAACCCACCAGCTGGTTCAAACCCACCAACTGATCCTCAGAAACCCTCTAAAAAGGGTTGCTGTGAGTTGGAACCAACTCAACAACAGTTAACAACAAAAACATCACTGCCCTAAAAGCCTGGTGACACAGTTGATTAAGCCTTGGGATGTTAACCACAAGGTCAGTAGTTCAAACCTACCAGACATTGCACAGGAGAACAACAAAGCTGTCTGCTCCTGTGAAGATTTGAAACTTTAGAAACCCTAGGGAGCAGCTCTTCTCTGCCCCAGAGGGTCACTGTGAGTCAGAATCAACTCAGTGGTAGTGGACTTGATACCTGAAGGGTGTCACTGCTTCTTCAGGGTGAAAAGTGTTCACTGTAGTCCACTTGTCACCTAAGAGGCTGGCTGGTCTCTTCAAATGACAATCTCTGGTTCTGACAGATTGGGGTTCAGGGCTTTCCACCCCTATGCATAGCCATCTTGGCATAAGAGCTTCCCTAGGAAGGAGGTATTGTCTTGGATGAAGTGACTCTTTTTAGCCAAATTGATTCCAAAACAAACTGGCAGTTGAGGGCTGTCTGTCAACAACATTCCCAGCAGCAGGGCTGAAGGAGAATCTAGGTAACATATCATAGAATCAATTACACCGCCTGAGTTCAAATCCAGACTCTGCCAGTTTTTAGATCTGTGATCCTGTGTGTGAGTTCAGGACCACAAAAAAATAAGGAGATGTCAAAGCAGGATTAGACACACCAGGAATTTTTCTTTGGGGGGAGGAGGATGTAGGAGAGGAAAAATGAGTGGGAAGAGGTTGGAGGAGGTGTCAAACTGTGATGCAGGACAGATTCTGCAAAGAGGAAGAGGATGGAAGGAAGGACAATTGCAGACTGCAGTGTAATTCTAAGAAATTTTAGGCAAAGTCTATGGGAAATCTTCAAAGCAGTCACCATCAGAGGAGTTCAACACCTCCAAGTTACAAGCCTGACTTAGTAGGCCTGCTGCAATCAGTTATTGACTGTGGGAAACCATGGAAAGTAGACTCAACACAGACATGGTGATAGATTTCACATCATAACTGTTGGGGCTGTCCATCAATTCTGTGTGCAGTAATAGGAGACCTAAAGAGCACATTGCAATAACAACCACACCTTTTAAAAGTGTGTTAGGCAGGGCTTGATGGCAGATTAGGCAGAAAGGCCATGTAGCCCCCATCAGTGAAAGCATGGAAAACCTGGCAAAACAGATTCAGAGAACCATCCCAGAACTCTGAACTTCAGATAAAGTGATAAATAAGTGGTCTGAGTACTTACCAGGAGTAAGATTTGGAACAGGAGCAAGAAAGGACATTACTTCTGATCCAGGGTGGCCAGCAGACATTTCAGCCATTGTGAACAGGAGTGAGTGGAGAAAAGAGTAAGAGCATGGTCCCAATGCAAAAACCAGCCAGTGATCTGCAGAAACAGAGGTGTGTCTTTTAAAATAACTTATCACATCTCTTTTTTTTTTTTTTTCTCTGTCTACTCATCTCTGTGCTGATGAACAGAAGGGACACTTGCTCAAAACCCCAGGGAAGGTCCTATGTTATGCACACAAGGTTTTGCAACACATGGAATGGTTGGCACTGTTCTCTGCTACTCAGGGGAAGGATTTGAACCAGCTGCAGGAGGAGGCAGAAGAAAAAACTGATCCAGGAGTCTCTTCCAAAGTGAGTCTAGATAATCCTGGGTTGGTTCTCACTAGAAGAGATAGATGAATGAATTTGAGGGGAAGGGAGAAAAAGGAAAGCCTAGGTCAGACACATTGGTACAGTGGGAAATTTCTGTTGGCTTTGAAAGCAAGAGTCCATTATGTGGTGCTAAAGAATTACTCATATTTTCCTGTGATTTTTCTTTTTCTCTTTGCTTTTTCCTGGGTGTCCTAGCACCATCTAGAGATAGATAGATAGATATCTTTCCTGGGTTTTTATGACATTTGACTTTGGTGTTTAGTTGTGAAATTTTGCCTTGCTTCCATTTTGTGAGAAAGTCTCTCTTTGTGCCTCACTTGACAAGAGACAGCAATGGTGGCCACACAGCCAAGCTACAATTGCAACCTGTAAAGCCCCACTAGTAGTTCAAGAGTTAATACCAGTTGCTACACACTAGAACAGTGTCTATAGCAAACACCTGCTAAAGATACCCTGAAAGGAACTGTAAGAGCAGTAAACAGAAAATCCTGTCATCTGCTCAATTGAAGTATGCTTAAGAGTACTCCATCATATATTCATTTCATTAATACAAATACAACAACACCACAATGCCTAAAGAGCAACAGAAAATGTCTGCTCACATGGAGAAACAAGACAGAATAGCTCAAACAAATGACCAAGAAGAAGTGCTAGGAGTGGCATTAGAGAGCAAAGAGGCTTGGGAATTGTCTGAAGGGAAATTTAGGAGAATGATATTGAGGTGAATCCAAATATTCCATAGACAAGTTGGAGAAAATAAGGAAGTAGTCATAAAAACTCTACAGGAACAATCAAACAAAACAGATACAGCATTGGAGCCAATACAAAAACTGCAACAAAAAAAAAGATCCAGATGATTAATGCTAAAATGTCGAAATGGACAACATACTGAAGGACCAAAACAGTAGAACTGAAGGGATGAAAACTAGAATCAAAGAGCTTGACGATAAATCTCTCAATACTGCTAAAACAGAAGAACAAGCAGAAAAAAGCTAAAGAAAACCTAAGATTCATGTAGGACAGCATGAAAAGGAATAACCTGAGGCTGATTGGAATTCCAGAGCAGGAAGAGACAAAGAAAACCACAGAAGACATAGTTGAAGAGCTTTTGGAAGAAAATTTCCTACCATCTTGAAGGGAAAGAAGATATGCATTCAAAAAGCTGAATGAACCCCAGGCAGGATAGACCCCAAAAGAAAATAACCAAGACATCATAATCAAGCTCTCAAAACCCAAAGACAAGGAGAGAATCCTGAAAGCAGCTAAGGAAAAAAGAAATATTACCTACAAAGGAAGCCAAAAGATTGAGCTGTGATTTCTCAGCAGAAAGTTAGCAGGCAAGAAAACAATGGTGAGACAAACACAAAACTCAGAAAGAAAAAAACTGCCAACCAAGAATCATATACCCAGCAAAGCTGTCGATGAAATATGACAACAAAATTAAAACATTTCAGAATAAACAGAAATTAAGAGATTTTGAAAAGTTCAAGCCAGAACACAAAACATACTAAAGGAATTTCTTTAGATTGATACCCAAAAAGAGCAGAAAATAACCAGAGATCGAAAGATATAGCAAAAACACCCAGAACTCAGTCCAGAGATGGAACACTCCCGAGCAAAACAAAACTACAAGAATGAAATAATGGGATCTGGGAGTTCAGTCTATGATCAGGACAACTATAAAGTGAAAGAAGGGAAAAGTATAGTAACAGAAATCCAGGTTGTGAGGAGATCAGGTAGATCTCAGAATAAAACAGACTGTCATAAAAAAAGGAAGAACTTAATAAAATAGAGGGTAAATTCAAAGAAACTTAATACATCGCCACATCAAATTAAGAAAATTGAAGCCCAAGAAGATTATGGAAACAGTAACACTATGAAGAAATTGACAAGAAAAAACGTGCGTGCACATACACACAAAATGAACTCAGCCCAGGAGAGCATACAGAACAAAGAAACCAGCAGCACCACAAAAAACAAACAGCATAATGACAGCAATTAGTCCATGCCAATAGATTTACAGCCTTGAAAACCCTATACAGGGTTGCTATGAGACAGAACCTACTCCATTGCACACCGTAGATAATTACACTGCATGTCAAAGGACTGAATGCAACAGTGAAAAGACAGAGAATAGCAGAATGGATAAGAAAACAGGATCCTTCAATATGCTCTCTTCAAGAGACACAGCTAACACACAAAGATAAAAACAGATTTAAAAAGTTAAAGGATGGAAAAAATATATACCAAGCTGCTTGCAAATAAAAAATGAGCAAGAGTGGCAATATTAACCACAAATAAACATTAAGAAAAAAAACAGACAAAGGACATTCATGGTTAAAGGGTCAACTGAACAAGAAGACATAAACAATAATAAATATCTTTGCTCCCATCAAAAGAGCCTCAGAATGCATAAAGCAAACCCTAATAGAAATGAAGAAAGAAACAGACAACTCTACAATAATGTTGTTGTTGTTGTTGTCAGGTGCCATCGAGTCGGAACCGACTCATAGCGACTCCATGCACAGCAGAACGAAACAATGTTCGATCCTGGGCCAACCTCACCACCGCTGCCACCCCCGAGTCCATCAATGATGCCACCTGGCCGATCCATCTCGTTGGAGGTCTTCCTCTTTTTCTCTGACCCTCCACCCTACCCAGCATGACATCCTTCTCCAACGATTGTTTCCTCCGGACTACATGTCCAAAGTAGGAGAGACGAAGCTTAGCCATCCTGGCCTCCAAGGAGCACTCTGGCTGCACTTCTTCCAAAACAGATCTATTGGTTCTTTTGGCAGTCCATGGCACCCTCAGTATTCTCCTCCAACACCACAACTCAAAGGCATCAATTCTTTTACGATCCTCTTTATTCACTGTCCAGCTTTCGCATCCATATGAGGCTATTGAAAACACAATGGCCTGGGTCAGGCGCACCCTAGTCCTCAAGCTGACATCTCTGCTCTTCAACACTTTAAAAAGTTCCTGTGCAGCAGATTTGCCCAGTGCAATACGTCGTCTGATCTCTTGACTGCTACTTCCGCGAGTGTTGATAGTTGATCCAAGAAGAATGAATAATACTTAATACTACAATAATAGTGGGAGATTTTAATATACCACCTTCAAAAAATGATAAAACAACCACAAAGAAGCTCAGCAGAGACACAGAGGAACTGAACAACAAAATAAACCAACTTGACCTCATAGATGTGTACAGAGCATTCAACCCAACAGCAGCATGATACACATTCTTTTCCAGTGCACATAGAACATTATCCAGAATAGACCATGTGTTAGACCACAAAGAAAGTCTCCATAAATTTTAAAACATCAAAATACTAACAACCATCTTCTCAGATCACAATACTATAAAATTAGAAATCAATAATATGAATATCAAGAAAATAATATCATACATGTGAAAACTGAATAATACCCTACTTAAAACATGCTGGGTAGTAGAACCAATAAAAAGAGAAATTTAAAAATTCCTAGAAACAAATGAGAATGAAAACACAACATATCAAAACCTTTGGGACACAGCAAAAGAAGTGCTGAGAGGACAATTTATTGTAATAAATATAATACAATTTATTGTAATAAACCCAAAAAGAAGAAAGAACCAAATTAACACAACATCTCCAACAATTAGAAAAAGATCAGTAAAGTAAAGCCACAGCTACCAGCCGAAATAAATGAGATAGAAAACAGAAAAACAATGTGAAAATCTAGAAGATAAGATGCTGGTTCTATGAAACAATTAACAAAATTGATAAACCTCTGGCAAAACTAGCAAAAGAAAAAAGGGAGAAGACACAAATAACACACATAAGAAGCCACATGTGTGATGTTACAACAGAACCAATGGAAATTAAAAGGTTAATAACAGAATACTATGAAGAGTTGTACTCCAACAAATTTGGAAAATCTAGAGGAAATGGATATATTTTTAGAAAAACACAACCTACATAAACGTACACAAAGTGAAGTAGAAAACTTGAACAGACCTATAACAAAAGAAAGAAATTGATCCGGTCATAAAAAAACTTCCCACCAAAAAAAAAAGTCCAGGCCCAGATGGCTTTACTGGTGAATCTTACCAAACATTCAGAGACAAGCTGACACTAACTCTACTCAAACTATTCCAGAATATAGAAAAGAATGAAAACTCCCTACTACATTTTATAAAGCAAGCATAATCTTCATACCAAAACCACAAAGGACATCACTATAAAAGAAAATTATAGACCAATATACCTCAAAGACATAGATGTAAAAATTCTCAACAAAATCCTAGCAATAGATTTCAATAACATAACCAAAAAATAAAACACCTTGACCAAGTATGATTCATACCAGAGATGCAAGGTTGGGTCAATATTAGAAAAGCAATCAATGTAATTCACCACATTTAAAAAATAATAATAATAATAAGGAAAACCACATGACTATATCGCTTGATGCAGAAAAGGCATTTGACAAAATCCAACACCCATTCCTGATAAAAACACTCACCAAGAAAGTAGGAATTGAAGGGAAAGTCCTCAGCATAATTAAGAACATATATACAATCCCAACAGCCAACATCACTCTCAATGGACAGAAACTGAAAGCCTTCCCATTGCAAACAGGAACCAGACAAGAATGTCCTTTATCACTATTCCTATTCAATATTGTGTTGGAAGTCTTAGCCAGAACCATAAGGAAAGAAAGGGAGATTAAAGGTATCCAAATTTGCAAAGAAGAAGTAAAACTCTCTATTTGCAGATGATATAATCCTATACATAGAAAATCCCAAAGACTCCGCAAAATAACTACTGGAACTCATTGGAAGATTCAGCAAAATGACAGGGTACAAAATCAACATACAAAAATCAGTTGAATTCCTCTATACTAATAAAGAAAACTCTGAAGAGGAAATTAGGAAAACAATACCATTTAAAATAGCCACCCAAAGGAGGAAATATTTAGGATTAAATCTAACCAGAGAAACAAAATACCTATACAAACAAAACTACAAAACATACTGCAAGAAGCAAAAAGAGATTTACGAAAGTGGAAGAATGTAACATGCTCATGGATAGGAAGACTCAACACTGTGAAAATGTTAATACTATCCAAAGCAATCTATAACATAATGCAATCCCAATCCAGATGCCAATAACATTCTTTGAAGAAATGGGAAAAAATGGTCATGAACTTTATAGAGAAGGGAAACAGACCTTGGATATGCAAAGCACTGCTTAAGAAGAACAAAGTAGGAGGCCTGATAGCAAAACTTACTACATGGCCACAGTGGTCAAAATAGCCTGTTATTGGTACAATGAACAATACATAGATCAATGGAACAGAATTTAAGAACCCAAAAGTAAATCCATCAACATACAATCAACTGATATTCAACAAAGAGCCAAAATACATTCAATGGGGAAGAGCTAGTCCCTTCAATAAATGGTGCTGGCAAAACTGGAAATCGATTTGTAAAAGAATGAAACAAGACCCATATCTAACACCACATATAAGAACTAACTCAACATGGATTAAAGATCTAAATGTAAATGCCAAACTATAAAGATTATCAATGAAAAAATAGGGACAAACTTAAGGGCTCTAATACTTAAGGGCATACATAAACTATCAGACATGGCAAAAAAGACACAAACAATGGAGGGCAAAATAGATGACTGGGACATATTAAAAATCAGAAACTTCTGTGCACCAAAACATTTCACCAAAAGAGAAAAAAGGAGCCCACAGAATAGGATTTTTTTTTTTTTTTGCAATGATATATCAGATAAGAGACTAATCCCTAAAGTGTATAGGAAACTGTAACACATTTACAAGAAAAAGACAAATACCCCAATTAAAAAATGGGCACAGGACATGAACAGATACTTCACCAAGGAAAGCATCCAGGTAGCCAACAAACTATATGAAGAAATGTTCATGATCAGTTATCAGAGAGATACATATCAAAACAAAATCTCACACCAGCAGAAACAGCGAAGTTCAAAAAAGCAGAGGACAAATGCTGGTGAGGCTGTGGAGAGACCGGGAACCTCCTACATTGCTGGTGGACTATAAAACAGGTCAACCTCTCTGGAAAAATGGTATAGTACTTCCTCAGAAAATTTGAAACAGAAATACCTTATGATCCGGCAATTTCTCTATGCGGTATATATCCACAAGAAATATGAGCCATGAGTAGATATACGTACACCAATGTTCATCACAGCACTATTCACAATAGCAAAAAAATGGAGACAGTCTAAGTGCCCATCAACGGAAGAATGGATCGAAAACTTTGGCACATGCATACATACAATGGAATACTGTGCTACCTTGAAGAATAATGATGATGCTGCAAAATGCCTAACAACATGATGATGAACCTTGAGGACATAAAGCTAAGTAAAATTAGTCAGGCACAAAAGGACAAATATTGCATAAGACCATTATTGTAAAAGCTTAAGAAAAGATTTCCATACTTAAAGAACAATTCCTTGATGGTTACCAGGAGTGGAAGGGAGGGGACAATAACTCACAGGTTAGGGGATAGATGCTGAAAATTTGGGTGATGGGGAGGGTAATAAATAGGAGGAGGAAGGCATTGAACAAGGAGGAGGAGAGGGTTAGAGGAATGGGGGTAATAGGGAAAGACTTAGGGAAGTATACATGGACTAAATGGGATAGAGGCAGATTCTGATGTATGCACAGCCCTGTAAAAACAGGGCTTTGTGATATAGGGATCAAGACATAGTCTGAATAGGTAAAGGAAGGGAAATAATACTAAGGTGATTGACTGTTTTGTGGATATTGGTTTCCCTTACATTCTATTGTAATATAGACATTTAAGTGGACTAGAAAGGAATATAGGGAAATATGATTATAGAAAGCTTATGAATCCATCTTCAGCCTATAACTAATATTATCTAAAAGGGGACTCGACTGTGCTCAGGGAAATAGGCTTCTTGTTAAGCCTTGCTGGAGTTTGGGGCCTTAGGTATACTCCTGAGCCCCATCCAGAACCTTCATAAGTGGGACATTCCCCATTGAAAAGACATGTAGACCAACCCAGAATAGCCAGAGAAACAGAAGACACTTCTTGAAAGAAAGACCAGTGCGGGGGGTGTGGGGAGGGTGAGCAGGCTGTTTGGCTGTGACATTATCAAGCAAGTTGTTCCTCTGGGAGCCATCAAAGCAAAAAAGCCAGCCCATCATAGTAAACCCCTTTCTAAGACTGAAACTCAAACAAAACACATGAACAGTCTTTTATACGCGCTAGAGACCACCCTGGTCAACTTGTGAGTGGATAATGCAGCAATGAAGACACGGGCTGAGTTTAGCCATATTCCATAGACACTTGATGACCTTGAGATGAGAGAGAGAAGAGGACGGGCAGTCTGGTTTGAAGTTCAGGGAAACTTGTGAACATCCAAGCTCAAGGACACTGTCCTAGTCACTGGGGGCCAGAGTCCAGTGAAGCGGCCAGCTGGTCTGAAGTTGGGGAAGGCATGCAAGAACTCCCAGACTTGCAAATAGTACCCATTTGACCTAGCCTGGATGACTTGCTGACTAGAACTCAATCAGATGACTATGAAGAAGTTTGATACAGGGAGCAAGTGCAAATTGCTACAACTTGACAAACTAGACCTTTGCTAATGGATGAAGTTACCCAAAATTCCAACCTAAATGGAAGGATTCTTCATATCACGGATCAAGCTGCTTCCTCACTACACTAGGTTGACAGGGGCAGGCAACTTAGATTTTGGCTATGAAAACTGGGGGACTTTAAAGGCATGAAGTGGCTGGCTGGCTTACAGCTTTCAGGAGGGTGCTTAGTGTCAGAACACATGGATAAGATAGAATCCCCACTGTGTGGTTTTCTCCTCGTCAAGATGAATCTGGTGATGTGGACAGGATTTTATGATTCAATGTAATTGTTATCGAGACTAATGGTGATTGTCACAATGGCAAATGTGGAAAAGCAGTAACTACAATGCAGGAGAGTGTTCCTGTCATTTCAGGAACAGAGCACCCTAGGACCATCAAGAGAAAAGAACATGAGAGGAGCAAGGGATAGTAACCAGAAAAGTGGAGACAAAAGAGATGGTGGCAGAGGGACTATAGGCCCATAGAATGAAAAAGGCTGGCTTGCAAAATGTGCCCTTTGGGTATTTAAACAAATATGTATTTTCAACGTAGTATGTGCACACACAAAAAAAACAAAAACAAAACAAAACAAAAAACCCAGCAACAATAACAACAAAAAAGATAATAGAGGTAAATGCTGTTAGCTGATGGTGCATGGAGGGTATTGTAACCACTGCAATGATTTGTTGAAGATAAAACCAATTATTTGACCTGTAAACCTTCACTCACTCAATTCACAATAAAAACTTTAATAATATAAAAAGGCTCTTACATGATTTAATCCTCAGTTGTTGTTTTTTAACCAGCTTTACTAACATAATCCCCAGGCTGTTGTTGTTAGGTGCTGTTGAGTCAGCATCAACCCATTGTGGCTCTGTGTACAACAGAAGGAAACACCGCCCAGTCCTGCGCTAACTTCACAATCATAGATATGTTTGAGCCCATTGCTGCTGCCACTGTGCCAACCCATCTTCTTGGGGTTTTCCCTTTCTCTCTGACCCTCCACTTTACCAAACATAATATCCTTCTCCAGGGACTAGTCCCTCCTGATAACATGTCTGAAGTATGAGAGACAAAGTCTGACCATACTCACTTCCAAGAAGCATTCTGGCTGTACTTCTTCCAACACAGATCTGTTTGTTCTTTTGGCACTTGATGGTACTTTGAATATTCTCCTCCAACACCTTAATTCAAATGCATCAATTTTTCTATGGTCTTCCTTATTCACTGACCAATTTTCATATGCCAATTGAAAATACTATGGCTTAAGTCAAGCGCATCTTAGTCCTCAAACAGACAGTTTGCTCTTGAACGTTTCAAAGAGGTCTTGTGTAGCAGACTTGCCTAAAGCAATACATAATTTGATTTCTTGACTTCTGCTTCCATGAGTGTTGATGGTTGATCCATGCAAAATGCAGTCTTTGACAAGTTGGATCTTTTCTCCATTTATATGGATGAATTCACATGCTAGCCGATGATTTTTTTCAGTATATTCACAGAGCTGTGCATCCTACACCACAATCTAAGTTTAGAACATTTTGGTCCTACTTAAAAGAAACCCATTGCCATTAGCAATCAACTTCCATTTCCTCAACTCTAGGAAACCAGAGTTTCTGTCTTTAAATACTTACTTAGTTTGGACATTTCATATAATGGGATCATGCAAGATACCAAGATACGATCTTTCATGACTAACTTCTTTGAATTCAGTGGTTTTATCCATAAAAAATATAGGTATTAAAATTGACTATGCAGCAACTTGGACATTGGATTCCCAAAATGGGTGGGAGGTGGGGTGGGGGGGTGGCTACAAAGGCAAGAAGTGACTGGCTTACAAGCTTTCAAGAGGATGCTTAGATCCAGAGGGCACAGAAGAAGGTAGAATCTCCACTGAGTAGTATCCAATCTGTCTGGGCAAGGCTGATGAAAGGAGATGCAGATAGGTCTCTTGTAATACAGTAGTGAATAATTATTATCAGGACTGATTGTGAGGGTTGGAAATGTAAAGGTAGACTTTTGTAGCAAAAGGACGGGAGTGGTTGACTTTGCAGTCTAGGAGCAGAGGTCCCTGGGACTATTGAGGGAGAAGAGCGGAGTGCAGGACACTACCCAGAGAAGCAGTGAGGCCAGAGATGGAGGCAGAGATGATGACATGGAAAGATGGAGTGGCTGGGGGCTATAGACCCAGAGAAGGAGAGGGGTTGTGTTCTGATGACCAGGGGGCAGGCTTGCAGGGTATACCGTTTGGTTGTTTGATGATGCCTGGAGGGGACTGTAACCATGGCAATGAAATGATATACAATAGGATGAATGTAAAGCTAATGTTCTCCCATGTAAACTATCACATAAATCACAATAAAACTTTTTTTTTAGTTGACTATGCAATGGTGATGTGAGGATTAAATTAACTAACATGTACTTGTATTACTCTCTTGCTATGAAACCTTGGTCTAGGGCAGTGGTTCTCAACCAAGAGCAGTTCCTGCCACCAATACCTAGGGCACATTTAACAATGTCTGAAGGTATTTTTGGTGGTCACAACCAGGAGGATGCTATCTAGTGAGCAAAGATAAGAATGCTGTTAGACAACCTACAATGGTCAAGACAGCTGTGATGGTTAATGTTGTGTGTCAATATGGCTAGGTTATAATCCTTAGTGATTTGGCAGACACTATGTATGTCCTGGTGTGGCACTGTGGGTTAATGTGCCAGACTCTAAAGTCATTTTAAATTCAAGGCTGGCGGTTCAAGCTCACCAGCTGCTCCTTGGAAACCCTATACAGGGTCGCTATGGGTCAGAATTGACTCAACGGCACTTAAGAACAAAAACAATGTATATAATCAGAGTGTTGCACTTTAAGATAAAGCACTGGAATGCAAGGACAGTTTGAACCACAAGGTCGGTGGTCAAACCCACCAGCCACTTTTCAGAAACCCTATACAGGGTCACTGTAAGTTGGAATTGATTCAACAGCACTTAACAACATGTACATAATAGCTTTGTATTTTGTGATCTGTGTGCAACCAATCAGCTGAAAGGGTGTTTCCTTTGGGGTGTAGCCTGCCTCTAACATATAAATGGATATTCTGGCAAAACCTGTCCTCTATATTGACCCTGCACCCCTGAGGGCAGGGCACCAAAAGAGAAAGAAGGTGCCAATACAGAGAACTTACAAAGGTGTACACAGTTTGTGCCCCAATGTGACTTGATTAAACCAAATTTGGGTGAAGACCTTAGAAGTGGTCCAGTCCCTGAATCCACTTTCCTCCTAGTGATCAGGGATCGCTAAGGTAAATATGAAAGAGGATTTCATGATATCTAAAATAAAGATTCTCCCAAGACTCCGTGCCTTGGCTTTGCACCACCTGAGGAATTGGCCTGGGTCCAAGATACACAGTCTCCTTTTCCCTTATCCTGGAGAGCCCTGGGCACTAGCCCTAGCTACTATTTTACCATGTCTCCCAAAAGCCACATTGCTGTTTCTGGGTACAGATTGAGGAGAGTACTTACATGGGTTGTTTAGACTTGGTTTGTTTTCAATACATCTTATCCAGAGGACTATTGGTACAACTATTAAGGTAATTTGTGTTAACACCTAGCCCCATCATACTTTTACTTGTATTTAATCTCTTGGCTAACTCAGTTACTATTGTTAAGTGTTTCAAGCAGCCCCTTTCCTCACTCCAAATGACACATGCCAAGTGGTAGTATGACTTTTCTCTTAAAATCCATTGGCTACCATCGCTCTGAAACGATCTCCTGGAATCTGTTCTACAGTAGAATTGAACACCTCAGAACAGCACTACACACAAATGTCTAGGGGTATGCACTTTTCTAACAGCATGAACTCCACTCACCAAGTCTTTTCAGGATGTAGTTCACTTTGGCCATCATTACCTATATCATTCATCACCTACTTCATGGAACAAATCCATCTGTAAATCCTACCACACATTTCAAAGGTTTAATGTTGAGACCTCTTGGTCCAAGTCAAATCTTCCAACCAGATCTTACTTATACACAAGGAGATGTTGGTAAAGACTCCCAAAGCATGCGGAATTTTTCCAAGAGTTACAAGTGGTTGGGATTTACCAATCAGTCTCCTTAATCTCCTGTTATGTTAACAATCCCTAAAGCAATTAACCACCTTGGAAAATTTAGATTTAGAAAATACTTGAGTGTAGCAAATCCATTAGGCAAGAAAAGTACATGAACATTTAGTGTTTTCTACTTAAAGCTAAACAAAGTGGAGCAGTGCCACAAACTAAAGCCTTGAGGAAGACAAAGCTGTTGAATCCCTAGAGTAAGAGCAACTTCATCCTGGAACTCTCCCTCAGTGAAGTCTTTCTTTTTTTTTTGGCATCGGCTCTGCTTTTGATCCATTAGTCGTTTGAAGGGCTCATGACATCATCTGTGCATGTTTGCAGGACTGAAGGCTTCTTTTTGTAAAACAGTGAGCCATGCCGAGTCATTTATCAAAAGCAGCTGTCCTACATCTACACCCCGATTTAGTCTGAACTGTGCACACAAGCTCTGCAGCCACTAAGGGGACAGCCTTACCAAATTTCTACTGAACTCTCTGCTGGGATGAGTGATTGATGGCCAGTGATTTCCCCCTTGACGCATTACTCCAAGCAGCCCCTTCTTTTACAACAGTAACTGTTTCTGTTTGGTTCTACTGTATCCAAAGTTTGTGTTCTTATTAATAGCACAAAACATATTGGGGTGAGACAAACACAAAACATGGCCTTCAGTGCCAATCTTATTTGGAGGGCCAACTACAGCTGTGATCTTAGGCAAAATGATAGGTAAGTTTTACAGGATATGGTAGAACTTGTTGTTAAGTGCCATCAAGTCGGTTCCAACTCATAGCAACGCTTTACAGAGTTTCCAAGGAGCAGCTGGAAAGTTTGAATTCTGACCTTGCCATTCAAAGCGACCTTGCAGTCCAGCACATTAACCCATAGCATCACACCAGGACTCCAATAGTAGTAGAACTAGTAAGACTGAAATATACCTGGGATAAACAACACAGCTCTACTGCTTTGCCTACTATTGAAATACTTTTATTTTACTTGGTAAGTAGTTGCTGCTCTGAGCCCACCACCCACCCAACCTTCACCTGTGTGCCCCAACCCTCACTCCAACTACCCTGGCTTCCTTCCCTGGATCTTTGAGATCGTCCCACAATCTAGCACCTAAAGGGGTAAACCCACAACTCGTCTCCACTCTGATTTATCTTGATCCATCTGTGCCTAGCTACACCAGAAGTTAAATCATTTAAATGGCACCCCTGAGAGCATGCACTTAAAAGCAATGGTCGTAAAACTGTGGCACCCTGATGAATATTAAGGGCTACAATGAAATGACCGTTCTAGAAAATAACCACTCCTTCTAACATCTGTTGTTAGTTTCTCTGGTTACTGAGCTGAACTCCATGGATGGTTTGCTCTACTATCACTTCAGCCCAGTCCTTTATGTCATGGTGTTTGTTGTCATTTCAATTCGCTTCTCAAGGTAGCATGCATGTTAGCCATTCTTTGATTATAGTTAAATAAGGACAAAGCAAGATTTCCAAACAGTTTTTCCCAGTTCAGACATGGCTAACATGAAACAGAAATGGACCCCAGATCTGTCAAATGTGGGTAGACCAGAACTATAACTGGAATGAGAGACAGTATGGATCAATGCCCTGCTAGAAACGCATTCCCTCTTCTAGTAAACAAGGACAGCTTGTGCGTTGCATAGCAACTAAACTTCTTGATAGACAGAGTTGGAAACAGTGGTACCCAGCTCAAGATGGCAACTGATTGTGTGGCTTTGAATGTGTGTCATGTTCCACAGTCCAAGCAATAACCTAAGTTCCCACATCAGGCTCTTGAAAGGGCTCACCTCCCCTCTTCTGAGTCTGCATTCCAAGGCTCTGACCCATAATTTTTTCCATTCCAGCTGTCATTCTAGCACATCCACAGTTTACAAATCTGTGTCTTTTCCAACTTCACTGCAAATAGGTAGGTCATGGCTGGATAGGCTTGAGTCCCAGATTGAAGTTTTGGAAAAAAGCCCTCACTGAACTGATGTGTTAACTTATAAACCTGCCAGTCAGGAATTCCAAAATTGCTGGTAGGAATACTGAATATGGGCAAAAAGAGAACAGAGAAAACCTTAAGAGTTTGTAAAAATTTGTGCCAGAAAAAAAATAAATAATGTAAAAGAAAATCTGACAATTATCCAGTACATTTAGGCTGCAGAGAGAATACAGAAAGTCAAGTCTTGTTGTCCTTTTTGTAATGTTGTTATTGTTAACTTCTGTCGAGTCAGTTCTGATTCATAGAGCCCTTGTATAGGATTTCTGAAGAGCAACTGGTGAGTTTGAACTGCTGACTTGTGGTTCAAAGCAACCTTGAGATCCAATGCTTATTCTACGGTGCCATACAAGGACTCCTCTTTGCTGTATGTTGTTGTTAAGTGTCGTCAAGTCCATTCCAACTCATAGCCACTCTGTATAGGGTTTCCAAGGAGTCTCTGGTAAGTTTGAACTGCCAACCTTGGGGTTCGAAGTCCAGTGCTGATCCTACAACACCACACTAGGAGTCCCTTAGTAATAGGTTGTTATTAAGTGCTGCCAAGTCAGTTCTAACTCATAGCGACCCTGTATAGGGTTTCCAAGGAGCTGCTGGTAATTTTGAACTGCCGACCTTGTAGTTCAAGCTGAACTTGAGGTGGAGTGCTTATCCTATGGCACCACACCAGGACTCACCCTTAGTAATATAGAGGCACCAAAATCTTTGAGATTCCAATTAATCTAAAAAATGTGGTTGGTTGAGCTCACATGATCCATCACGTGAGGGATGTTCTATTGATGGGTCCAGGTACTGAACAGTCAGGAAAATCAGAGTCATCGTCACCAAAGTCATTCAACAGCAGTATTTTAATAGAATACATTTTGAAGTAAGTTAAAAACAAAACAAAAAACCCTGTGAATCTATAAGTGCTTCAGGAATGAAAGGGTCTGACCACCTGTTGCACATTTGCATGCCCACCCCACATAGGTTGAATTAAGTAAGAATCACCTGGGGCTCTTGTTCCACTGTAGATTCTGATTTAGTTATCTGGAGGGGACATGCAAATTCTCAGCAGTGGGTCACGCCAGAATGAACTGTTTGGAATCCCTAGAATCTAAAGGCTGCTGCACCTCACAGATAAAGGAGGAGGACAGGAGAGGAGGATGAGGATGGAGCAAAGCTACTGAAATGCACACGTTCTTGTGATCTTTACGATTCTGTTGTTGCTGATCCTATGCACAACAGAACAAAACATTGGCTGATCCTGAGTCACCCTCACAACTGTTATGTTTGGCCCATTGTTGTAGCTACAGTGTTAATCCATCTCATTGGGGGTCTTCCTCTTTATTGCTGTCCAATAATGTCCTTCTCCAAGGACTGGTCCGTCCTGATAATATGTCCAGTGAGATGAAATCTCACCATCCTTGCTTCTAAGGTGCATTCTGATTGTACTTCTTTCCAGACCTGTCTGTTTGCTCTTCTGGCAATCCATGGAACTTTTAATATCCTTTGCCAACATCATAGTTCAGAAACAGCAATTCTTCCATCTTCCTTGTTCATTATTCAGCTTTCACATACAGTTGAGGCAATTAAAAATATCATGGCTTGGGTCAGGAGAACCTTAGTACTCAAAGTGTCACCCTTGCTCTTCAATACTTTGAGATCTTTTGCAGCAAATTTGTTCAATGCAATAAACACATCATCCAATTTCCTGACCACTGCTCCCATGAGCACTAATTATGGATCCAAGTAAAATGAAATCTTGACAATATCAATCTTTTCTCAATTTTTAATAATGTTGTTTATTGGTCCAGTTAGGAGGATTTTGTTTTCTTTACATTGAATTGTAATCCATACTGAATGCTGTATTCTTTGACCTTCATCAGCAAGTGCTTAAAGTCCTCTTTATTTTCAGCAAGCAAAGTTGTATCATCTGCACGTGGAAGGTTGTTTTGCATTTTATTATAAATTAAGTGAAGGTTTACAGACAAGATCATCAGTCTACACGCAACAAATGATATGCTTTGTTTCATCTCAATGATTGTAATCCCCTCCATGCAACAACAGTTATCCCACTTCCTCCCTGTGGTTGTTATTGTTGTTGTTGTTGTTGTTGTTAGGTGCCATCGAGTCAGGACTGACTCATAGTGACCCTATGCACAACAGAACGAAACATGGCCCAGTCCTGGGCCAACCCCACAAGTGTTGCCATGCTTGAGCCCATTGGTGCTGTCACTTTGCCAATCCATCTCGCAGGGGTCTTCCTCTTTTTCTCTGACCCTCCACCTTACCAAACATGATATCCTTCTCCAGTGACTGGTCCCTCCTGACAACATGTCCAAAGCATGAGAGACAAAGTTTGGCCATCTTGGCCTCCAAGGAGCACTCTGGCTGCACTTGTTCCAACACAGATCTATTGGTTCGTTTGGCAGCCCATGGCACTTTCAATATTCTCCTCCAACACCATAACTCA
This sequence comes from Chrysochloris asiatica, assembly GCF_000296735.1. Classification (NCBI taxonomy): domain Eukaryota; kingdom Metazoa; phylum Chordata; class Mammalia; order Afrosoricida; family Chrysochloridae; genus Chrysochloris; species Chrysochloris asiatica. The sequence goes on from NW_006408585.1 coordinate 9,117,350, forward strand.
AAAGCATCTATAGTCTTCCGTATTCACTGTTCAGCTTTCACATGTATATGAAGTTATTGAAAATTCCATGGCTTGGGTGGTATTTAAAATGCCAGTGATATAACTTTCAGCATCACAGCAACACACAATGCACAAAGTACAACAAACTGACAGACAAGTGGTGGAAATAAATGATCCTTATTGTCATATTACAGAGATAAAATTTGTGAGGACTAGAAGAGATGATTCATGTAAAGTGTTTAGCACAGTGTAAGTGCTAAATAAAAGTTAGCAATGGATGATGATTATTACAGCACAATGGTCATGTTGACAATAATGGTGGGCACTAGCAACACAAAGAAAAATGTCACTTTATCCCAAATGATTCAAAATCGAGGAGAGCAGACAGATGCATGATTTAATAATACTGGTACAATGTGACGTGAAAAAATGTAGGATATATCCAAAAAGTTCCAGGACAAACCAGATTTCAAATATTCTCCTCCATGGATACTGAGTTCAATACATATCTCATTATTTTAGTCATGAAATATGGTTTCCATAGTTACAATAAAAACATAATTGAAGCAACAGAAAACATTGAAAAATGGATATAAAGTCTTGCTTTTAACAAATCTGCAGTCTTGCTGAAGAGACTTATGTACATGAAACCACTTAATCAGACTCAACTACTTAGACCAGGGAATAAGTACAAATAAAGACGATAAAGATTCAGAGGAGCTTTATGGAGAAACTGAACTTTATGGAGAAACTGGACTAATTTAAAAATGGGCTGGAATATCAAAGGGGATAGATGGTAAAAGAAAACAAGGTCAATTCCAGATTCTAACATTGCTGTCTAAAACTGAAAATTAAAATGTGTTCAATGTTGTTGTTAAGGGCCATCAAGTTGACTCCAATTTATAGCAACCCTGTTGAAAATATGTTGTTGTTGTTGTTAAGTGCTGTCAAGTCGGTTCTGACCCATAGTGAACCTGTTAGAGTTTCCAAGGAGTGGCTAGTAAGCTGGACCCACCGACCTTGTGGTTCAAACTGACTTTACTGTCCAGCACATTAACCTGCAGCACCATACCAGGATACAGTGATAAAGAATGTCTTCAATAGTGTGCTTCCTAAAATGACTTGAGACAAGGAATTCACTTGTTACTGGCCAGTTCAGTTGAGGATGAAAATATTACAACACTTCAGTTTGTTGCAAATCACTTTGCATTTATTTAATACTTTCACTTTAGCAAATTCCTTTCTGCTTTCACTTGAGTCTCACATGGGGCAGCCAGGAAACAATCTCTTCAGTTATGAGGTTCATTGCTGCTTCGAGAATCTAGCCCCTAGGCTGGGTCCACAGCTCAGTGTTCACAGCTCAAAACCACTAAGTAAGTATTCCTCATCAATACTTTTCTGAATGGGCCCTTGGTGTGGCACTGCAGGATAAGAACTGCTAACCTCAACATCAGCAGTTCAAATCCACCATCTGCTCCTTGAAAGCCTATACAGGAGTGCTGTAAGTCGAAACCAACTCAATGGCACTTAACACCATAACCTTACTGAATCAGAAAGCCTTACTATTTAGAGTCCTGGTGTGGCGCTGTAGGATAACCAATGGACTGCTAACTTCAAGGTTGGAGGTTCAAACCCACAAGTCATTCCTCAGAAACAACGTACAGGGTTGCTATGAATTGGAACTGACAAGGCAACAACTACTAATGGAATTGGGCCCCTAGAAAAATCTGTCTTTATTTGAGATAGACATTTGCCTAATGATTAGTTTCCTTCTTAAGTTTGAATCTGATTCGAGACTTCTTGGAAGCTAACTAAGAGTTACACAATGAGTGATCAATGTGTAACTGCATTCCAGAAGTTACCAGAAGGAAAGAATTAAAAAGAATTAAGAAAAATCTTACTGTCCAAGACTATAAAATATTAACAGCTCTCTTTTGAGTATGGAAATAGATGTACCATAATATATGGAGCTTTCCAAGAACATGTCCTCCCACTCTAACTTATTGGAGAGGTACAATGTTACTCTCTCAGGGCTTGGAAATGCATGACACACAAATTTATAGTATCCCCTTTGACTCTTTAGCATTTTAGTCTATAGTAGCTACTCTTGGCAAACCAAGGAATCTGGCTTCGAGTGGAGTTAACAGCACCATGTAGACCCAATACAGCTGTTCATGACCATAAGCCTACGTCTTTTCTCATCTGGCAGAGATTCATGTCTTAGATTTAAAGAACATCTTGACTCGGTTCTGTCCAAATATGTTTATGGTGAAGGCATTGATTCTTTCTGTATATTCTTCCAATTTCACTACTGCTTTTCAAAAAGGGAACTTAAATATCTGTAAGTTAAGTGAATTATCCCAAATCAGTTGGGGAGCCAAGATTTCACTAGTCCTTGTTTAGGAGCCAGAGTAAAGAGTTCCCAGAATTTATAAAGTTGGGAAAAGGCCTCGTTAGAGATCGAAGCCAATTAAGAATCTATATACAAAAGGAGTTTAGATAGCTCCAGAAACAGACTTCAGTTTGAAATACTTTACAAGAGTTGGCTCCTGAAACTGGAGAAATAGGCGACTATCCTCAGAAAGACAACTGAAATATAACCGAGAGAGAAGTCACTGAAACATTTTCTAGAATGGGGCAAGAATGGTTTTGAAGAAACGTTTGTCCTTGTCTCCCCCTCCCCAACCTGTGTGTGCATATGTCTGTGTCAGTTGTTGTTAGTTTTTGAGTCAGATACAACTCATGGTGACCTCATATATTACAGAATGAAACCATGACCAGTCCAACAGCATCCTCACAATCTTTAGTATGTTTGAGCCTGTTGTTGCAGCCACCATGGCAATCCATCTCATGGAGGGTTTCCCTCATTGACTTTACTTTGAGGAGACAGATCTTCCCCATCATATTTTGAGTAACTTCCAACCTGAGGGACTCATCTCCCAACACTCTAATGGACAATGCTCCATTGCTTTCTATAGGGTTTTCATTGGCTAACTGGAAAGTAGATCACCAGGTCACTCTACTGGACAACACTCTATTGCTTTCCATAAGGTTTTCATTGGCTAACTGAGAAGTAGATCATCAGGTCTGTCTTCCTAGTCTCGTTTAGTCTGAAAGCTCTGCTGAAATTTGTCCACTATGAGTGACCTTTCTGGTTTTTGAAACACTAGTGACATAGCTTCTAGCATTTTAGAAACATGCAACCCACCACACTATGACAAGCAGTGGTCTCTGTGTCTAATCTCTTCTTTTTATAACTCAGCAGTGATTAGATTTAGCAGTCACCTTACTTAGGTATGATCTTAACGTAACAGAGAAAAATTATATTTCCAAATAGAATTACATTCATAAGAGTTAAGATACCAACATACATTTGGAGGTACAAGAGTCCTGTGGCACTGTGGGTTAATGTGCTGGACTGCAGAGTCGGTTTGAACTGCAAGGTTGGTGGTTGAAGCTCACCAGTCTCTCCTCACCCTATAGAGGGTCACTAATGGGTCAGAACTGACTCAACAGCAACAACAATTTAATGCAAAAGTGATGGTTTCTTCATGTTTATCAAGTACTTTTGAATGGAGAAACAACCCTAACTTAAAGGAACTATCCCTCAGAAACAACCACTTTCTTTGCAAACATTCTGTGTTGACTAAGACATTTAGGCCTGTAAACTGGATATCCATATGGGGGTACTCACCAGGAGGAAGAATCCTAAATTTATGTCTGACTGCAAAGAATTATTCTGACAAATGTAGTTTGGATCATAATTTAATACACAGAAATTCTGCTTTGCACATCAATTCCTTGTGAGTTTTGTTAGTAATTTTCCTTCTCTTGTAGGCTAGTCATCTCTACATTCATTGAACTAAGTAAAGTTTCTGAGCTTGTGAAGTCTAGATCCAGAGCATTATATGTGGTGCTCTCTCCAAGGTACTGATTCCCATGGGATCCTGCCATGGCTGCCAGTCAGACTTTCTCTGGGCCTAATCTGAAAGGTCCCCCAGCAAGATGGATTGGCAAAGTGGTAGCATCAATGGGCTCAAACATGGCAACAATTTTAAGGTTGTTCCAGGATTGGGCAGTGTTTTGTTCTGTTGTGCATACGGTCGCTATGAGTCAGTACTGACTGTGTGCTCAACAATCTGAACTGTGGCCATCTTCGATCCAGTACTTCTATCAACACTTCACAAACTTTCATGTGCTTCCAAATCACTTGGGAATCCATCTAAAGTGCAAATTGTATTCCATCATTCTGGGGTGGGGCCTGAGATTCTGCATGCTGATAAATTTCACAGCGTGCTGATGCTGCAGGTCCAAGGTCCACTCTTTGAGTAGCAAAGCTCTACCTACTCCTAGTCAACACCTAATCCATTAAATTCTATCTCTCTGAAATATCTCAAGCAACACCCAATGCTCTAAGGGATCAATAAAATAAAATTAAAAGCCCACCTTACTAATGAAGGCATTTTATTGCACTTAACTGCACATGAGGCATGGCTGCAACTATGGGCACTTGGAGAAAAGAATTTCAGTTCATTTTCTCATTCAATATGAAGTCCCCCCACCAGCATCACAGAATACGCCACATGCTGGCTAAAGAGGTGCGTAGGGGAGGTAGAATTAAGTGTTTTCTCAGGCAAAGATAAACTGAGCTCTCAAACACTGAGAAAATACTAATCATAGTTAGGCAGGCTCCAATTCAAAGAAGGTGACCCAATGTTCATCAAAACAAACCACCTACAGACTCCAACCAGACATTTTAGAAAGAGATTTTGCTAAACTCATGTGTAGAGTTAAAAGAGAATTCTGCAGTGATATTGTCTCCAGCAATCTTGTAACTCTGAACCCAAATTTCCCTGAGAAGATTATTTTGGTTTTCAGTGATAACAATTCTTCTGAAGACAGTGTCATTTAATGCAAATAGGAGTTAATGTCACTTTATGTTTAGCAAGATCTAATTAAATACAACTCGCAACTCTTCCATTTTTTTATTAGAGTGGAGACTTTGAAGATTGCTACTATGATGATCGGAGCTTCTATGATGGAGACAGTAGGGAAATTGTGTGGGAATGGTGAGGTTTTCTTATTCAGTCATTGTTTTTAGAAATTAGAAAGAAAGAGGAAAGAAGGAAGGAAGGAAGGAAGGAAGGAAGGAAGGAAGGAAGGAAGGAAGGAAGGAAGGAAGGAAGGAAAAGCATGCAGATGGAATAAAAACTAGGATAAGTACATCTTACCCTGAATAAAAGAAATATTTAGAAAATAGTCCACCTCCTATTGACCCAAAGTAACATTCCATTTTTACCATATATGGTTTTATAGTACTTTAAGTAATTATGTCAGCTTACAATAGAAAATCACAGGGAATCAGGAAAGCCAGATACTGGCGTGAAGTAGGGGCTGAGGGAGATGTATACATGGGTGTACAGTGGTCCTCCAAGGAAAAGCCAATCTGCCATTGGTTGGATCACAGATCCAAAAAATGGACTAATGAATAAAGAAAACCAGATTAAAATGCACTGGGGTTCAGTGGGAATTCCCTCAAGGTGAGGTAGTAGCAGTGAGGCATACCTAGGGATCATAAAGTAAAGAAATAGATATATTCAGAGACATAGACAGTGATCCTAGGGCAACCCAATAGTATGAGATGAATCTTAATAAATCAAATAGATGCATTCTTTTTGGCTGCTCAGCACCTAATTGTTTCAGTTTCTTTATCTGCAAATATGGGGCTTCAGTGAGACCTTGAGATGAGACGCTTTGTTCTCTTGAACCATTCCTGAGTGATTAGTTATGACTATGGTAGTTCTCTGCTATTCAGAAGGATATTGTGTTTGGTAAGGTGGAGGGTCAGAGAAAAAGAGGAAGATCCCCAGCGAGATGGATTGGTCAAGTGGCAGCATCAATGGACTCAAGTGTGGCTACAATAGTGAGGTTGGCCCAGGATCCGGCAGTGTTTTGTTCTGCTGTGCATAAGGTCGCTATGAGTTAGTACCGACTCGATGGCACCTAACAACAACAACAACACGGTAGTTCTTTGGAGTCCTGGTGTGGCGCTGTGGGTTAAGGCACTGGACTGCAAAGTTGGTTTGAACTGCAAGGTTGGCAGTTCAAGCTCACCAGCCGTGCCTCAGAAACCCTATACAGGGTCGCTATGGGTTGTAACGGACTCAATAGCACTAACAAAAGCAACAACAATGGTGGTTCTATACTGGAAAGGAGTCTGAAACTGTCTTAGGAAAAGTTGACTGATTAGACTGCCAATGTGTTTATGATGGAGAAGACCAGGCAGATACATCAAATACTCAAAAGATTAAAATATTCAAAACCATATAAATAATTTCTAAGCTTCCTAACTTTCTATCATTCTTAGAGTTCATAGTTATATTTTAGACATCTTCAAAAAGTAAAAATAAAGTTTATTTGAATAATGAAAACAAGTCATCTAGAATCCCAGTGTGCAACATGGGCGCATATGTTCATGTAGGTGTATAACAAGAACAGCTGATTAAGTCCAGACTTTTGAGTTCCCGTTTTCTCTAGGGAAGTTCCCAAAACATCTCTGGCTCACTGGTTTCTGCCACAAGAGATACTACAGCTTTTTCTGTTGTAATCAAGAGTGAAAGGGTTCCCACTGAATAGTTTTCATCTTGTCTAGATGGGTCTGTCTAAAAGAGATGGTGGTAAGATTCTTATGATTCAATAGTAATTGTTGTCATGACTAATTGTGAATGTCACAATTGTAAAGATAAAAGTTTTGTAACAAAAACAGGGGAAAAATTAATCTTACAGTCCAGAAACAATGGACCCTAGGACCATCAATGAAGAAGAGCATAAGTGGAATGCAAGACCTTATCCAGAGAAGCAGCAATACCAGTGATGGAGGCAGAGATGGGGACATGGAGAGAGGGAGCAGCCGAGGACTCTAGATTCATGGGAAGAGAGGTATTAAGAGATCACAACCAGAAGGCAGACTTGCAGAAAGTGCTCTTTCATGGTGTAAATTATTATATATGCATGAGTGTTCAAAAAAAAAAGAGCTTAAGTGAATAGAGAGAAATATTGGTAACTGATGGTACATTGAGGGGATTATAATCATTATAACAAAAGACGGTGTATGCTTTGTTGAATGTAAAACTGATGATCTGCCCTGTAAACATTCATTCAATCCACAAAAACCTTTAAAAAAGAAAGCATGTAAGGATGTATCCATAACACTACCAGAGTTTCCAAGTGCTCCTGTGAAACAAATTAGTTTCATTTTAATGACACATGGAGGGGTTCCAGGTACAACATGATGAGGAAGTTGTAAAAGATGGGAAGGAAATTCCTCTTTCCTTCCTTGGCTCCCTTTGCTCTTGTTTAATTCCATTCAATATGTAGTTATTAAGAACCATTAGAAATAATACAGCTAAATGGCTGGCATTAAGGGGAAAGTTAGATATGTCTGTCTGAGAGACTGTTATATAGGCATTAAAATGAAGTCCTGGTGTGGCACTGCAGGGTAAGCACTAGACTGCTATCCACAAGGTCAGTGGTTCAAATCCACCGGTTGTTCCTAGGAAACCCTGTACAACGTCATTGGGAGTCAGAGTTGACTCGACAGCACACAGCAACAACAAAATGGTATAAAAATGGCCTGGTGGCAGCATCAAACCCTCTCAGGTAACTTCACAGGTGGTAGGGGAGAGAATCATTATCAACATCAATTGCCCAAAGCGGACTGCCATGAGGTGGAGTCAAACACATGTCCCCCTCCAACCTTCTTACCAGTTCTGATATCAGTAGCACTCTCTACTTTGTCGCTCAATTCAGTATATTATAATGGCCACGCAGAGCTCACAGAACATAATCCCAACTAGGGGTTCGTTAGGGAAGTAACAGATTAAAGTTCAGGATCAGAAATGATCTAAGATACAGTTCTTCAATCAGAACAGTCTCACAGAGAGAGCTTCATCCTCTAGGTTCCTATTCTTCTGGTCCCTCAGCCAGTTTCTGCCTGTCCAGGTAAGTGTTACAGGATACTTTCATTCCACCAATAAGTGCCTGCAGGCATCCTACTCCTCCAGAGAGCCTCAGCTCTCTCCCTTCAAGCGTTGACACATCTACTGTAGTCACTTTGTCCCATGGGCCGGGAAGCCCACTGTGTCATCTCATGCCAGTCTCCTGATCCTACTGCCACCATTTCTGTATCACTGCTTCTTACCATCTCGTGCCACCACTGGTGTTACATCTCTCTCCGTCCCTGGGGTCTAGGAGGTTCTCGACACAGAGTCCCCAGGTCCAAAGGGCATACTCCATTCTGGGCTCTTCTTTCTTGGTAGTAGTGAGGTCCACCTCTTCTCTGGGACTGGCTCTCTCTTAAGTGGAACAGGATGACAAAACTTACCAATCACCTTATTAGGGTCCCATACACCTTAGCTGCATTGTCCCATCCCCACAGGGGCTCCATACACTTTATTTGAATTATTAGCAAGCTGTCCTATTCCCTTGGTGGGCCACAAGTATCTTATTTGCATTCAATCGTTTGCTGGGAGTTACAAGACCATGGTAAGAAAGGCCACCTAAAAATGGTCCAGTGCAACACAAATAGTTTATGAAACATTTTTAATAATAATGCAGAATATTCATAAATGGCAGGAGAAAAATTAGATATACAAATGTACACAACTATTAAAATATACATGTTAGGGAGAGGGGAAAGGAAGTAAAAATACCCTCAATAGATTAACTATTCCTTTTAATGAGTAAATCCACAAGTAAAATGCTCTTAATTCTCCAAGTTGTTTTCAAGATTTCTGTGTGGTGCAGACCACCTAGGCATTGCTACTAATGTAGAGGTTGGGGGTTGAAACCTACACAGTGGCACCATGGAACAAAGGTCTGGTAATCTGTTTCTGCAAAGACTACAGTTTAGGAAACCCTATGGGACAATTCTACTCTGTAACACATGGACTGCCCCATGACTCAGAATCACTTCAATGGCAACAGATTCATACCATTTTTATTAAAGGAAATAAATTATAAAGAAAAACTTGTAGTGTTCAATTCAAGTGAATGTTTCCCTTGTTACTTAGAAAAGCAATTTAACAATATTAAGGGCAACAATGTGGAGATTCACCTATAATCTCATCACCTAGCAACAAGATCATTTTCTTTTTTGAGTGTTATCTGTAGAACAAGCACTGAACCACAAGGTGAGTTTGCACCACAAAGTCAGCGGTTCAAACCCAACAGCTGCCCCTCAGAAACCCTTATACAGGGTCACTATGAGTTGGAACTGACTCAAAAGCATGTAACAACAACAAAGTTATTTTGAAGTTAGAAACAAAAATGTGATTGCACCTTCTAAGAGGAAAAGTGTCTGCTGTGTCTGAAGTGTTAGGCTAGATAACTCAAAGGAAGCTCAAAATATTCTAAATTCAGAGGTATGCTAATTCAAAATTCAGAGGTATGCTATTGTCTATAGAGCAAAGACAATAATAATCACCAAAAGAAAACACTTTTCTGATTGGAAAAGGATTGGTGAAGGCATTCAAACAAGGGTGGTTTCATAAATGACAGCAACCTATTCAGTTCTAGTTAGGACAACCTGGAGTACAAACTAGCTTTTCTCACTGTGAAAATACATCATGATAATAAAGATAATCTAAATAAAAATGACCTAGCATTTTCCCATTTGCAAACACTTGCTTGATTTTAACATATTCTTCCCAACAACACTAGGAGGTAGGCATAGTTGTGCCCACTCTACAGATGAAGATACTGAGGCTCAGAAACATTAACTGAACTGACTTGTCCAAGATCACACAGCTAAAGTATGATTCAAATCCAATTCCCTAGAATCCACATGCACAAGGAGTCCCATTGCTGCCACTTATAGAAGACCAAATGGTTTGAGATATAGATATATATTCATATATTCATTCATTCATTCATTCATTCATTCATTCTATCCTGGAGGAAGTAGGGGAGCAAAGGCATCGGAATGGGGCTTCATTCTGTGAGAATCCCTGGCAACATTTTCATGAGAAAGATTTTAACGTAACTGTGTATTAGAGAATTACTCTTAGTGAACTTTCACAAAGGGAAAGCTGTCTGTCTCCCTTCGAGAACTAGAGGAGAGTAATAAATCATCTACCCATGCACTGATAGCTAAACGGACTCAGATTGCAACTGCTTGTGTGTTGCTAGAAATCACTTAAGACAATTTTGTTCTTTGTGAAAAACAAAAATTATCAACAGACCTGCAAACAAGCAAAAGTAGTCTAGAACATTCCTGACTTCCTGGTATCTATTAACCACCAGTCAATTGTGCATAGGTATCTTAAAAAATGAACAAACCAAAACCCATTCTGGGAAGATATTATAACTGTATTATATCTATAAACAAACTGCTAAATTGTAAAATATAGCCTGCGTGTTTTCTCTTAAAGAAACAACTGCATTTACTGACTGTGACAAGTCAGTATCAAAATGTACACAGAATTTAATGAATAAATAGAATGTTGTTTTTAACTGGTTTGTTTATATTGAAACAATATTATTTTGCGTCAAGTATGGGTAACAGAGCATTAGATTTGAAAACTCTGTGTTGAATATCATTTCTGACAGCTTTTTTTAGGATCACTAAAATGCCAATAATTCAGTCTAGAACTGAAGTGGATTCCAGAGAAAATTTTAATATAGTCTGCTTGCCTGCCAGTTTCAACATAGTTTCGGAGCACTGAAACAGTTTGACATATTGATATATAAAGTACATTTGTCATATCTATTGGTGGAGTATTTTATGTGATTGAATCTGTCTTAGGCCAGATTTTCTAGAGAAGTAAAACATATATATGTGTATATATATAGAGAGAAGTCTTTTATTAAGGAAATTGCTTACAATTTTTGACTCCTACTTCCCCAGCAGAAAAGAGAGAGACAGCCCCTTCCACATGTCCATTATATAGGGGGAAGGCCACACCCCCAAGGAAACAGCCCTTCAGTTGACTGGCTGCTCAAACTCACTTATCCTAGAGTTAACCATGCCTATATTAGGTTTCATCACCATGGGAATAGGCACATCTCAACAGCTAAACCTCTGGAAATTCTGACCTATTCTAGTTGACACAGAACCCAAACCATTATGCTATTGTTGTTGTTAAGTGCTGTGGGGTTGCTTCTGACTCATAGCAACCCTGTATAGGGTTTCCTAAGAGCAACTGGTGAGTTTGAACCACCGACCTTGTGGTTCAAACCAACCAGATCAAGTTAGAATAAAACTTACTGGGAACTTTTACATGTTTGTTAAGAGAATTTTGTTTTATCTTTTCTTTACAGTCCTGATTTGACTTACTACAAAGTCCAATTAATTATTCATAGTATTAAATTTAAAAACAAAACAAAACTCTACCCTATTGTACCATGAATTTCATTGATATGAATTTTTTATCCAAAGTCTTCTTAACTCCCACCAAGTGATTGGGTATCTTGTTGTTGTTAAGTGCCATTGGGTCAATTCCGACCCAGAGCGACCCTATATAGGGTTTCCGAGGAGCAGCTGGTGAGCTTGAACCACCAACCTTACAGTTCAAACAGCTTTGCAGTCTGGTGCATTAATCCAAGGCACAATAGGGTATACAGGGCTCTAACACTGGGATTGGTTAGTTTTGCCATCCTGCTAGGTTTGAAAGGAGCCATCTCAGAAGCAGGAACAGATGATGACAGGACCATCAAGATAGAAGAACCATGAACAGAGTATGAGATTCCTACCTGGAAAAGCAGGCAGCAGAAATAGTAGCTTGGAGAAACAAAACTGCTGTGGACTCCCCAGCCATGCACCAAGTAAAGCTGAGTATCTATGGGCAAAAGGCTAGCTTGTAGAACGTGCCCTTTGGGCATTTACAGATTGGCTAAAGGAGCTTTGTAACACCTGCCCAAGCAGAGGCCAAGGGGCCACATGGCCAAGAGATTGAAGACAAGAGTGAGGTATGCCTGTAATACAGCAGAGAAGAGGCATTCTTGACTAGAGAACTTCTGCATCCTGAGTTGTTTCTGATCCAAAATTGTATCCGGTTCACTTCCTTAATAAACCCCATAATCGTGAATATTGTCTGTGGCCATTGCAACAGATTCTCAAGCCCATATATAAAGCAGAGAGTGCTATGGGAGGGATGGTTGGTATCAGAAGAGGGCAAAGAAGACTAAAAGGTGGAGACATGTTTGACCTCCACTTCATAGGATTGATACAGAATTTAATTCTCCATTCCTTTTATGAAGCCAGAAAAGTCTGACATGGTGTCCACACTGTATTTGCATCTGCCAATTAAAATGAGAAAGACTATGTTATCAAAAAGTCTTCTGGTTAAAGTTTGTAGCATTATTATAATTCTCAGAGGAGCACAGAGACTTATTAAAATTTGAAGGAGCTTTTTTAAGTAGCATGTCAACACGATACAATACTCTCTATATATTATGTCCCTTTCTCCCAGCAAGAATTGCACCTCCATTGTGAGCCGGCATTACTGATGGGACTGTGTTCTGTCATTCCCATGTGTTGAGAAAGGAAAAAGTTTTGAAAACTACTGTTTTTACAGCAGAAAATCTCTATATGTAATGCCCAATGTAGACAGGTGTAATGATTTAGAGCTTTAGACAGAGAAAGATTCCAAAATTGGGTGTGGATTATAACTGAATGTAAAGAAAATGAAAACCTTCACAACTGGATTGAGAAACAACATCATAATAAATGGAGAAAAAAATGAAGTTGTCTATTTCATACTACTTGGATCAGCAATCTATCTCCATGGAAATAGTGGTCAAGAAATCAAAAGACATATTGCATTAGGCAAACATGCTGCAAAAGACTTCTTTAAAGTTTAAAAAAGCAAAGATGTCACTTTGATGTCTAAGGTACATCTAATCCAAGCCATAGCCTTTTCAATTGCCTCATGTGCATGTAAAAGTTGGATAGTAGAAAGGCAAGGTGGAGCTGATACTGCCAAACCACAGTATTGGCAAACGAGTACTGAATATACCTTGGGTTGCCAAAAGAGCAAACAAATCAGTCTTGAAAGAAAAGCAATGGCAATGTTCCTTAGACATGGAGATGATGAGACTTGCATTCACTTACTTTGGACACATCATCAGAAATAACTAAGATGTTTGGTAAAGTAGAGGACCAACAAAAATGAGGGAAATCCTCAATGAGATGAATTGACAAAAGAGCCACAACCATGGCATACCAATGATCCTGAAGGTGGAGCAGGATCTGGCAACATTTTTTTCTGTCGTACATAAAGTCAGAATCGACTTGGCAGCAATTAACAACAGAAATGACAATTCATAAAGGAAGAACAAAACTACCAGAGTGAATGAAAGGTGCTGATTCTTCTCCGGTTATGTATCACCCCAGACTCATTCTCTGTTCTTCTCTGGATACCTATGTCCCCAGAGAACATTCACATATGGACAGTATCATCTAGGCTTACCGAGCTCCAACACACTGCAGGATTCAGTCAATGAGAGGCACCAGCAGGAGATTCAAGAGGAAAAACAGAGTTGAAGGCATTTCTCCCCTGCTCACTCCCTATTCACCCTTGTGGTTCTGGCTGTGGCCTGGTACCTCTCTGACTACAGATCCTCTTCACGGCCTTACCCCTCACTGAGCCCCAGTAAATACTGTCCCTTCCATTTTCCCTTCAGCCACAGCAAACATCACCTCATTGTTGTTGGTCTGTAAGTACTTCAACATCTCTTATTGGCCCTCCTAACCTGCCCTACCACTCTATTAACTGTCTCCTTAATAAACTCTTCAAAAATCTCAACTGAGTATGGCTAAGAATTGATAGTTGTTATTGTTGTTGATAAGTGCCATCAAGTCCATTCCAACTCATAGCGACCCCGTACAGAGTTTCAGTGGAGCAGCTAGTGGGTTTGAACTGCCAACCTTGTGGTTCACAGTCCAGTGTTTATCCTACAGCACCACACCAGGAATCCTAAGAATTGTCCTAAGAATTGATAGTTGTTGTGAAGTGCCGTCAAGTAGCTTCCGACCCATAGCGACCCTGTATAGGGTTTCCAAGGAGCAGCTGGTGAGTTGAACCACTAATCTTGCAGTTCAAATGACTTTGCAGTCTGATGCATTAGCCCACAGGGCCACACGAGGACTCAATAGACATAGATTATTGTAAAAGATCCTGGTTATTCATAGTTTCTTATATATTTCCTTCAATCCTGGCCAAAACTATCTAAAATACTATACGATTAATTGACATTCATGCTTGACAGTTTACTAACGAATACATAAGTATTTTTAATATGTAATCTAAACAACCCCCAAGACACCATGTGACTGTGTCTCGGCTGGGAGCTAAATTCCAAGGAAACACAACTCTGATTTCATTAACTTTAGACAACATTAGCTTTAGATATGAATCTATATCCCCAAATTCCACATTCAATATAACTGCTAAAATTTCTCCTTTCCCTCCCATTTGTGAGGTAGACTCTCTCTAGTTCCACACTCTCTGCTTGACTTGTCTAAGATTCCCTTTCCTGACTTCCAACTCGGTATGATCACCAAGGCCATGTGAATGAAGAACTCACTCTGTTATCTGCATGTCACCTTACCTAGTCTCAGTCCTCTCAGAAGATAGCATGCAGCCTCCAAGGAAGTCCTGAGATTTTCCTCTCAAATAAATATCATGGACAGCGTCTGATAAAAGCAATGCTTCCTTTCATTTTGGCGAGAAATATGTTATATGTTTAGGTATCTTTCTTAAGGAGAAAGCCTGTCCCTTTGACTCTCGAGTTTTCAATAGTTTCAACAAGATTGCAGCCCCAGAATACTCCCAGGAGGAGGTGAATCGTCACCCAAAGGGAGTGACTCCAACAAGAAAGGCCAGAAAAAGTCATGCCATTGGAAAAGCCACATTGGTGAACGGCTTTTACTCGATGTTTGTTTGTTTTAAAGAATAGTTTGTCCACTAAGGAAAACATTAGAGGTTTGTTTTTGTTTTGTTTTGTTTCCTTTCTAGAAATAAAGCAGCAGACATAAACATTTTTTGAAGGGACAAAGAGTATCTCAATCAATCAAGACAATATGGTAACTCTGTGACCAAATCCATGAGGAATGAAAACAAAAATCAGTCAGACTCCTTTGTATAAGAAATCCAGACTGCAAGTCCTTAAGTCCTATAAATTTATCTCAAAACTTCAGGTCAGTTGGACAGAATCTGGAATAATGATACAAAATTGTAGGATAAACTCTAGCCAAGAATAATTTCATCAATTCTCAATGTCACTACCACAGCACAAAGAAAAAATTGCAAATTGCATATACTTCTCAAGTTTTAAGTCCCCCTTCTGACCAGTGGGATACCTGGTGGCACTCAACTGCTAACTGAGGCCTTATTGCCAACATCCTTAACTCCCCACTCCTATCACTTTAATATCACCCTTTAATGTGTTCCCTCTGGCAGTGCAAACCTACCCCAGCCACTCCACAAGTGAAAAGTGTTTAAAGATTTACTGCCAGCCCCAGGGGGTCACCATGAGGCAGAATCAAGTAAGTGGCAATGTGGGTCTTTGGATTTCTATATCTGAAAGGAGATATAAGAATCAAGTTATTAGGAGAACTCTATTGCCATAATACTGAATGAGTCACAGTATTATGTGAGTCATCTTACAGGCCGGTGGCTTGGCCAGGAGGTCTCCCTACACACTGAGCTGAGAATTTCAGGCAGATAGGGCAATCTGTCTTGGAAGGCATACAACCAGAATTCTCCTCAGAATCAAGGATGGCAAGACTTCATGTTGTCAGGAAAGACCAATCCCAGGAGAAGGACGTCATGCTTGGTAAAATAGAGGGTCATCGAAAAAGAAGATGATTCTCAACAAGATGAATTGACATAGTTATTACAACAAGGGGCTCAGATACAACAACAATTGTTGGAGCAAAACAGGGCAGTGTTTCATTCTATTGTACATACATAGGGTCGCTATGTGTCAAAACCAACTCAACTGCACCTAACAACAATGGACAAGACAGTCCATGCTCCACATCTTCAAAGTCCACACATAATTCACATAGAGGAAAACCCTAGTAGGAGAAAATATCCTGCCCTGCATACTTCTCACTCCCCAGGGCTTAGAGGGAGGAATACAGGAAAAGAAAGACGTTAAAAGGTGATGGGGATGGGGAGAATAGGGTGTTGGCAATAAGAGTTCATATCAAACTGAGAGGTCTCCTTCACAGGTGGAATTCCAGGAAACCTGAGAGATGCAGCAAATTTGAGGTATCCTTCTGCGTGGGCCGTTGAATAGTTCTCCAACTAGAACCACAAGAGAAAGAGTAGAGAAAGTGACTAAGAGGCTGACTGACCTCTGTCCCTAGAAAGTCTTGCGCTTAAATCCTAACTCCACCAATTATATCTCCTCCTTAGCCTCCCTAGTCTCAGTGTCTCCCTGTTGTTGTTAAGTGCCGTCAAGTCTATTCCGACCCATAGTGACCCTGTATAGGGTTTCCAAGGAGCAGCTGGTGAGCTTGAACTACGAGCCTTTCAGTTCAAATGACTTTGCAGTTTGACGCATTAACCCACAGCGCCACACCAGGACTCTGGGTTGTTGTGAAGATTAAATAACATATATAATCCTGGAGTGCGGGTATGGCATTGTAGGATAAGCACTGGACTGCAAGGTCAGTTTGAACAGCAAGGTTGGCAGTTCAAATTCACCTGCCGCTCCTCGGAAACCCTATGCAGAGTTGCTATAAATCACAACCAACTTGACGGCACTTAGCAACAACAATAATATAGTGCTTAGCCAAGTGCCCGGCATATAATAAGCACACAATAAAATGGGGACTCTGGAGACTTTATTCACTCCTTGTTTTACATTTGACTCTGTCTTTAGGTAAGAAAGAGTTGCACTGGGAGATTTCTGTCCTTTCCTCTAGGAATGAGTTTACTATTGATATTGGCTACAGGAGCGAATTAATTCTCCTCCAAATCACCTCCCCCTACACCGCACATGACAAGCCAAGTCAGACCCAGCTGGAAAACGAGGTAAAATGTAAAAATCCATGAAGTCAGCTGCTTTCAATTACAAGCATAATACTATAATCATACCCACAGCCTCCTTTGTAAAGAGCAATGAACTGAAGGGGAAAATTGCATGTAAAAATGTTACAACATGCACCAATGAGAACGAATTGTTATGCTCCAATTTTACCCAAAAAAAAAAAAAAAAGAAAGAATGGGGAAAGATATATATACACCCCAACACTGGGAATCATGGCACAACCAAGCCAGCATTAGCTAGAATGGAATTCTAAGCTGCCAGTGAACTGCTTGTTTGGAAAACTGAGCCCCATTCTGCAAATTAGGACCAGCTGGAAGATTCAATATAAAACAGACCTGGCCATGAAAAAGGAAAATCTTAAACTGCCTCAAACTAGCTCCATCAGCCTAGCCTTGGACTAGACTAGAAGACGGAACAGGGTGGACCCTTGTGTTTCAACCTTTTTAAAATTTTTTATTTTTCTGACTTTTCTGCTAAACTTTTCAGGGACCTAGATACCAGAGTTTGGAGCTCTGATGCACAATAAGTTAAGAATTGGGTTGGCAGTTGAGCCCCACAAGTCGCTTCATGGGAAGAAGTTCTGCCAGTCAGCTTCGTAAAGAATCACAGTCTCAGAAACCTATGGAGCAATTCTAGTCTGTCTTATGATGAGCTTGCTATGAGTTGGAATTGATTTGACAGCAGTGGGTGTATTAGCTAGGCACCAGAGTTTAAAATTAAACGTAAATATAAAGCCTGTGGTCCTGTAATTTCCCCACCTTTTCATTTAACTGAGCACTAACTAGGAATACAATCACTTGGGTAAGAACTCAACTTTGGTATCAGCCTAACCTGGGATCCAACTCTGGAGACACCCTGTGACCTAGGACAGCTTATTTAAACTTTCTGTTCCTGAGCTTCCTCATCTCTGAACATAGGGTTCTTGTGGGGATTAAAGACTAAATGTACATAAAATACTTCTTAACACCTAGTAAGTACTCAATAAATGTTAGCTAATATTATTCCAAAGGAGCCCTGGTAGTGTGGTGGATTACAAATTGGGCTACTAACCACTATGTCAGCAATTTAAATCTACCAGTCACTCTATGGGAGAAAGATGAGACTTTCTGCTGCTGTAAAGATTTATGGCCTCAGAAACCCTATACAGGCTCATTATGAGTTGGAACCAACTCTAGTGCATACAACCACCATTAGTATTCCAATTCATTCTTTCTATTGTTCTAATTATTTCAATTTTTAAAATAAGCAGCAATAGAAAAAATGCAACATTTGAAAGCTGGCCTCATCTCAAACTTCAGACCCTTGCTTCTAAACATTGGTACCCCAGTGTTATGGATTGAATTGTGACACCCCCCCATCCCCCCACAAAATAGGTGTTGTAAACTCTAATCTGTATGCCTACAGTTATAATCCAATTTGGGACTGGGTTGTCTTTGTTATGTTAATGAGGCAGAGTTAGTGTAGAGCCTATCTTGAGTCAGCCTCTTTTGCTATAGAAAAGAGATTAAACAAGTCAATAGAAACCAAGACATGTGGAAGGAGAAGCTGAAGAGCAAGGCCCTTCCTCCAGAGCCAACAGAGAGAAAACCTTCCCTTAGAGCCAGCACCCTGAATTTAGACTTCTAGCCTCCTAAACTGTGTGGCTATCACGTTTGGAAAGGTGGAGGGTCAGAGAAAAAGAGGAAGACCCCCAACGAGATGGACTGGCCAAGTGGCAGCATTGATGGACTCAAGCGTAGCAACAGTAGTGAGGTTGGCCCAGGATCTAGCAGTGTTTCGTTCTGCTGTGCATATGGTCGCTGTGGGTCGGTACCGACTCGATGGCATCTAACAAAAATAACAACAACAAACTGTGTGGCACTGTAGGATGAGCACTGGACCTCAAGGTCAACTCCTTGCCTATAAGTCTGAACCAACTCGACGGCACTTAACAACAGCAACAACAAACTGTGAGCAACTAAATTTCTGTTGGTTAAAACCATGCACTTGTGGTATGTGTGTTACAGCAGCACTTTAAAACTAAGACAGCCACCATAAGGAACACCAGCTTCTAACTAATGACTTTCCAGATGCCCCCACAAATCCAGTATTTGCACTATGAAGGCCAAAGGGGGATGAGGTCAGTGGTTCTTGTTGGTGTTAAGTTGTTAAGTGCCATAGAAACTGTTCGATTCATAGAGACACTATGTAGCGTTTCCAAGGAACAGCTGGTGGATTTGAACCATCAACCTTGTTGTTCAAACTGACCTTGCAGTTCTTAGGGGATTGAAAAGTTTCCTCCCTGTGTTCTCAAGAGGCCATGCTTGTTTCAGAGCCTTTTCCTTGCCCCCTGAACTTAGGGTTGCTTTTTATGCATTGTTCTGTTCTAAAGCATCAGGGTATGTTTGTCTTCATACCATAATGCAAATGGTAAAATTTATTCACAGCCAAATTACAATCAGAAGCAACCAGCAGAAATTCAAAGAAGTTCTCACAGCCATATTGCTTCATTTTCACTTCTTGTTTTTTGATGAAGAATTATCAGCACTCTCGGGATTTATGGAAGCAGTCAGCAAAATGTGTTATAAACACCTTCTTCAAAGAAGCCCCAGAGAGCTTAACTGTAAAATTTCTTCTTCTGATAGTTTTCTCCATGCCAGTTCTGAATAATCTTGGAGCCATTCTGATACAGAAATTATTTACATCCTCCCAGAAGTTTGCATATAGAATAATAGCATGGAGATATGCCTAGAATGGTTCACGTAGAGTCTTTGCCAAATATGTTGAGGTTCTCTATAAATTCAAAAGGAACCCTGGTAGCATAGTGGTTAAAAGCTCAGCTGCCAACCAAAAGGTCAGCAGTTCCAACCCACCAGCAGTTCCATGAGAGAAAGATGCTTCTGTTCAAGTTACAGCTTTGGAAACCCTCTGGTGCTATCATGTCCTTATCTTGTCCTGTAAGATCACATGAGTCAAAATCAACTCAACTGCAATGGGGTTGATATTTTCATTATGTACATTTAAACCCACACAGTGACTCTGCAAGAGAAAGAGTTGGCAAACTGATTCCATAAAGCTTACAGCCTAGAAAATCCTATGAGACAGTTCTACTCTGTCATATGGGGTTATGGTCAGTCAAAAAACAACTCATGGCACCTAACAACAACATAGAAATTTACCAATTGTTTGATATGCTTACACAGGCACTGGAGGGAAAGGGAAGATACAAAATGACTAAAACATGATTTGCATCTACCACAAATTTACACTCCAATGTGATCTTTTTCTGAAATATCAGCCAGTGGAAACCAGATGGATCTCAACAGTCCAGTCCCTTTGTATATGGGATTGCATGAGAGAGGGGTGAACGTAACAGAAACTAAAAACAACAACATATAACTGATTTTTTTTCTCTCTCTCTAAATCGCTAAACATGGAAGGTTTGTTTCACACAAACTGTCCCACAATGACCCTCGTTTCTCTGAATCTTATTCACTTCTTATAAATTCTTCTCTTGTCCACCACATCTTGGGCTTAGGGCTCCTTGGAGATCTTCTGGCTCTGTTTTCTCTGCTTTGTATCAAAGGCACTGCTTTTACTGCTCTGTTTTTACCAAGGCTTCCCTAAGTGTCTTGGCATTATGAATATACATGAAAAGAAAGAGATGTGTGCTTGTATAGCTGTGTGTATATGTGTGTGGGGAGAGGGAATGTGTCTTGAGGGATACAAACATAAACCAATTTTCCAGAAAATTCTTCACCCTCCCCGAGGCCAGAGTTTTCTCCTGATTCAAGCTCATAGCCATTCCAGAAAATTAGAGGAATAAACAGGTCATTTCAGAGACCTCCACCCTACTCACACATCTACCCAGGGCTCTAAGTTCTCAAGGTACTCTAGAAGATTTTTGAGCTAAAAGTCTGGCTTCAAGGAGTCCTGGTGTAGTGCTGTAGGATAAGCACCAGACTGCAAGCCACAAGATCAGTGATTCAAACTCACCAGCTGCTCCTCAGAAGCCCTACATAGGATTTCTGTGAGTCAGAACTGACTCAACAGCACTCAACTATAACAACAATTAGTCTGACTTTATAGTATCTGGGCATTTCAGCTGACAGGAATACTCTCAGCTCTCCTGGTTAGCTATTCTGGTATTGTGTACGTGTGTGCCTTAGGGAAGATACAAGTGGGCTGAAATAAGGTAAGGAAAGAAAAGAGGGGTGAAGTAGGAAAGATGATTCTACCAATGTCAGGGCTTTCTAGATCTCCAAGGTGCCCTAAGCATAATAAAGTTGAATGCACACGATGGAGGAGAAAGAAAGGAGCCGCAACCCTCAGTCACCTCAGGGTCTAGAGCTGAGCTGTGATCTTCCTTCACCAAGCATAATAGGCACTCTACCTACCACCAAGTCCTGGCTACCACCCTTTCCAGCCTACACTGACCAAATGAACAGCTCTATTTCTCATGCTGTGTGCAGCCCTAACCAATGATGCCTTCTTGGCAAGATATACCATTTTATTCTTTCCCTCTCTTTTTCCTCTCATAGGAGTCCCTGGTGTCAAAGATGGTTAAGCACTCACCTACTGACCAAAAGATTGGCAGTTTGAACCCATCTAGAGAAACCTTAGAGTCCTAGTGTCATGATGTAGGATAAGCACAAACCACAAGGTTGGCGGTCAATTCAAACCCACCAACGGCTCCTCAGAAGCCCTATACCAGGGTCATTATGAGTCGAAACTGACTCTATGGTGCTTAACAACAACAGAGGAGCCTTAGAAGAGAGTCCTGGTGATTTGTTTCCAAAAGGTCACAGCCCTGAAAACCCTACAGAGCAATTCTACTGTGCACACATTGTTGTTGTTGTTGTTAAGTGCCATCGAGTCAATTCCGACCCATAGAAACCCTGTATAGGGTTTCCGAGGAGCAGCTGGTGAGCTTGAACTGCCAACCTTGCGGTTCAAACGGCTTTGTAGTCTGGCGCATTAACCCACAGTGCCACACCAGGAGCACACATTAGGTAAGCACAAGTTTGAAACAACTCATGGCAACTAGCAACATTTCCTCTCACCAGTGAAAATCCACAAAGATTCCAGAAACCAAACTCAAAGCCAGGGATCTTTATGAAAGAAGCCTACAATGGACCAGATGAGAAATGGTGTCTTAGATGATACTGGAGATAGATACACAGGCAGTGTAATGATAAACTCTGGAGGATGAACAGCAGGACTTCAATTGTACTGAATGTGAAGAGTAAAGGACAGGAAGGCATCAAGAATGTCTCTCAAGCTTTTTGCTAAAATGGAGAAGATGAAAAAAGAACCAGTTAAGACATACTAAATTTGGGAAACCTACTGTGGTCTGATAGCGCAGTGGTTACAAATCGGGCTGTGAACCTCAAGGACAGCAGTTCGAAACTACCAGCTGTTCCGCGGGAAAAAGATGAGGCTTTCTGCTCCTGTAAAGATTTACAGCCTCGGAAACCCTGTACAGGGTCACTATGAGTCGGAACCAACTCCACGGCACATAACAACAGCAACTGTTGTCAGAACTGCAAGGTTGCCAGTTCAAGCTCACCAGCCACTCCTCGGAAACTCTATCCAGGGTCGCTATGGGTTGGAACCAACTCAGTGGCACTTAACAACAACAACTGTGGAGTCCTGGTGTGATGCTGTGGGTTAATGCAAGGTCGGCGATTCAAGCCTCACCAACCTGTCCTCAGAAACCCTATACAGGGTCCCCATGTGTAGGAATCGACTCCACAGTACTTAACAACAACAGTGGCACTACAAGATAAGCACTGGACTGCTAACTGCATGTTCAGCAGTTCAAATCCACCAGCTGCTCCTCAGAAACCCTTCAGGGGGTCATGACTGATGGCATGTAGCTGTTACAACAACATTCAGCATCCAAGAAGTCAAAGTCACATCAGGCTGGTAGTTAGCTAATACTGGATAAATCTTGATCTTTCCCCAAATCTGTCTTCCAAATTACTTTTCAAATGAGATTGGGGCGAAGTGAGTTTAAGGATCATTTTGTTCTTTGAGAATGGTAATCATAAAGCTTTCCTAGGCAGCACCTGTATTTCATTTCACTTTTTATTTTCATTAGTTTACGAAGTATTTACTGTATGCTAGAACCATGCTAGGAGCCAGGGAGAGTGTACTGAATGAAATAGACCCAGCAGAGGGCTTCACTGAATTTAGATCTAGTGGAAGAAAATAGGTTTGTTTGTTTTTTAATTTTTAATGTTTTAATAAAAAATAAAACAGAGGACAGTTCTAGAGTTAAATAGAACTAGAGTCAAATCCTGATTCAGCTATTCATGAGATGTGAAACCTTGGCAGGTTTTTAAAATTTCTCCGCATTCTTGGCTTCATCTGTAATCTGGGGATAAGAATTCCTATTTTGTGGGACTGTGGGATTTATCTACTAAATCCCACTGACCTTGCAGTTCAAATTGACCTTCCGGTCCAGTGCATTATCCCACAGCAGCACACCAGAACTCCAACATTTAATTAACTCGCCCCTTATGAGAAAGATGAGGCTTTCTACTCTTGTAAAGATTTACAGCCTCGGAAACCCTGTAAACGGTCGCTATGAGTCGAAACTGACTCCATGGCACAGAACCAACCAACCAATGTGATGGAGTCCTGGTGTGGCTCTGTGGGTTAATGTGCTGAACTGCAAGGTCAGTTTGAACTGCAAGGTCAGAGACTCAAGCACACCAGCCACTCCTGAGAAACCCTATACAGGGTTGTTACAAGTCTAAGCAGGCTTGACGGTACTTAACAGCAACAACATGATGGCTGAAACTGTGGTTGACTCGGCAGAGCCAAACCAAATGTTTCAAGGGCCTTGTGTGCTGTTCCATGTGAGAGAGATTTACAGCCTCAGAAACCCTGTACAGGGTCACTATGAGTCGGAACCGATTCCACAGCACATCACCACCCCCACCATATGGCCCGTGGATTAGACGTTCCCCACCCTTGGTCTAGACTGCAGTCAAGACAATAGAAGGCTGCCTTGTATGCACATCCAATCCCTAATCCTAACCCCGAAGTGTAGTAAATTACTCCTCCTCAGGCCCAACACACATGCACATATCTTGTTTCCAGACACTTCCTTCCCGATCTGTGAAAACTCTACTTTAAGGAGTGATGACATGGTGTGAAGGAAGTTCAAACAGGAGCTGAAAACATCTGCTTTGTTAAATGGACGATTGCCTTTTGACTTTTTAGGATTTGCTGTGAATAATGCCAATGTCAGCATGGGCAGGAAGAATCCAAGCGTGCGCACCCCTACTAGGGATCAGTCCTTTGTTTCCAACCTCATGTAAACACGGTTTTCCAGGTTCCAAAGCGTGGAGGAGAGGGAAGGGAAAGCAGAGCTCCTAGAGGCCCAAGTTCCTGAAGCTCAGAGGGATCGCCTTTCATCACTGCCTGCCCAGACTCCCCCTCACCTCCCTGCCACAAGACCACTCAGTCACTCACACTCTTCCTCTTTCCTCTGCTGCTCTCCTCCACCAGCAGCTCAGATCCACAGCCTCTACCTCAAACCCTCCACAACATCAAGTTTAGAAGTCTCCGTGGTTCTAAGGAGAGCAGGCTGTGGAGGATTAGCAGCCGGGCATTGAAGGCCAGGCCAGGCTAAGTGAGTCCAGCTGCAGTGATTCAAATAGCCGTGCTGCCAGCTGAGGCCCATTGCTAACCCTTGGGACAGAACGTGTAGACTTAGAAGAGGACTGCTGGATTTCATAAAAAAAAATTAAACAGCACACACACAAGGAATATCTGATATGGTCAGAAAATATTTAATTCCAAGTCAGACAAGAAAACATGGAAACAAAGTTCAATTGCCTTGGGCACGAAGTAAGAAAAACATTTCAGGACAATTGGCAGAATCAGTGTGACAATTTTATAATCCTGGATTTTTAGCCTCTAGATAATAAGAGGTCTGGTTTCTCAGATGCCATTACTGTTTGTGAAGGCATTGTGAAAAGAAAATTTTTATAAGATAATCAATTAAAAGAAAGTTTCAGTTAATTGGGGGTGGAATATGTATTAAGCCCCATTATGACAGGTTTATTTTTAAATGATAGATCCCTCTTAGTTCATAGAACAGGGCTATCACTGCTGTTTCAAACACAATCTTTTTTTTTTTTTTTAACTTTTTATTGTGAATTGAGTGAAGGTTTATAGACAAGACCATCAGTTTTACAGTCAACAAATTATACACTTTCTTTCATCTCTGTGATTACAATCCCCTGCCCGCAACAGGTTACCCTACTTCCTCCCTATGGCTTCCCTTTAACATTTTATATTTCACAAATGAACAAAGCAAAAATATTTGGACACATATAAAACAAAAAATACACATTCATTTAAATGTCCAAAGTGTACATTCTGCAAGCCAGCCTCCTGCCCGTGGACACACAGCCTTCCTCAGTCTATGGGCCTAGAGCCCACAGCTGCTCTGACTCTCCAAACTACTGCCTCGGCCACCGTCTCTACTGTTGCCGCTTTTCTAGTTAGAAATTCTCACACTCCACTCATGTTCTGGGATTGTCTGGTTCAGAAAGATTAACTGCTCCCCCCTTTAGTTACACATCTACAATTACAGTTGTGACATTTACAATTAATCCTGTTAACAATTACTCACAGTTGAATCATAAAATCCTATGAGCATCATCCCCATTCCCCCTCACCAGATCCATCTGGCAAAGATGATAACTATTCAGTGGGAATTATACCTTCCCTCCCTCATTCTGACACTCATGAAAGCTTGTAAGCCAATCAATTCCTATCTTTATAGGGCCCCCATTTTTGAAAGTCTATGTCTAAATTCCCCCTCCCTATCAACCAGTGGAGTCCTGGTGTGGCACTGTGGAATAAAGCTGTTCCCTGGAAATTCTCTAAGGTCAGAACCAACTCAATGGCACTTGTCAACTACAATCACCACCAACCCAGTGCACTGAGGAAACAAGGTTGTTCCTTGATACAAAGAAGCCTTCCATTCCAGTTGGAATTTTGAACAAATGCATCAAAGTTGATAAAAAGTCCAGTTCATCAAGTTGTAGCAATTTGCACTTGCTCACAGTATCAAACATCTTTATCTTCATCTGGCCAAGTTCTGGTCAGCTAGCCATCCAAACTAAGTCAAATGGGTACTAGCTGCAAGTTTGGGAGTTCACACACACCTCTCTGCTCTTCAGACCAGCTGGCTACTCTCAGCTCTAGCCACCAGAGGTTAGGTCAGTACCCACGGACTCAGGAGTTCATACATCTTCCTAAACTTCAGACCAGCCAGCCCTTCCTTGTCTTTTCCTCATCTCAAGATCAATGGGTGTCGATGGAACATGGCCAAACTCAGCCCATGTCTTCATTGCTGCATTTCCCCTACTTCCACTCACAAGGTGACCCAGGTAGGTGGTCATCAGCAAGCATACTAGACTGCTCACAGGTTTCCTTTAAGTTTCAGTCCTAGAAAGGGGGTTTTCCCTGATGAGCTGCTTTTCATGTTCTTTCTTCTCCTGTAAAGATTTACAGCCTTGGAAAACCTGTACAGGGTCGCTATGAGTCAGAACCAACTCCACGGCATATAACAACAACAACAACAATGCCTCCTAAGCAAATAGCTTGCTTGAAATTTGAACAGTCCACTTTTTTTCTTCAGGTCTTTCTTTCAACAAGAATCTTCTATTTTCCCAGGAGTTCTGGGTTGGTCTGCATGTCTTGTCTTTTCAAGTGGGAATGTCAGTTTTACATTCAACAAAATATACACTTTGTTTCATCTCAGTGATTACAATCCCCTCCTTGCACCAACAGTTACTCCTACTTCCTTCTTGTGGCTCTGTATTTACATCTTATATTTCACAAATAAACAAAAGCAAAAATATTTGATGTACACATACAAAACAAAAAATATATATTCACTTAAATATCCAAAGGGTACATTCTGCAAGCCTGCCTCCTGCCCACAGGCACACAGCCTTTCTCAGTCTGTAGCCTACAGTTCATAGTTGCTCTATCTCTCCACACCACCACCTCTGCCACCATCTCTGCTCTCGCTGCTTTTCTAGGTAGGGATCTCATGCTCCACTTGTCCCATTCATTTTAGCCAAGCTTCACAGACTTCAAAGAGAAGTGTTCAGCGACTGAATGGAGACCTACAATTTCAATACCATGGGCATAGGTCACTGTTTCCCTCCACTATCATTCCAGTATTTTACCTATATCATATCTCTATTTGGTAACTGGCACAGCTGGAAAAAGACAGGTCTCCCTGGGCACTACTGGGCTGCTGATCACGAGGTCAGAAATTCAAATCTACCAGGCACTCTCAGAAACTGTATGAGGGTCACCATGAGTTGGAACCAACTTGACAACACACAACAATGATGCAGCATCTAGTTCCAAGTTTTCCTTAGTCTGTGGCTGTGTAACTCTGCCTCCATCTTCACATGGCCTTTCCTCTTCTCTAGGTCTTTTCTCTGTGTCTCTTGTATGATTACTTTGTTGTAAACCCCTACCTTTAAAAAACAAATTTCCCCTTGAGTTCACATTCCTTCTGCTTCCCCTTGTGCAGCAAAACAACCACAAAGCCTTGTATATACTTGTTATTTCCATTCTTTCCTGAACTCTCCCCAGTTTCACTTTCAATTTCATACTTCACCAAGACTGCTTGTGATAAGGTAGCCAATGACCTATTACCAAAACCAATACTCATTTCTCAGTCTTCGTCCAACTTATCACTCATTGGGAGTATTTGACTTACCTGATGACTCCTTCAGACACTTCCAGAAAGGCCTTAGTGGCCACTCTTCCTCAGACTCTCAACTTCATCCTTGAATCCGTTCTCTCCCAACATCTTCCCTGAATGCCAAGTTTATATTTCCAACCACTTATTCGACACCTGATATGTCACAAATGGATTTTTTTTTTTAACCGAAAGTTGATCCTTTTTCAGTAGTCCCCATCTCAGTAAATGACCCCATTTTACAGATCGCGAAAATTAAAATCTTTGGAGTCATCCTCTCTTTCTTTCAACTTCACATTCATTCCTCAAAATCTATTAACCCTTTTTTCTAAATATTTTTAGAATTTGCTCACTTCGCAGCATATCCACCATTGTCATCCTCTTGCAAGCTATCATTATTTCTCCCTTGACAATTGCAATGGCCTTGTACCTGATCTTCCATCTTTTCCCACTGCCCCCTACAGTCCATGTTTTGCATAGCAGTCACAGTGATTTCAATAAATTATATATCAGAGTTGTCATTAATCTGCTGGGAACCCTTCAATGCTTCCTGTCTCAAAATCTTTCCAAGGTCCTACCTGACCTGCTCCTGTTTCTAATCTTCTCCCCCTCAGTCAATCCACAACAACTACATTGACCACCATATTGTTTTTGTTGTTAGGTGCCATTGAGTCAGTACCAATTCATGGCAACTGTATGCACAACAGAACAAAACACTGCCCAGTCCTGCACCAAGCTCACAATCATTGCTACACCTGAACCCATTGCTGCTACCAGTGTGCCAATCCATCACATTGGGGGTCTTCCTCTTTTTCTCCAATTCTCCACTTTACCAAACATGATATCCTTCTCCAGGACTGGATAATATGATTGAAGTATGAGACCACTATATTGCTATACCTTAAATATAAAGAGCATACTTGTACCATAGGGCCTTTTAATTTGGTTTCCCTTTTGCTTAGAACACTCTTTCTTCAGATATTTCCATAACTCACTCCTTCATTTTCCTCCAAGTCTCTGATTAAGTATCATCTTTGCGGTACTGTAAGATAAGCACAGGACTGGTTAACCACAACAACAACAGTTCAAACCCATCAGTGCTCTTCAAAACCCTATACAGGAGAGCGGGATCCTACCCAGAGAAGCAGTGATGCCTGAGATGGAGGCAGAGATGATGACGTGGAGAGATGGAGCAGCTGGACACTTTAGACACAGAGAGGGAGAGGGGCTGTGTGCTGATGACTGGGGGGCAGGCTTGTAGTGTATACCCTTTGGTTGGTTGATGATGACTGGTGGGGAGTGTAACCATGGCAATGAAACAATATACAATAGGATGAATGTAAAACTAATGTTCTTCCATGTAAACTATCACATAATTCACAATAAAACATTAAAAAAAAAAACACCTATACAGCATCAGTATGAATCAGAACCAACAAATGGCGCACAGCAAGAAGTCCCACCATTGCTCTATATCCCCATTTCTTGCTTTACTTTCTCCTTCATGACACATATTGCTACCTGATTTGTACTGATTTGTTCATTGTTGTTGTTATGTGCCATGGAGTCAGTTCTGACTCGTAGTGACTCTGTACAGGGTTTCCAAGGCTGTAAATCTATACAGGAGCAGAAAGCCTCATCTTTCTCCCATGGAACAGCTGGTGGTTTTGAACTGCTGACCCTGAGGATAGCAGCCCGATTCATAACCACTATGCTACCAGATTTGTTCATAGGTAGCTCTTTTCCCTCACTCAATTATATTATTGTTATTGTTAGGTGCCATCAAGTTGGTTCTGATTCATAGCAACCTTATGTACAACAGAACAAAACACTGCCCAATCCTACACCAAACTTAAAATTGTTATGCTTCAGCCCATTGCTGCTGGCATTGTACCAATCCATTTCATTGGGGTCTCCCTCTTTTTCACTGACCCTACACTTTACCAAGAATGATGCCCTTCTCAAGGAACTTGTCCCTCCTGATAGTATGTCTGAAGTATGAGAGATAAAGTCTGGTCATCTTGGCTTCTCAGGAGCATTCTGGTTGTACTTCTTCCAACAGAAATTCCAAAGTCAATGGTACTTTTAATATTCCTCTCCAACAACGTAACTCAAATGCATCAGTTCTTCTACAGTCTTCCTTGCTCATGGTCCAACTTCCACATGCATATGAGGCTACTGAAAATACCATAGCTTGGTTCATACACACATTACTCTTCAAACTTATATCTTTGCTATTGAACACTTTAAAGAGGTCTTGTGCAGCAGATTTGCCTAATGCAATGCATCCTTTGATTTCTTGACTGCTACTTCCATGAGTGATGATGGCTGATTCAATCACAATAAAGTCTTTGACAATTCCAAACTTCTCTCCATTTATATGTTCTTGTTGTTGTTGTTG
>NW_006408585.1:9148796-9172229 GCF_000296735.1 Chrysochloris asiatica
CATGTGTTAGAATCAACTCAACCGCAACTAGCTCCTCCATCAAGGATTTAAAAAAAAAAAAAAAAAAGACAAAAAATGAGCATTATGCTTTCAGGGGTAGACGCTCTGCCAGTGGTAGTTTTTAAAATGGTGTGTCAGGTGACTATGCGGAGTGTAGAGAACGACAGCATTTTGCAGAGTACCCAACCTCCTGACTTGAATCCAAATGAAGGCAGTGATTGAGGTTTCAGCAGTTCTTTATGACAAGAATTGAACCTGAAAAATAGTGTTCTGTTAACTATTCGGGAGACCCTAAAGTACTTCCAGCTGGCAGCTTAACTAGCACCTGTTACATTTATAATGATAAATGGTGCATGTGTTTATGAAGGCCAATAAACAATTCCATAATAATGATCACAATTTGAGATGGTCCACAAAGTCCACTAACAGGCTCAGCCGTTCTGAGTCTTTCCAGAGGTAGCACAGATTCCACAGGACAGCTTGAGGTCAAAGGTTCTGTGGCTTCCAGGCCAGAGTCTTAACCCAACATCTAAATCTGCCTCCTTCGGAGCGAGAGAAACCAAGATGATAATTCAATATATTTTAATGGGATCGTAAACTAACCAAACCACAGCCTAGAATTCCATCAACAAAACTCCAGGAGTTGGGGTGGAAAGTAGGACTGCTGACTCAAACAGTTTGGGACAAAGCTGAACCTAGTGTCCAGAGCACACCAGGGTCTTAAAATACTGGTTCTCTGTGAGACAGCAAGTCATCAGAATAATCCAGAACAGACACAGTTATTGTACACCTACATGACCTTAGTAGGAAAAGAAAAAGAATGCACAAAAGAGACAGTCATGGTCTAAGGATCTGTAAATGACTAACAAACATCCTTACCATGTACCTGTTACCATTTAGCATGTTTATCAGGTTACAAAAGCAAGATGTTCCTGTTGCTAAGTGCCATCGAGTCCGTTCCAGCTCATAGCGACCCTGTATAGGGTTTCCAAGGACTGGCTGATGGGTTTGAAACACCAACTTTGTGGTTAGCAGTTCAGTGCTGATGCTACAATTGCATCTTATTTTAGAAACATACTCCCATCTTCTTCCAAGAATCCCAACTATATTAACATGCAAAGTTCAGCAGATCAGGAACATTTCTCTCCTGGTAAAATTAGACTTTTATCTATTTTTCTACACATATTCATAGATTTAATCAATTGAGGCTCTACTAAGGATCCCATTTTCAAGTTCTCTTTGTAAAATGTTTCCTCCTCTCTTTGCACACATATTCAACAGAGATCATGTGCTATATTTAGCCTAGTTATTTAAGACCACTCAAACCTACTACCATCGAGTTATATTCCAACTCATAGTGACCCATAGGACAGAGTGGAGCTGTCCTTAGGGTTTCTGAAGCTATAAATCTTTATGGGAGCAGAAAGCTTTATCTTTCTCCCAAGGAGAGACTGGTGGGTTTTGAACTGCTCACCACATTGTTAGTAGTCCAATACTTGCCCTACAGGGTGCCTTAGTTACTTAAGACACACTCCCTTCCTTCATTCATTGTTTCAGCATCTTTGCTGAATCACAGGGCCTGCAAGAGTGTGTTGCCAAGACCTACTCCCCTGCCAAGTCTAAGACCAGGGGTGGTGGTGGTTGTTGTTAAGTGGGGAAACTGTTTTCTGCCGAGGGCATTTTGGATATTTATAAAATAATTTGTGAGCCATACAAAATTATCAACTTAAAAATTAGCCTGCTATCATTGGTCAAACATTTAATTCACTCACCCAAACCCTATACAGGGTTGCTATGGGTCAGAATCGACTTGACGGCACTTAACAACAACAACAACAACAATATGATGGCTAAGGCGCTCTGGTAGCATTGGTTATAAGTTGGACTGCAAGCCTCAGGGTCAGGAATTTGAAACTACCAGCTGCTCCACGGGAGAAAGATAAGGCTGTCTGCTCCCATAAAGATTTACAGCCTTGGAAGCCCTGTACAGGTGGTTATGAGTCAGAACTGACTCCTCAGCACATAACAACCAACAACAACAACAACCACCACCACCACCACCACCACCACCGACTCAGAGCTAAATCCTTCCCTGGAAAAGCTCTATATATCAGTTCCTATTGCATCAACTCACGCTAACACCATGTGCATCAGAGGAGAGCTGTGCTGTATAGGGCTTTCAATGACTGATTTTTGGGCAGTAGATCACCAGGCCTTTCTTCCAAGGTGCCTCTGGGAGGATTCAAAGCTCTAGCCTTTTGGTTAGCAACGGAGTGTGTTAACCATTTACACCACCTGGGAAGTCTGGGAAGTGCTCTAGGCCTCACCTAAAGTCATACCCCTTCCCCAGTGTAGCCCTCCTCATCGAATGACTGGTAGCTGTTAGGGACAAAGGTCTGAAACTTACCTCAATTTTAGGCCACTCTGAAGGGCAATCCTCATGGATCAACTGAGGACTCTGAGGTAACTACTTCTGCCCAACTTCTTCTCTGAGCAATCCTGTTTTTCGTACTGCCTTCCAGGCATTGTTCCCCCCCCCCCCCCCCCACAAAAAAAATACTCAGTTTCTGTTTCCCAGGGAACCACACTTAAGTTACAGGATAACTACAACATGCTAAGCACGGCACTAACTTCTACAAGATGACTAAAACAAGGCCTATGCTTCGAATAGCCCATGAGCTGAACAACACAAATATATTCATGTTATATAGAAAAGGGGGAGAAGCAGCAAGGACTTTAATTGTTCGTAGAACGCTCCACGGCTGTGTGATGCTTGGGCTCTTTCTTGAATGATAAGTTCAATTGACGGAAAAGGTGGGGAACCCAGGAAATATTCTAAGAAAGAGCTTTTGCCAAGGCAAGAAGGTAAGAAAGAGCCTGGCTTATTTCAAGTTGCAGTCTATCTGTCAGTGTGACTAAACAGTGGGGTTCGAGGGGAGATAGGGAGTGTCAGAACGGAAGCCTGGAAACAGGATGGGCTCGTATTAAAGAGGAGCAATTTACAACTTAAAAGCCCAGGTTCCAGTGTCTAAATATTGATTCCACTATGTACTACCTAGGAGCTCTGGTAGCGTAGTGGCTACAAATCCGGCTGCGAACCTTAAGGTCAGCAGTTTGAAACTACCAGCTGCTCCGCGGGAGAAAGATGAGGCTTTCTGCTCCCGTAAAGATTTACAGCCTCGGAAAGCCTGTACAGGGTCACTATGAGTCGGTTCCGACTCCATGGCACATAACCACCACCACCACCGTGGTGAAATTATGTAACCTAAGTTTCAGTTTCTTCACCTAAAAATGAGGCTTACACTACAACCTACCTCACAGATAATGTATATGAAGTTTTTAGTATACAGTGAGGCTCAAAGTGAACATTCAAAAATTGTTAGTATTATGGTCTGTCTCTTAAAGCACTTGGATATTTGAACCCCCTGGCCACTCCACAAGAGGAAGATATGGAATTTTACTTCCATAATGATTGTTGTTGTTGTGTTTAAGTGTTATTGAGTCAATGCTGACTCATAGAGATTCTGGGTTCCCAAGGAGCTGCTGGTAGGTTTGAACAACCAACACTTGTAGTTCAAATGGACATTGTGGTCCAATGCATTATCCTGCCAGGACTCCATAAAGATTGATATTATTATTATTAAGTGCTGTCGAGTAGGTTCTGACCCATAGCGACCCTGTATAGGGTTTCTGAGGAGTGAATGGGGAGCTTGAACCGCCAACTTTGTAGTTCAAACTGACTTTCAATCCAGTGCATTAACCCACAGCACCACACCAGGACTCCACCATAAAGATTCCAGCCTTGAAAACCCTATGAGCAGTTCTATTCTGTGCTTGTAGGGTTGCTATGGCTTGCAATCAACTTGTTGGCAGTGGGTCTTTATAGGTAGTAGGAGGCTAATCACATAATCAGGAAAAGACTTGCGCTTTTAATAGAAGGTTCTAGTGAGATGTCTCTCCTTCCAGTTAAAAACAGCAAAGCTGGAAAGAACTGAATGAAATCAAGAGACTGAGATTTGAGTCACACAGAGTGAGAAAGGGCCTAATTAGGACACAATCTGTGAACACAGCAGCAGCCAGTCAGGATGCGACTGCTGGAGAAACCAAGAGGACCAGCAAGTGCTATCTCAGAGTTCTAGTCTCAATAGCTCACACCCAGAAGTGAAAGTTTCACGGTCTAAATAAATGGCTTTTCAAGTGCTGCCAGGAAACATGTACACATTCCTAAAAACTGATATGCTTGCCCACTTCATTCATTCAAAGACTACAGCCCTCACGTTCTATATTTATCAAGCACTGTCTCTGACAGCACATTCCTTACTCATTTTCTAGAATGTAACAACAACAAGAAAACTAATCATTTCAGAAAATATATTTTAACTCTGTCACAGAGAATTTAAGGCAAGTACTCATATACTCCAATCTACTTTCAGAAAATCAAAATTGAGGTTACAGCAGCCAAGGGTACAGATGTAATCAAGTCTTGGAATTTAAAACAAAAGAGAAAATACTGAAGCAATTAGTAAAAGTATTTTATTAAAGTCATAATGAGATACTACTGTATACCCATCAGAATGGCTACAATTTATAAAAACTGACACCTGAAATGTTTGCAGTGATATATAGAGCAAATCTTACACATTTCCAGTGAAGTGTAAAATGTCAAAATCACATTTGAAAAACTTCTGACTGTTTCTCATAAAATTAAGTCGATACAGATCTCCTCTAATCTGGCAATTCCAATTTGAGCTACTTACTCAAGGAAAATAAAAACATGTATCTACAACATGAATTACACACACACAAAAAAAAAAACATTCATAGTCACCTATTTTAATAACTGAAAAATGGAAACAACCTAGACTCAATAGGAATACAAGTAAACACACTCTGTAGTATTATCTATGAGTTTGATTACTCTTCAGAAATGAAAAGGAACAAACTACTGACATACCTAACAATGTAGATGAGTGACAGAAAGAGACCTTACACTAAAAGATGTTGTTGTTGTTGTTGTTGTTAAGTGCTGTCGAGTCGATTCCAATCCATAGCAAGGAGCAGCTGGTGAGCTTGAACCACTGACCTTGCAGTTCAAACAACTTTGTAACGTCACACCAGGACTCCACACTAAAAGATAATACTGTATTATTCCATTTAGATGATGTTCTGGAACACTCAAGCCTGATTTATGGTGGATAATCTGAACAGTAGTTATTTCTGGGCCAGTAGAGGCTAACACTAATTAAGCAGGGCCATGAGGGGAACTTTCAGCGTGATACCAACATTTTATATCTTGATAGGGGTTTGGGCTACACAAGAGGAATATATTGTCAAAACTCAGCAAGCATACACAAACGAAAGATCTGTGCATTCCACTGCATGTAAATTTTAGATAAAAGAAAATACTGCAAACAAATACTGATCTGTGGTTACCGGTATAAACTATGAAGTGATTAAGTGGTAATGTCCTGATGCCTGCAATTTACTTTGAAATGTGTCAGAAAATTAGATAAAATGGGTATATAGATATATGATAAAGCAAGTCTGGTGGTGATTATGTTGCTATAGAGTCGGTTCCAACTCATAGGGACCCTATGAGGTTTCCAAGGCAAGTCTAGAAAATATTAATTGTTAAATCTAGACTATGGGTTTGTATGTGTTCACTATAAAACTATTTCTACTTAAATGTATGTTTTGATTTTTTTTCCATAATAAAATGTTGGGGAAATATTTATGTTTTAAAAAGAGATTAATTCTAGTCAAAGGAGGGCTAAATCTAATTTTACAGTTGCCATAAGCTTGCCTATCTGAGTGGATCAGGTGATTCCAAAGTGAAGACTCTGGATAGAAGTGTGGGGAGGGCCTCTTGGGGTGGGAGGCTATATGTGAACATGTCAGTCCAAGAATTCCCTTTCTTGCTCAGATATTCAGCAGAGCAACTAAAATCTAATCTTGAATATTGTGAACTTAACTTCATCAATTTAGACTTAGCAGACCATCCGTATGCCATGAAAATAAATTAGCCACCATTTCAGTCACCAGCCTTTCCGGGCTGAGTGGGGGGAGGGCGGTGGGAGCAGTAGTTAGTGGTCTATATATGCACAAAGTGGGCCGGGGGCATTCCTCCTTCATCTGGTACAGACAGGCAATGCCACTGTTAAAACAAATAAATGGGTCAGTGGGGCTGCCTGGCCTGTTTGGCTAATGCCTGGGCTAAAACCCCTGCCCTCTGATCCCACAATGTTTGTGGAGCCTGCATTGCTGTCTAGCAACAGGGTCTATTTTTCTATCCCATGGTGCAAGTGGACGCAGCTGTCTGTGATTGATTTATAGGAGGAAGTCACCAGTAGGAGACCCAGGAGGCTCTCACAGCCCAATTGCTTCATTTCCACTTCCCAATTCACAGAACTCTGGTGGTGGTGGGGTGGGGGGAGGTGTCCGTTGGTCAGTAAAGGGGACTATGCTTTGGTGTAACATCCCTCTGAGGAGACACCACCCAAAGAAGCCCCAGAAGGCTGCTAAGCTGGGAATGGTTTCTGATGATGATTGGATTTTGATCCTGTTGGCCAAACCCATTGTCTATCCTCCTGATCTACCCAGTTCAAAAACCAATCCCACTGTTGGCCTGTCCCTTTTGACTCAGGGAACCCTGTGGGACAGAGTAGAACGATCCCATATAGGGTTTCCGAGAATGTCATCTTTTCTTCTCCTGCAGAGCAACTAGTAGAACTGCTTAACCACTGGGCCAGCAGGACCTCTCTACCCAGCTCTGTTGTTATTAAGTGCCACTGAGTTAGTTCTGATATAGTGACCCTGTGTACAGCAGAACAAAACACTGCCTGTACCATCCTCAAAATCGTTGCTATGTTTGATCCCATTGTAATCACTATTTTTTGCTGCCCTCCACTTTATCAAGCGTGATGTCTTTCTCCAGGGAACGGGGAACATATTCACAGTACATGACATGAAGTCTTGCCAAACTGGCTTCTATGGCACATTTCAGTTGTACTTCTTCCAAGACAGATTTGTCTGTTCTTCTGACAGTCCAAGGTATATCCAACATTCCTTGCTTGCCAACACCATCATTCAAAGGTATCAATTCTTCGGTCTCCGTATACATTGTCCAACATTCATGCTGTTGTTTTTGTTGTTGTGAAGTGCCGTTGAGTCGGTTCTGACCTGAAGCGACCCTGTTTAGGGTTTCCGAGGAGCAGCTGGTAAGTTTGAACCACCGACCTTGCAGTTCAAACGGCTTTGCAGTCTGGCGCATTAACCCACAGCGCCACACCAGGACTCTACAGACATATGAGGCAATTGAAAATACCATGACTTGAGTCAGGCAAACCTTGGTCCTTAAAGACGTCTTTGCTTTTTAACACTTTACAGAGGTCTTTTGCAGCAGATTTGCCAAGTGCCATCCATCATTTGATTTCTGGACTATTGCTTCCATCGGCACTGATGTTGTTGTTGTTGTTGTTAAGTGATAGCCAAGTAAAATGAAATCCTTGTCAGCTTCCATCTTTTCTCCATTTATCATGATGCTGCTTATTGGTCCAGTTTTGAGGATTTTTGTTTTTATTTTGAAGTGTAATCTGCACTGAATGCTGTATTCTTTGATCCTCATCTGTAAGTGCTTCAAGTCCTCTTCAGTTTCAGCAAGCAAGGTGTGTCATCTGCATTATCACAGGTTGTTAATGAGTTTTTTTCTGATCCTGATGCCATGTTCTTTTTCATATAGTCCAGTTTCTCAGATTATTTGCTCAGCATACAGATTGGATAAGTGTGGTGAAAGGATACAACCTTGAACATAAACCTTTCCTGATTTTTAAACCAAAATATAGGAAGAAGAGTACATTCATTCAACAAGAATCTTGGCTTTCTGTGTTAACAAGACGCAATCAACCACCAGGATACAAGAAGTAGAATACAGCTTCTGCTTCTCAGAGAATATGATCCAATAGAAGGGGATAGGTGAGTAAATACACCCATGAAAATGTCACCTCCCCAAGGGCAGGGACTATATCTGTTCTATTCACTGTCATTTTTAGCATATAGACTAGTTGGACCAGGCGTATGGCTACCCAAAACATATTATTGGATGGATGGATGGATGGATAGATGGAAATATGGGTGGGAGTGATGGTGGAAGGAAAACCAAAAGGAGGAGGAGACAGACGGTCTCAGTCCCTTTTAGGAACTAGGTAATAGATGACAGGGAATTTGCCATGCAGGGCAGCCAATGGGTAAAGCCACAAAGAAGCAATGTCATTGAGTATACTAGGAATAATCAGTCCTTCTCAAGTTGCTTCCCTCCAACTCATTGCAACCCCACGTGTGTGAGAGTATAACTATGCTCTATAGGGTTTTCAATGGCTGAATTTTCAGGAGAAATCACTAGACCTTTCTTTTGAAGTACCTCTGGGGAGACTCAACCCTCCAACCTTCAGGTTAGCAGCCACCCTAGGACTCTCCTCTAGACAGACAGAGGAATAATTAGTTCCATGTGGGATAACCAAGGCAGGCTTTCCAAAGGAAGAGGAGTTTGTCGCTACTAATTTATCAATTCTTTTCCCCTCCTTAGTTAACTTCATTGACTTGGTGAGACTGTTTTAACGCAGAGTTGATGCCCAGCTCTATACCTCATCGCTTCCCAGACATGCTGCTGCCCACATCAGAATAGGCCCTGCCCAGCCAGAAAGAGCCCAAAATGAGACCCCAGGCTGCTTTTCAGGAGTTACTGCAGCAGCCTGGGTGAGGAAGCGTGGGAGAGGGGGCTGCCTTTCTTTCCAAGTGGGCCTGTGCAGAAGTTGCCAGTTCAGCACAGTGAAGCGCACTGACCCCTAGACTCCTGATCTGTTCAGTGGGCAATTGTCCTGCTTCAGTCACTGATGCAAACCCCTACCAGCCCTCTCTGTCCAGCCTAGAGCCGCTTTCTCTCACAGTGCCTACATTCTCCAAGATAGGAGAATATCAGTCTGTTCCATCTCTAAGATCCTGATTCAATTCCAACAACACACTGTGCTTTCCTGAGGCCTCCTGGTAAGAAGACACTCCTTATCTCCATTAACCTCTGACCCAGCTAAGATGAAACAGCTCCCATCTGCAGCCCCAGTACCCCTGTCCCTGAACTAAACCTAAATACAGTGTGTGTGTGTGTGTGTGTGTGTTTTAGGGGGAGGGGGCAGGAACCTGAGGGGCCCAAACTTGCTGCCCAGCTTCCCCAGGGGAAGGCTGTCTCTTTCTCTCTCTGGCTCTTCTTTTCCAGCCCAGAGTCTGTTAATAGATGACACCTCAGGGACCCCTCCAGGTGGCCTCTGGGTTAAGCACTACATCTGGAGGAAGCAGTGACTCCTAAGAAGATGGAAGGGCCATAAACCCTCAAAAGACTGTCCGTTTGATTTATGTGATAATAATGGGAATGTTAATCTCCAAAGGCAAAGCCATTCCCCCCAAATTCCAACCCCATGGGTCCCCACACCTGACTTAATGAAAATAGCCGTATTGCCTGCTCCCACTGACTGGGCATTTCACATGCATGATGCTACTTAATGCACACCACAATCCCGGGAGCTGTGCACTGCCCTGGTGCTTGTTTTGCAGGTGAGGAAACAGAAGCCCGGACAGATCAAGTGACTTACCCACAGTCATAGCTGATAGCCGATGCATTTCAAACACGCTGTTTTCTAGGGTGAGTGTCCCAGCTGAGGGCATAAGCCCGTCTGTCTGACTCTAAAGCCTTTGCTGCTTACCACTGCTGCACACTTCCCTACAATCGCATTGAGCATGTCCACTTGTGAAAATATCCCATCCACCCAAAAGGCTTTTGTTTTTTTTTTCTTTAAGTTTACATACTGTGTTGTTAAATTAGTTCATTCTGACTCATGGTGACCCTATATAGGGTTTCCGCAGTAGCTGGTAGATTTGAGCCACGAACCTTGTGTGTAGTTAGCAGTCCAGTGATTACTGTACAGCAAAACACCAGGACGCCTACATACTGTTGTTAAGTGCTATTAAGTCAGTTCTGATTCACAGAGAATTTGTATAAGGTTTCCAAGGAGCAGTTGGTGGGTTTGAATCACTGACTTTGTGGCTAGCAGTCCAGTGCTTATCCTACAGCACCACATCAGGACTGCCCTACATACTGCTTGTTGTTGTGAAGTGCCATCGAGTCAGTTCCAACCCAGAGTGACCCTCTATAGGGTTTCCAAGGAGTGGCTGGTGAGTTTGAACCGTCAACCTTGTAGTTCAAACTGACATGGCAGTCCAGTGCATTAACCCACAGAGCCACACCAGGGCTACATTTATATGACATTAGGAAAAAACGAAAGTTGCCAAGAGAAAAGACTGGCTGCCAGAAATTAGCGATAGAAGCAGAGAATTACTTTGTTTTTATTTTTGCAAGTGATAGAATTAGTCTATATTCTGACTGTGGTAGCAGTTAGTTGAATCTATATGTTTGTTAAAAGTCCTTGGAGACCTTACATAGGGTCATTGTAAGTTAGAACCAACTCAACAAAACTTGACAATAACACTAGGTCCCAAGCACTATGAATCAATGAAATGCCAACATTAAATACTACAGGTGCCATCAAGTTAGTTACAACTCATTGTGACCATGTATAGGGTTTCTGCGGCTGTAAATCTTTATGGGAGCAGAAAGCCTCATCTTTCTCCTGAGGAGCTGACCTTGTGGTTAACAGTCCAGCTCATAATCTACTACACGATACTACCAGTGTTCCTTAAATACTACAGGAGGCATTGCTAAATATCAAATGGATGAGAGTCTGTATCTTTCCCTTGGAATGTATGGATTTTTATTTCTATAGCAAAAATTCTCTTTCTTTGAAGGTGATAAGCAATGCTAATCAATGCAGGTTAAAATTAAATAAAGAAAAATCAGGAGTCTTTTTTGTGTTTTTTGCTTTGTTTTTTAATCAATGGTCTGCTGGTCTGTGCCTATCAATGGACTCAGAATGAAAGCAAGTAGTTGATTCCAGGAGGCAGCCAGGAATCAGAGACCATAAAAGAGGTCTTTGTAAAAGAGGGTAATTTACAGAAGCATTGTGAGAGGCGCATGAAGAGCCCCTTGGAATCTAGACGGTGTCTTGTTTTTATATACCCAATGCCTGAGTCATAGTAGATGCAGGGTGAGTCAGCAAATAAATGGTGTACAACTTGTTCATGCAGAAACATCTCCTGAGATATGCCACAGATGGGGAAGGAGGAGATTATAGCAACAACTGAGTCTGTTTTGACCACTGCCATTGAGACAGTTGCAAGTCATAGCAACTCCATGCAGGACAGCCTAAAACTACCCTTTAGGGTTTCCGAGACTGAAACTTTCTGGGAGCAGCCAGTCCCATACGTCTCCCTCAGAGTGGCTGGTAGATTTAAACAGCCAACCTTGTGGTTAGCAGCCCAATACTTATTGCAAAGCACCACCAGGGGTCATTGATAAAACTCAATATACAGACCTCTTTAAAGTACTAAAAAGCAAAGCTGTCACTTTGAGGACTAAGATGAGCCTGACCCAAGCCATGGCTTTTTGCCATCTCCTCACATGCATGTGAAAAGCTGGACAATGCATAAGGAAGATCAAAGTCGAGGTGATGCCTTTGAATTGTGGTGTTGGCAAAGAATATAGGATATACCATGGACTGCCAGAAAAATAAATCTATCTTGGAAGAAGTACAATTGGAAGCAAAGATGACCAGATTCCATGTCATGTACTTTGGACACGTTTTCAAGAAGGACCAGATCCTGGAGAAGGATATAATGAAAAAGAAGACTCTCAA
The DNA here is from genome assembly GCF_000296735.1 of Chrysochloris asiatica. Classification (NCBI taxonomy): domain Eukaryota; kingdom Metazoa; phylum Chordata; class Mammalia; order Afrosoricida; family Chrysochloridae; genus Chrysochloris; species Chrysochloris asiatica. The sequence goes on from NW_006408585.1 coordinate 9,160,592, forward strand.
TGAGATGAATTGGCACAGTGGCTGCAACAATGGGCTCATATATAGCAGAGCAATTGGGAGCAAGGATGACGCAAGACCAGGCTGGACCTCTGAGTATATGTTGCTGCTGCTAAGTCCCACTGAATTGACTTTTAATTCAGAGACTGTGTGTGACAGAGTAGAACTGCTTCATAGGATTCTCTACTAACCTCAAGGTCGGCAGTTCAAAAACTCCCAGCTGTTCTGTAGGAGAAAGATGAGGTGTTCTGCTCCCGTAAAGAGTCACAGCCTCGGAAACCCTGTGCAGGGTCACTATGAGTCACAACGGACGGACTCCATGGTACTTAACAACAATCTTTAATGGAACAAATTGTCAGGTCTTTCTCCTAGGGAGCCATTGGGTAGGATCAAACCACCAACCTTTTGGTTAACAACTGAGGCCTAAGTACTGTAAACCAGCAGGGCTCCTACATTCATGAAAGAAAAAAATCTTTGAGGGTTTTCTTTGTATCTGCCTGGATGGATTGATATAAATTCTCTTACTTAATACAAAGGACCTGTGAAATCTGTATTGCTGTGACATTTTACAGATAAGGAAACTGACTTATAGAGTTTAAGTGACTAACCTTGTACCACAGAGCTAGAAAGCATCAAAACCACAATTCAAAACCCATTTCTGGTCCCTTAGCACTCCTTGTCTTCCACTTCACACTGAAGAAAGTCTGTATTCGTTCTGGGAAAGATGCCACATTTTAACTCCAGGGTAAAAGATAAGTTGCAAAGTCACTTTTCAGAGGAACAGAGTCATAATCACTCAAAATGAAAGTGAGGACATTGTGTCTTAAGTGGACATTCCCAACTTTTTTGTGGGGAGCATTTTAAGCCAGCAGCAAGAGGTCTGGACTCTTATCTGTTCTGCAGAGTGCCCTGTAAACAGACAAAATTGAGAAAAGTAGGGACTAGGGGCCACTTAATTTGCTCACTCAGAGTGTGGCCTCTAAAACCTGCAAATTAATCCCTTCATTGTTCTGCACATTAGCACCTCCACAAGAGACCTACTAAGAAGAGGAGAAATGAATGTAAAGTAAATTCAAAGGTTCAAAGTGGGAATGATTGCTGCTTGTAACCAATTATAGGTGATAGTTGTTTTGTTTTGAAGAAATGAACGGTATCAGGAAAGACCTGGTGGGGAAGAAAGTTGAAAGCATGTTATTTGAAAGAATGAATGTTTAGATTCACCATACTCTTCCTAAACTCCTTGTTCTAGCTCATCTAAATTGGCTATAAAAGGTAAGATTGCACTGTTAGTCTTGTGCATAAATTAACAAAAACATCTTATTGTATGTATTTTATTATAAAATGCCTCCTTCACTGATTTCACAAATTGTTTGCAAAAAAAAATCTGCAATGTCCAGATGCAAGTGGAGGTTTAATTTGGCCTACAATTGTGCTTTGTTGCTAAGTGCGGTGGAGTTACTTCTGACCCATAGCAACCCTGTATAGGGTTTCCAAGGACCAACTGGCGAACTTGAACTACTAACCTTGCTATTCAAACGACTTTGCAGTCCAGCACATTAAACCCACAGCGCCACACCAGTACTCCATAGTTGAGCTATACAGATAAATAAATTCTTCTGGGGTGGATGGGATTAAGGGGGACCATCCATGCAGGAGTTCCCTAAAAATCTTTAATATGCATACACTTTTCCCAGCCAGGTAGCACTCTGAACAGCTTTCTACACTTACTGGGTAGAGCCAGGGATCATCCATATAAGGAAACATGGGCTCCAGATTCCTCACTGAGCATCAGCTCCTCCAGCTTCTGCTCTTTGCTTCCCCTTGGTAAACATATTTGCTGGACCAAAAATTGACACACATGATCTGGCCATGAAAAGATGAAATTAATACTGTTCCAGAAAATCTAGGGCATATGTTCTCCAAAGCTATAGCAATTTGGCACTATGTATACAGTGTTGTTATTAAGTGCTGTGGAGTTCATTCTGATTCATAGCAACCCTGTATATGATTTCCAAGGAACGGCTGGTGGGTTTGAACTGCCATCCTTCTGTGGTTGGCAATCCAGTGCTTATCCTACAGAGCCACATCAGGGTTCCTGTATACATGCTGTGGTTGTTGTTAAGTGCCGTCGAGTCGATTGTGACCCACAGCAACCCTATACAGGGTTTCCAAGCAGCAGCTGGTGAGCTTGAACTAGTGACGTTGCAGTCCAAATGACTTTGCAGTCTGATGCATTAGCCCACAGCACCACACCAGGACTCCGGTGTACATAGTAGGTGCCTGATATATGCCTACATTGAAAATTGCAGCAACATTCCAAAAGGCATCATAAGTTTTCCTCAAATATTACCCACAACTAGATGTTTCTCAATCTTCATTTCTTTCTGGCCCTGGGATGACACTACAATTTTTGCTAGGTCCATTTGACTCAAGTATTATATATAATTTTCTTTTTAAAATTACAACTAAATTTTAAACCAAAACCTGAAGGGTCTCATTTAAATCCTGACGATTTAAAAATATAGTTAAAGATGTAATATATTATTATTTTCTGCTTGAGAAATAAAAAAGCAATTTGATCAATAAAGTGATACTCCAAACAGATCACAATAGTAGAATGTCCCCAATGAAGTATTAACTGTTGGTTTGTTTAGATAAGAAATACATCTAGTTGAGATCAAGTTGCAAGCACAAGACTTCAAAGCAAAAAAAAAAAAAAAAAAAATTGGCTCAGTGATATTGGTTCTAATCTCACATCAAAAGCAGCTGTATTGCAGTCGGCTTATGAAAAGAAAACAATTTTTTTCATCTAATATGAAGCATGGGAAAACAAGGGTAAAATTTCTTTAAAACTTCACAGAAATAAATAGTGCCACACTGTGAAACACACACAGCATTTCAGATTTTTTTTTTTTTTTAACGTAAGCTGCCTAGAGACATAAAACACTTGGTGAAATAAGAACAGGTGTATGGCAGACACTAAAGGGAACATCCATTTTCACATATAAGACTTAAAGAAAATGTTATTCAAGAGTGAAATTGACAAAGTCAAAATCTGTTCTGGACACTTGGGAATGGGGTGCTGGATCAAAAGAGAAGGATAAATATCCTAAAATTACCCAAATAATTCCACTCTCAGGACTATGAACTACAGCAGTGCTTCTCAGGAAGTGTGTTAAGATGCAGATTCTGGATGAGTTGCTCTGGGTGGGACCTGGCAGTCTGCATTTCTTACAAGCTCCCAGGTGATGCTAATGTAACTAGTTCATGGACCACACTTTGAGTAGAACTTTTGACCTCTGAGTCACACACATCCATCACTCCTTGCCCTGAAAAGCACCAGTCCGTTGCCCTGAAGGGGGTCAGGGGTATTTTCATGTGTTAAATGGCCTCCAATAGAGTCAACACAGCAAGGTAAAGCAAAACAATATTAGAATTTCAATTGCAAAGATTAGCTCATTAGGAGCCTATCACTAGAGAGATTTAGATGAAAGACAACCAAAGCAGCATGAATTAGTGCTGTGGTTTTTACCTGAAGCTTCTGATTTCCCTAGAAATTTGGTGAGCAGAGTCATGGGGTGTGGGAGGGGGGGAATGGGAAGAAGGCAGTGGAACCCATTGGTGGCCAAAGTCATTATCAGCTCTAAGACAGATTGAAAAATCAATGTGAGTTTGCACACTGAACAAATAACTAGGAAATGGCCTCTATATATTTAGTGAAGATTTGAGAATGAAATGAAGAATTATAGAGTTATTGATTGTTGTACTTGGAGATCCTGGTGTGGCACTGTGGGTTGATGCACTGGACTGCGCAAGGTTGGTTTGAACTGCAAAGTCGGTGCTTCCAGCTCTCCAGACACTCCTTGGAAACCCTATTCAGGGTCTCTATGAGTCCTGGTGTGGCGCTGTGGGTTAATGCGTTAGACTGCAAAGCCGTTTGAACTGCAAGGTTGGTGGTTCAAGCTCACCAGCTACTCCTTGAAAACCCTATAGAGGGTCGCTATGGGTTGGAATCAACTCGACAGCACATTACAATAACAACAAATGAGTCCTAACACAACACTTAACAACAACAACATCTCCTAGTACTTAGCCTTCTGCCACAGTCTTCTCATCTATATAATACATTCTTCCAAGAATTAGCATGAGAATTCCAAGGGCAATTATACTAAAGCAATTGGCTCAGTTCTTAACCCATGTTAGTGTTAAGTGCCATTAAATTGTTTCCTACTCATAGCAACCCTATGTATGGTTTCCAAGAAGCATCTGGTGGGTTTGAACTGTCAACCTTGTGGTTCCAAGTCCAGTGCTGATCCTACAACTCCACATCAGGAGCCCTTCCTAACCCATGTTGTTGTTGTTAAGTGCTGCCGAGTCAATTCCAACCCATAGTGACCCTATATAGGGTTTCCAAGGAGCAGCTGGTAAGCTTGAGCCACCAACCTTGCAGTTCAAATGACTTTGCAGTCTGATGCATTAGCCCACAGTGCCACACCAGAACTCCTCCTAACCTATAACAGGCATTGTGTAATGTAATCTATTATAATTATTAGGCTTATATTGTATTGATTTGGGATACCAAAGTACCTAATTCCACCGCAAATGCTATAATTTATCTGTTACAAAACTGTATATCCTCAAAACAGTTGTGATACAGTTATTTGCTTGATATGGCTCTTCTAGCCGTAGTCTTTGTAATGTACACCAGATACCTGGGTGGGACTTTGAAGATTGGGTGTATTTCCTCTTTTCCTGATGGGGCTGAGTAAGAGAAGATGGAGGAAGGTGCTGATTGGATTATATCACTCAGTTATGAGTGTCTGTTAGCAGGGCTAATTATGACTATAAAAACTTGGAAGTCTTACATGGAGATTGGTTAAGTTTGCCTTCCCACGGGGTATAATATGAGCCATCTCAGAAACAGGAAGTTGGGGATGTGGCTCACTGAACAGGAAAAGGTAAAAATATTCACTGCCCTCTCTGCCCAGGAGACAATCTAAAATGTTAATCAAGTTACTGAGTGGGACCAATCCTTTCCACTCAGAAGTCAAGCTAGAATGCTAATCAGATTATTGAGTGGGGCCAATCCTCTGGTTTCCCTCTTGTCTTCAAAGAGGTCCACAACCTAACCCCTCCCTGATTCTGACCCCATGTAAGTCTGCATTGCCCTGTATTCGGCACTCAAAATCTGGAGAAATTAGCTCCTCTGAGCCAGTCAGCTTAATAAAATCTGAAACTCTGCTTCACCTCTCTGAGTAGCATCGGTTTCTTTAGCAATGGATCAAGAGCTTCTCTGACACTCTCGAATCTAAAACTGCTGTCACATCACTACTATCAAGAAAGAAGGGTCAGATCTTAACACACCCTTCGGATGCTGAGATCCCTGCACACGAACCCTTCTTTGTTTAGGAGACAGAGTTATGGCACTAGGAAAGTGGCAGCAGTAGAACCAAGAGTCAGAGCACAAGACAGAGCAGTGGGCTTCCAAGCCCATAGAGCAATTGAAGTTGAGTGCCTTCAGACAGGCGGCTCACTTGCTTCAGAGCTGAGTGCTTCCAGGCATTTAATTGGGCAAGTTACGTTTACTGACTTATGGAGCTAGAGCTGAGCACCTTTGGGCTGAGGCTAATGGCAGAATAGCATGCCCTTTTGGACACTTATCAGCAGTGCCAAAAGAGTGAGCAAGGCAGAGGCCAAGGGGCTGTGTGGCTGAGAGGCTGGGAACCAGAAAGTCCTGCTTTATGGGCATGGCTAAGAAGAGACACTTCTGACCAAAAGAACTATATCCTAAGCCTTTCTGATCCTGAATTGTAACCTGTTAGCTTCCCAAATAAACTCCGTAATTGTGAGTATTGTTTGGGAGTTGTGTGGGCATAGCATTGAACTATCCAACCCAGCTGAGAAGTAGCGTGTTGAGGGAAGGACAGGTGGTATCAAAATTGGTAAATGAGGAAAGAGAGTATAGGCATATCTGACATCTGCCTCAGAGGAATCAGCTTTGGGCTAATATTGAATTTGATTCTCCTTCCCTCTTACGAAGTCAGGACAGGTCAGATGCCACCCCCACGCCATTCTTACAATAGTCAATTAATTTTAAACTGGTAAGAGTCACACAGCAAACAGATAGTACTTTTTGGGGATATACTTTAAAAAAACAAACAAAAACCCACTAGCTTAATTCTTCATTTAGCATGGAGATAATAAAATGAAACAATCATCTGAAGAGAAGATATCAGGACTAGATGACTTTAGGGAGAAATAGATTTTTCAACCTCTGGTTTGGAGACTAGTCCCCTCTCTAAAAACACTGATATAATCAACAAAAACAACAGAAATCACTATATTCCTAGTAATGCCCAAGTAAAATCCATGCTAGCAAATACTAGCAGTCAAAAAAATTGTGGCTTCACCATGGGTAGTGTTTTCAAGAGAACAATGTATAATAATTAAGGAAAGCATCGCCAATATTTGCTATAAAAGTCTGCTTTGGTCTCAGGGATTGCAGACACTCTCAGAAGGGTGCCACAAAGTACTGTCTAAACTTTTTGAACAGTGTTTTAGCAGGAAAAAAAAAATTGTTATTAAAATATTCCTGTAGTTGGCTATCAACAACAAAAACATTTTCCATAAGTAGAGCTTACATGATCAATATACCTAAAAGGCTAACTAACACTCGATGCTAATTTACTTTTTAGACCTTCTATTACATTTCAGAGCTGTCTTATTATCCATTTACAATGAAGATTCTAAACACATGGTTTCATGTACATGTGCTACAACCATGTGCTGCCATTTTTGCTGCTCAGAGTGTTTGCATAGTCACACATTTTGTTAAATGTTCTGGTGTTTTAGCTACAATACTGTGGTGATTAGTATTTGTGCCCCTGTATCAGTAATTTTTTTTGAAAATGAAGTCGTAATTAAAGGAAAAGGAAAACAAAAATAAAAAAGTTTTTACTCAGTTACCAATAATGTTGTAATTCAATGTAGAAAGATGTTAGAAAACAATTTTGTTGATACTATTCATATGTTGTTGTTGTTGTTGTTATGTGCCGTGGAGTCGGTTCCGACTCATAGCGACCCTGTACAGAGTTTCCAAGGCTGTAAATCTTTACGGGAGCAGAAAGCCTCATCTTTCTCCCAAGGAACAGCTGATAGTTTTGAACTGCTGACCTTGCAGTTCACAGCCCAATTCGTAACCACTACGCTACCAGAGCCTAAGAAATATTACATGTAAGCAATTTACAACTATATTTATCACAGGTTATTCTATGATTAAAATTAATAATGAACTTTACTAAGAATTCTGTCTGGTGTGACACGAGAGAGAGGAGGTCCATGGGGGATGAGGGGTGACACCACTCACTGGTAGTGGAACTCTGGACTCCAAACTTCAGAAGGGTTATTGATCAAATATTGCCCTCTTGGCCCAAGGAGAGCTCATTTCCAGTGAGGCCTGGAAAGTCAGGATATCATAAAAGAGAATGGGGTTGGAACTAGGGGCTTTCTGAGTGGAGGAATTTTATCTGGTTCCATTACTGCTGAGGAGTCCTGGTGTGGTGCTGGGGGTTAATGCTCTGGACTGCACAGTCGTTTTGAACCACAAGGGTGGCGGTTCAAGTTCACCAGCTGCTCCTCAGAACCACAGCAACCATAACAGTTAATGAATGAGTGAGCCTAGCTATGTGAATCTGACTACTGGGCTTCACACTGTGCTCATTGGCCAAATAAGGGCCAGAACTAGAACAGAACCTAGTTCTTCTCCATTCACATGCATTGGCATGTTTCCGCTGTCAACATTCTAGGACTCTCGGATTGCTGTTCTATGTGGAAGAAATGCCACTGGGTAGATTTTCACAAAGCATAAATAAATATTAGATGTTTCTGGAGATTGGCCTTCTGTGCATGATATCAGCAAGAAAAACAGTTCTGTTGTTAAGGGCCATAGAGTAGATGCCGACTCTTAGCAGCCCTCTGCACAACAGAATGAAACACTGTGCCCAGTCCTACACCAACCTCATAATAGAACCCATTTCTGCTACAACTGTGCCAATCCATCTCATTAGGGGGTTCCCCTTTTTCTCCAACCCTCCATTTTACCAGACATGCATGATATGCTTCTCTGGGGACTAGTTCCTCCTGATAATATGTCTGAAGTATGAGAGATGATGATACACACAGACCTCACCAGATGGAATACACAGAAATCAGATTGACTCCATCTGTGGAAAGAGATGGTGGAAATACTCCATATCATCAGTCAAAACAAGGCCAGGGCAGGGCAAACCCCCTTCCAAGACTGAGACTCAAGGGGAATACATGAGCAGGCATGCAGTCCTGCTGGTGACCATGCTGGTTTACCAATAAGAGCAAATGGGGGAAAAACAGCAATGAAGTTGTGAGCTAAGTTCAAACATGTTCAAAAGACTCCTGTCAACCTGGATTAGACCTGGCTGACCAGCAGTATGGCAAGACCTGGGGATTCCTGGGACCAAGGACAGGGACATGGCCACAGAGCACCAGAGCAGAAAGTGAAACATCCAGCTGATATGAAATGAGGCGAGATGCACAAGAACACCCATACTTGCAGATAGTACCCATTTGACCTGGCTTCAATGGCTGAATGATCAGAACTCAATTAGAGAAAGAAAGAAGAGGGAAAAAAGAGTAACTATTACAATTTGATGACCTTGACCTATACTTATGGATGTAGTAGTTCAAAGGAGGGAACAAATCTTTACAGTGAGGATCATTCCCAACCCCTTGGTACAAAGGGTTGACAAGGATGGGCAACTTAGACATTGGCTACCCAAAAGGGGGGGGGGGGCTACAAAGGCATGAAGTGACTGGCTTACAAGCTTTCAAAAGGGAGCCAAGTTTCAGAGGGTGTGGGAGAAGGTAGAATCTCCACTAAGTAGTATCCAATCTGTTGGGCAGGGCTCATGAAAGGAGATGGGGATAAGACTCTTGTGGTTCAATGGTGAATAATTGCTATCAGGACTGATTGTGAATGTTGCAAATGTAAAGGTAGATGTTTTGTAACAAAAGAAGGGGAGTGATTGATTTTGCAGTCCAGGAGTGGAGGACCCTGGGACCATCAAGAGAGAAGAGCAGAGTGTGGGGCCCTATCCAGAGAAGCAGTGAGACCAGAGATGACATGGAGAGATGGAGCAGCTGGGGACTCTGGACTCAGGGAGGAAGAGGGGCTGTGTGCTGATGACTGGGGGGCAGGCTTGTGGGGTAAATCCTTTGGTTGTTTGAATGGTTATATATTCCTGAGTGCTTTGGTGTACATCCAAAAAAAAAAAAAACAAAAAAAATCCCAGAAAGAATGGAAACAAATGCTGTTGAATGATGATGCATGGAGGGGATTGTAATCATTGCAAATGCAATGAAATGAAATACTATAGGATGAAGGTAAAGCTGATATTCTCCCATGTAAACTATCACTCAATTCATAATGAAAACTTAAAAAACAAAAAACAAGGCCAAGGGCAGACTGTGGAACAGACCATTAAGTGCTCATATGCAAGTTCAGGATAAAGCTGAAACAAGTCCACAAAAGCCTTGACCATATATATCCCACCTGAATTTAGAGATCATCTCAAGAATACATTTGATCAGTACTCAACTAGAAAAAGAAAGAAGAGGAAAAAAAGAGTAATAATACAATTTGATTAACTTGACCTACACCTATGGATGCAGTAGCTCAAAAGAGGGAACAAATCTTTACAGCGAGGATCATTCCCATCCCCTCGGTACACAGGGTAGACAGGGATGGGCAACCTGGACATTGGCTACCTAAAATGGAAGGCTGCAAAGGTAAGAAGTGACTGGCTTACAAGCTTTCAAAAGGGATCCTAGATCCAAAGGTGTAGAGGAAGGTAGAATCTCCACTAAGTAGTATGCAATCTGTCTGGGTGCGGCTGATGAAAGGAGATGGAGATACGACTCTTGTGGTACAATAGTGAATAACTGTTATCAGGACTGACTGTGAGGGGTGGAAATGTAATTCTGTAGCAAAAGGAGGAGAGTGCTTGACTTTGCAGTCCAGAAGTGGAGGTCCCTGGGACCATCAATGGAGAAGAGCGGAGAGCGGGACCCTACCCAGAGAAACAGTGACACCAGAGATGGAGGCAGAGATGATGACATGGAGAGATGGAGCAGCTGGGGACTCTGGATCCAGAGAGGGAGAGGGGCTGTGTGCTGATGACTGGGGGGCAGGCTTGTGGGGTATATCCTTTGGTTGTTTGATGATGCATGGAGGGGATGGTATACATGGCAAGGAAACAATATACGATAGGATGAATGTAAAGCTAATGTTCTCCCATGTAAACATTCACACAATTCATAATAAAACATTTAAAAATGTTTTTAATTTAAAAAGTGAGGAAAGGGAAACTCTGTGTAGCCACAACTTCAACATTCATGAGTGAATATCTGTGTGCTTCCTCCAGTCAATTTCAGTATTTTGAATCTCACCACTGCACCGATAAATAACATTATGACAAATGGAGAAAAGATTGAAGTTGTCAATGACTTCATTTTGCTTGGCTCTACTATTAAACACTCATGGAAGCAGCAGGCAAGAAATCTAGTGGCATATTGCAAATCTGCTAAACAAGACCTCTTTAAAGAGTTCAAAAGCAAAAATGTCATTTTGTGGACTAAGGTGCCCCTGACAAAGCCATGGTATTTTCAATAGCTTTATATGCATGCAACAGTTGGATAGTGAATAAGGAAGACGGTAGAAGACTTGATGCATTTGAGTTATGGCATTGGAGAAGAATATTAAAAATACTGTGAACTGCTAGAAGAACAAACCAATCTGTATTGGAAGAAGGACAGTTAGAATGCTCCTTAAAAGCCAAGATGGCCAGACTTCCTATGTTATACTTCAGCCATATTATCAGGAGGGACCAGTCATTAAAGAATGACATCATGCTGAGTAAAGTGGAGGGTCAGCATAAAAGAGGAAGACCCCAACATAATGGACTGACACAGTGGTAGCAGCAACAGGTTTAAACGGAACAATTGTGAAGATGGTGCAAGATCCGGACGGCTTCGTTTTGTTCTGTTTGTGCATAATGTCACTACGAGATGGTACTGACTCAACAGCACCTAGGATTTTGACAATTGTGGACATATGATATCCCCCACTGTAAAAATGATATGGGTTTTTCTTTCTTTTCATACATGCAAATTCACACATGACATCCAGAAAAAAACACATGCCAAAATGTTTCAGAAGTAATATGTACTTCAAAGTAATTAGTCTAAAAAGAAAATTAAATATACTCTAACCAAAAGGAAAAAAGAACACATTTGATACAATACTAGACCCTACTGTAACCACCTCCAGCAGAGAAGAGAGGTCTAATTTTAGACTTGACAAGTCATGAATTTGCACACCCTAATCTCTTCTCCTGCACAACACTCATCCCAAGGTCAATTTAGTTGTTCTGTAATTATTTTATTACACGAAACTTTCATCATGACAGGCCCAGAATCCAGGTTTGCTGTTGCTTATCACTGTCTTCCCAGCTCTAGCACAGTATCTGGTATTGAACAGGAAAAGGTAAAAACATTAACTGCCTCCTCCCCACCCAAGAGACAAACTAGAATGCTAATCAGGTTATTG
>NW_006408585.1:9173444-9191598 GCF_000296735.1 Chrysochloris asiatica
ATGATGGAATTGTTCTATTCTATTCTATAGGACCACTATGAGTAGCAATCCACCCAAAGGCATACCACAACAATGGCATACAATGAGTATTCACAAATCATTGTCTCTTCTTAAATAGCATTCATTGTGTCCTGAAATAAACTAAGGCAATCTTGTGACCAAAAGGAAACACTCACTGAATTCTCCAACAGTTTCAGCCCTCTGACTTCTAGACCCAACAGCTCATTACGCCTAGTCCTTGCTTGGGTTTTGATGATTCTACAATTAAGCATCTTTGATGGGATGTCATAAATAAATCATTAGCTTGACAGACAGAGAAAAAAGAAATTTGTTAAGAGGAGGTGCAAGACCCCAGCCAGGGGCCACCTGAATGAGCATCCCCATCCTGAAGATAAAGAGATGAGGAAGAACATTAGGTGATCTTGTCTGGAGGTCAGAAGGGCACTTACCTTTACTTTAACTTTCTCAGCAGGCCCTCAGGGCCCCCACAGATTCTGCCCTCCAGATAACAAACCTGCCAGCATTCATTGGCTTCCATTTCTAGGAATATGTGACAGTTAAAACCAGATCTAGTCTGTCAAGTTAAACACAAAAGTTTGAGGGTGGCAAGATTAGTAAACTTCAAAAGGTTAAGAGGACTTGATAAGCCACGGGTAGGGGTGGGAATATTTATTTAAAAGCTTACACTGCCTGAAATATTCCATCTGAGTTCCCTCACTCCCCCATCTTCCTTCCCCTTGACCTTTCTTTGACCTTCTCTAAGCCCTTGAATCTTCTTGCTTTGGGTCAGCTGCATTCCCAAGCAGAATACCAATTTTTCCCCTGGCTAAAGTTCCAGAGACTCAGACACATCCCTCTCCTCAGGGTCCCTTGAGGGCTTAGAAAGGGAGATCAACATTTACATTGGTAAAATACACTCAGCTGTGGGGAGGGCTTAATCTCTTTTACAACCGGCCCCTGCAGCTGTGCAGTCGGCTGGCTTCCTCACCCCCAGAGGCTTTCCTGGAAATAGCTCTCCCTGAAGAATGCTGACATATAAGATTACAACCTCTTTATATGCTGTTGTTGTTGTTGTTATGTGCCGTGGAGTCGGTTCCGACTCATAGTGACCCTGTACAGGGTTTCCGAGGCTGTAAGTCTTTATGGGAGCAGAACGCCTCGTCTTTCTCCCTAGGAACAGCTGGTAGTTTCGAACTGCCGACCTTGTGGTTCGCAGCCCCCCTTTACATGCTAGTCAAACTGAAATCACACAAGTCCCATCACTACATGGGGTGGCTGTGTGGACGCAGGAAAAGCAACCAAGGAGGAGAAAGTGGAAGTTGCTATTAAGGATAGGACTGTTAGCTGCAGGCCCGTCGCCCCATTCATGACAACCCCATACACAACACAGTAACATGCTGCCTAATGTCGCACCACCTTCAGCATCAGTTGCAGATCAGACTACTGTGATCCACTGGGTTTCATTGACTTATTTTTGGAAGAAGATTGCCAGGTCTGTCTTCCTAGTCTGTTTTAGTCTGAAAGCTCTGCTGAAACCTTACATAACACACAACAAACCTCCCAGTAGGTGTGCATGAGGAGTATTGGCTGGAATTGAACAAGAGCTTCTGTGAGGCCATGAATTTCTTTTTTTTACATTCATCCTATTGTATTTCGTTTCATTGCAATGATTACAATCCCCTCCATGCATCATCAAACAACCAAAGGGTACACCCCGCAAGCCTGTGCCACCTGGCCACCAGCACACAGCCCCTCTCCCCTCCCTGAGTCCAGAGTCCCCAGCAGCTCCATCTCTCCACAGCATCACCTCTGCCTCCATCTCCGGCATCACTGCTTCTCTAGGTAGGGTCCCGTATTCTCCTCCTTTCCCTTGATGGTCCCAGGGACCTCTGCTCCTGGATTGAAAATCAACCATTCCACGCCTTTTGTTACAAAATATCTACCTTTACAATTTCAACCCTCAAAATCAGTCCTGATAGCAATTATTTACTATTGTACCACAAGACTCTTACCCCATCTCCTTTGAGGCAGTGAATTTCTTGATAAAGTTCTTCTAGTCATAGTCTTTGTAACTCCCACACGACTAAGCGAAAACATGCAAGTAAGGTGTGTGGAAACCTGACAAGGAGACAGGTCAATTTTGTCATCTGCCATCAGACAATATCATTAATATCTCATGCAAGTAAAATTTTGCTAAAGATAGTTCAAAATGGCTGCAGCAGTACATTGAGAGATAGTTACCAGAGGTTCAGGTAATAGAGGACGTGGAACAAGGGATATCGTAGCTGATGTCAGATGGATCTTGGCTTAAAGCAGAGAATACCAGAAAGATGTTTACTTTTACTTTATTGACTAAGCAAAGGCTTTTGACTGTGTGGATCATGACAACCTATGGACAACATATTCTGGAACAGAGAATCATATTCTGGAACACATAATTGTGCTCATGAGGAACCTGTACATAGATCAAGAGACAGTTGTTTAAGCAGAACATGGGAACACTGAATGGTTTAAAATTAGGAAAGGTATGCACCAGGGTTGTACTCTTTCACCATACTTATTCAATCTGTATGCTGAACAAATATTCGAGAAGCTGAGTTATATGAAGAAGAACATGGCATCAGGATTGGAGGACGACTCATTAAAAACCTATGGTATGCAGATGATACAACATTGCTTGCTGAAAGCCAAGAGGACTCAAAATATTTTTGAAGATCAAAGACCACAGACTTCAGTATGTGTTGTACCTCAATATGAAAAAAAAACAAAAACCCTCACCACTGGACCAATAAATAACATGATAAATGGGGAAAAGTTTGAAGTTGTCGAAGACTTCATTTTTCTCATATCAACCATCAATACTCATGGAAACAGCAGTCAAGAAATTAAATGACGTATTGCATTAGACAAATCTGGTGCACAAGACCTCTTTAAAGTGTTGAAGAGCAAAGATGTCAGTTTAAGGACTAAGGTGCACCTGACCCAAGCCATGGTATTTTCAATAACCTCATAGACAATAAACAAAGATGGCTGTAGAAGAATAGATGCTTTTGAGTTGTGGCATTAGAAGAGAATAATAAAAGTACAAACAAATCTGTGTCGGAAGGACTATAGCCAAAGTGCTCCTTAGAAGCCAGGATGGCCACTCTGTCTCTCATACTTCAGACATATTATCAGGAGGGAGTAGTCCCTGGGGAAGATCATCATGCTTGATAAAGTAGAGAGTCAATAAAAAAGAGGAAGAGCCCCCCACCCCAACAAAATGGACTGGCATAGTGGCAGCAGCAATAGGCTAAAGCGTTGTATCCATTTTTTTTGCTCTTGTGAATAGTAAACAAACTTTGGTACATACACACAGTGGAATATTATTAAATATTGAGGACTAACAATGATTGTGAGGTTGGCACAGGACCGGGCACTGTTTTGGTTTGTTGTGCATAAAGTTACTATGTGTTGGTACTGACTGGACGGCATCTATCAACAAGTACCAGGCTTAAAATGAGCCATCTCAGAAGCAGGAACGGGGGATCTCACCATCAAGAAAGAAGAGTCAGCCTTCCTCAAAAAGTTGCAAATAGAAATATTATATGACCCAGCAATCCCTCTACTTGGCGTATATTCAAGAGAAATAAGAGCCATGACGTGACTAGCTGTATGCACACTGCACTATTCACTATTGCCAAAAATGGATACAACCTACCGCCCATAATTGATGGACTCAAGTGTGGCAGCGGTAATGAGGTTGGCCCAGCAGGATCGGACATTGTTTCGTTCTGCTGTGCATGGGGTCGCTATGAGTCGGTTCCAACTCGATGGCATCTGACAACAACTGACAACCGCCCATAAATGGAAAAATGAATAAACTAACTTTGATACACATGCACAATGGAATATTATTCAATATCGAAGAAGAATGATGAATCTGCAAAATGTCTCATAACACAGATGAACCCTGAGGACATTATGCTGAGTGAAATTAGCCAGTCACAAAAGGAAAAACATTGTATGAGACCATTATTAGACACGTGTTGACTTGGGTGAAAAGGAAGGCAATACAGCATGAGGGAGGCTGGCAGAAGAATGATGAAGGCAGGGGAAAACACAGGGCAAAGGGCAAGAGTTAAAGGGAACAGACGTTATTTATATACACAGTCTGTTATATACACAGTCCTGCAAGAACAGTCATCTAGAGGTAGATACATGGACAGATACACAGGCTGAATGGGTGTCAGAGGTAAAATGAGTATATCTACAAATATGTAAAGGTTTGACAGAGGACATTTGTACGTGGCTATTTTACCTTTGTTACATGAATGAATGAGGTGGAGCATTGTTGTTAAGTGCAGTTGAGTTGTCTCCAACTCATAGCAACCCTTGTATAGGGTTTCCGAGGAGCAGCTGGTGGGTTTGAATCACCAACCTTGTGATTCAAACGGACCTTGCAGTGGTCCCATGCTTATTCTACAGTGCCACACCAGGCTCCTGTATGGAAGAGCATACAGGGGACAAAATTATGAAAACTCGTTGTTGTTAAGTGCTGTAGAGTCAGTTCCAACTCATAGCAACCCTATATAAGGTTTCAGAAGAGTGGCTGGTGAGTTTGAACCTCCAGTCTTGCAGTTCAATCCAACCTTGTGGTCTACTGCTTATCTTACAATGCCACACCAGGATTCCATAAAATCTTCTTAGACATCAGCAAACACCTTGAGGAAATGAATTGCTGGGCCTGGGGGCTCAGGACTATAGTCTTGGGGACACTATGGTCAGCTGGCACAACATAGTCCACAAGACTACGTTGTGTATCCTGCTTCTTGAATAGTGACGGGATCTTAGAAGTTCATGAGCAACCATCTAAGGTGCAACTGTTGGTCTATTTCTGTCTGGAAGAAAGAAGGATGATGAAAATGAAGACACTTGGAAACAATCCAGTGAAGTAATGGACCAGCTCAGTGAGCAGATCAGTCTCTACAACCATGAGACCAGAAGAATTAGATGGTGGCAGGTTACCATTACCAACTGTTCTGAAAGGGATACTAAAAGGTACTGGATAGACTGGGAGAAAATGTGGGACAAAACTCAAATCATAAAAAAAAATCATAAAAGACCAGCCTTCTGATAAATAGACTGGTAGAACCCCAAGACTATGACGTTTGGACACCCTTCAGGTCTAACTGAACTCACCCCAACAGCTCAATTTTCAGGCAAGCACTAGGCATATAGAGGGGACAGAGAACGGGGCAACAATACTAACAAGGTATATACACCATAGAATGGTCAACCATTGGAGATCAAAAGGGCAGCATTTACCTAAGGTCAGAGTTCAGAAGGTGAGGAAACAAGGAGGAATGGAAACAAGTAACACAATAGGAAATGGGACTAGCGATGTTGCACTGAGAGGATTGCAAACAAAATGCAATGAAGTGCATGATTTGGTGGATCTAACACTAATGATCTGCTCTGTAAATCTTCACTGAATTCACAACAACAACAACAACAAATCTTTAAAGAAATGAAAGAAAGAAGAGCCAGGAATGGAGTTCATACTTTGAATCCCAATTTTTCTGAAAGTTCACCCTTTGAATCCTGTAATTTTTTGGAAAGAGATCACCAGGCCTTTCTTCAAAAGCACCTCTGGGTGGGCTCAAACCTTCTTTCAGTTAACAGCCTATCACGTTAACTCTTTGCAACCATCCAGAGTTTAAAAAATTGGGGTACAATTTACAATGCCAATTATAACACAGACTTTATGTTCCAACATGGATAAATCTCTAAAACATAATGTTGAACTAATAAGCAAATTCAGGGAACTATACAGTATAATATTTATATAAAGTTTTAAACCATGCAACACTTCACTATATACTATTTATGGATAAGCACATATGTTTATGGATACATACATGTGTGCTAAAATACAAAAATATACAAAAACATTGAAGTATCAAATTCACAGTCATGATTTCCTCTGTGGAAGAAGGCTATGGGAGGAATATTCGTGGAGCTTCTACTGTATCTGTTATTTCTTTTAAATGATGTGAAGTCGATTTGGCCAAAAAGTTAAGATTTGAGAAACTCTAAGGAGTCCTGGTATAGCACTGTAGAATAAGCACTGGACTGCTAACTGAAAGATAGGCTGCTCAAACCCACCAGCTACTCCTTGGAAACCCTATGAAGAGTCACTATAAATCAGAACTGCCTCAATAGCACTTAACAATGAGTGCATAGTGTTCATTTGTTATATTTCTTAAACCTTTTCTGAGGGCTTAAACCATTTCACCATAAAAGAAAACTTCAAGAATCTCCGAAAAGAGACTTCACATGAAAGGCAATGTACAACCTCAGACAGCCACCAAATTCACTGATAAAAACCTCAGATGGGGTCTCTGGGGTCCAAGAGATGCTACCTTTGTTCTGGTACAGTCTTAACCGACTTTGGTCGAAAGTATTGGGCCAGAGGACTTCCTTTCTAAGATTCTTGTGAAATCATCTCCTCCAGAGGATTCACAAAAAAGCAAGCATTCAGTATCTGAAAGTTTCCATTAGGAAATCTTCAGGAGAATATGGAATTTACCAAGCCTCCTTCAGACTGAACATGGATGCTTGCAAGCCTGATCGTTGATTGTCAATTCTACTAGGAGTGATGACATCTGACTCTGCTTCCATCTCTGACATGAGTGAGCTACGTAACCTTGGGCCAGACCCTCCCTTTACGACTTCAGTTACCTCACATGGGTCTAGAATACCTTTAGCATCTGAGCTTCAGCACTGTATAGTTCTAATCATAGAATTACGAAGCATGTGCAAGTGTGGTTAGGCAACAACCACTACCCACCAACTATAATTTATTTCAGGGGTGCAGGTAGCCCTCTAAGTAGTCCTGGTGGCTAGGCATTAGGCTGCTAACCTCAAGGTAAGCAGTTCAAACCCACCAGCTACTCGGTGGGAGAAAGATGAGGCTATCTGCTCCCATAAAGGTTTATAGTTTATGACTCAGCATTTAACTCGATAGCAGTGGATTTGGGTAGTGGGGTTTGGTAGCCTTCTACCTAACCCAAAACACATGTCCTCTTTCTATAACTCACTCCCATCACCAGCCCTTGGGATTGAACTCCACATTAAAATGCAAAGGCTAGCTGGTACCATAATTACACTTGAGCCTTACTCACATAGATTGTCTCTTTTAATACAGCTACATTTAACATAGATTAAAAAACTGAGGCTTCAAAGAGTTAAGTGATTTGTTCAAGATAGTACTGTTCTTAAATGGAAAATTCAAGCTTCAAGGTCAAGTCTTCACAATTGCTGAATTTAGACCCTTTTCATGACAATACCATTGACTGGGATTAACCTTTGCAGGGGACAGAATCCAAAAAGACAGAAAAAGAATGGAAGGGCAGTAAGGAAACAGGTTCACAGAAGGACTGACCTCGAGTTGGGTCTGCAGCCAGGGAGCATCTGAAAAGAGCATGAATGGTTTTTAAATAAAAAATAATTGAATATAACTACAGTTTGTATTGGGAGACTTATGTTTTGGCATTTGAATAAAACAGAAGGACTACATGAAAGCCAAAAAAAAAAAGTTTTTTAAGTGTTTGAATGGACTGAAAACATCCTAACTTTGACATTTTGCATAAGGCTATTTCCTTTCACACACAACAGAATGGGGTCTAACATTGCAAAGATTTGCATGGGGCTTAAGACAAGCTACCAAGGTATGAAACACAGTTTTTGCATGCAATCTATTTTCCTCTCCTAACCTTGTTTCTTTAACTTAGAAGCAAGGAGACAGAAAGCTGTGGTCAGTGACTCAAAACATAGCTCAAGTCCTGAAAAAGTACATTTAAAGAGTTCAGATAATCCTGTTTAGGAAATAGGAAAGGGGAGGCATAATTCTTTCTACATTAATGTTTTAATTTAGATATACAAATTTACATGTAGATCAGTACTTTTTTAAATAAGATAGTCAAATGCTAACTGACACTTTATTGATCTAAATTCCTAAACATATATAAGGAATTTTCAGTGTCCCAGACACTTCGGGGATCATAATGGCGTTTTATTCAAATATATATGGTATGTAGTGGTTAGGAATAATGGGAGTTCACTTTTAAAAACAACAAAGACAAATAAATCACACATAGCCTCTGTGTTTTGTTTTGGGTTTTTTTCTCAGACAGCCTGAGAGAATGGAGGAAGAGACTCACCAAACTAAAGTAATAGCCCATTTGCTGGACCATCCATGTGACATTAGCACAGTGTCTGGGATTTCAAGTGGTTCTGGTTCCAGCATTCCTTAGGGGACTCCCCTTTGGAACTCACACACAAAAACATCTTGTTCTACTAGTCTTGAGGAAGGTGACTGGCTCTAAATGAAATCACCTCCTTCCCAAACCAGGACAATGATAACCTACAGAGATCATTTTATTGTATTGTGTTTTGTTTCTAACATCCTTCAAAGTCTAAAGAGGAAGCATCTAATAACCACCATACACTTCAGAAGTCAGGAGGAAAAAAATAGTCTCTCCATCTCGTAAATGCATTTCTACACAGAATCACAGAATTTTAGAGCAAAAAGAAATCTAGACGAACACTTCTAATTCAATATAAAATAAGAGAACAATATCCTATTAGATATTTTTTCTTGTAAAAGCCATTTTCCTTTGTTGCTGTTGTTGTTGTTAAGTGCCGTCGAGTTGGTTCTGACCCCTAGCGACCCTGTACAGGGTTTATTTACGGGAGCAGAAAGCCTCATCTTTCTCCCGCGGAGCAGCTGGTAGTTTCGAACTGCTGACATTGCCATTCGCAGCCCAATTCGTAACCACTACACTACCAGAGCTCCTTGTTGTTAGGTGCCATCAAATCAGTACCAACTCATAGTGACCCTATGCACAACAGAAACACTGCCCAGTCCTGGGCCAACCTCGCAACTGTTGCCACCACGCTTGAGTCCATTGATGCTGCCACTTTGCTAATCCATCTCACTGGAGGACTTCTTCTTTTTCTCTGACCCTCCACCTTACCAAACACAATAGCCTTCTCCAGCAACTGGTCCCTCCTGACAATATATCCAAAGTATGAGAGACGAAGTTTGGCCAGGCTGGCCTCCAAGGAGCACTCTGGCTACATTTCCTTCAACAGAGATCCATTGGTTCTTTCGGCAGCCCATGGTCCTTTCAATATTCTCCTCCAACACCATAACTCAAAAGCATCAGTTCTTATCCGGTCTTACTTATTCATTGTTCAGCTTTTGCATGCATATAAGTTTATTGAAAATACCATGGCTTGGGTAAGGCTCACCTTAGTACTCAAGTTGACATCTTTGCTCATCAAAAACACTTTAAAAAGGTCTTGTGCAGCAGATTTGCCTAACACAATACGTCGTTTAATTTCTTGACTGCTGCTTCCTTAAGTGTTGATGGCTGATCCAAGAAAAATGAAGTTCTGGACAACTTAAATCTTTTCTCCATTGATAAGAATGTTGTTTACTGGTCTAGTGGTGAGGATTTTCGTTTTCTTTACATTGAGATGCAATCCAGTAAACCTAATCTGACATTTTCCCCTAGGCTAAACAGAACCCAAAGTCCTATTCCTATTGATACTAAAATGAAGTTAAATTTAAAGTCTACCTGCTGTGTGCCAAGTTGGTTCTGACTCATAGTGACCCTGTATAAGGTTTCCGAGGCTGTACATATTTCCGGGAGCAGAAAGCCTCATCTTTCTCCCACAGAACAGCTGGTGGATTCAAACCGCTGACCTTGAGGCTAGCAGCCCACTGTATACCTCACTATATACTACAAGATCTCCTTAAAGCTCCTATTACTTGGATTTTTTTTTTTTTTTTTTTAAGTGAGCTGCTAACTTTGACTTACGAGGTAGATACATCTTCTGGAATGAGAACTGCAGAGCCCTTCTTTGTACTTACATGGAACCTGTACATAGGCCAAGAGACAATTACTCGAACAGAACAAGAGGACACTGAATGATTTAAAATCAGAATAGATGTGCCTGAGTTGTATTCTTTCCCTATACTTATTCAATCTGTATACTGATCGGAGAAACTGGACTATATGAAGAAGAATGTGGCAGCAGGTTTGGAGAAAGACTCATTAACAATCTGCAATGTATAGATGATACAGTTTGCTTGCTGAAAACAAAGAGGACTTGAAACACTGACTTTGATCTTTATCAAAGATCAAAGACTACAATCTTCAATATGGATTACACCTCAACATAAAAGAAATAGAACTCCTCACAACTGGAACAGTAAGCAAAAATCATGACAAACAGAAATATTGTTGTCAAGGATTTTATTTTATTTTATTTTATTTTGAACCACAAGCAATGCCCATGGACATAGCAGTCAAAAAATCAAACCTATTGCAAAATAACTCTTTATAGTGTTAAAAGAAAAGCAAAGATGTCACTTTGAGGACTGAGATTTGTCTGACCCAAGTCACAGTATTTTCAATTGCCTCATATGCATGTGATAACTGGACAATGAATTTAAAAGACTGAAGAAGAAATGGTGCCTTTGAATACAGCAAAGAATACTGTATACACCATAGGCTGCCAGAATAAAAAACAAATCTATCTTGGAAGAAGTACAGCCAGAATGCTCCTTAGAAGCCAGGATAGTGAGACTTTGTACCACTTACTTTGGATATGTTATTAGGAGGAACCCAACTCTGGAGAAGGACATCATGTTTAGTAAAGTAGTAGTTGTAGGTGCCATCAAGTCAGCTCCGATTCCCAGAAACCCCAGACACAACAAAACAAAACACTGCCCCATCCTCGTCATTGTTATATTTGAGCCCTTTGCTGCCACAGCTGTGCTAATCCATCTTGTTGGGGGTCTCCCTCTTTTTTGCTGACCCTCCACTCTACCAGTATGATGTACTCTTCCAGAGACTGATCCCTCCTGATAACATGCCCCAAGACGAAGTCTTACCATGTTGGCTTCTACAGCAAATTCTGGCTGTGGTAAAGAGGGTCAGTGAAAAAGAGGAAATCCCTCAACAAGATGGACTGACACAGTGGTTACAACGATGGGCTCAAGTATAGAAACAATTGTGAGGATGGCACAAGACTTTGAAGTATTTTGTTCTATTGTACATGGGTTGCTTAGGTCAACTCCAACTCAGTCGCACCTAACAACAGAAACATCTCTGACATCACCACCTTCACAAGAAACATCTGCAAGCTCCTTCCTGACTCCAGGTCACATGCAACTGGTCACCATAACTGTTGACAATGCATTTCTAACTGGGTAAATCAATTACAAGGGGAGAGCTGTCAAGACCAAGAATACCATCATGAAAGAATCAGTTGCCCTACAATCAAGTAGAGACTGTGTTATTCTCAACTACAAATTTTCTTGTAGTTCAGTTATTTTTTAAACCACACATGTATTAATAGCTCCTTTTTAAAACATTATATATAATCTTAAAACTTAAAAAAGCAAAATGAGAAATTCTTCAAGTCAGTAATTGGAGTGTATGTGTGTGTGTCCTACCAGCACCTGGAGCATCTCCTCATCGTCAGAACTTCTTTCATCCAGCTTTTTACTAATTCCAGGGCAGCAGAAAGTGAAAGCAGACGCGAAGTCTCTAATCAGAAAATTCCGGAGGAAAAGACAAGGAAACAAAGGATGAATGATTCCATATATAACCTACATCCTATCCCTTTGTGGCAGTGTTCAAATTTTTGTAAATATGATCAAACTTTCTAACCCAATCACTTTTGACAACATCAAAGGAATAGATGTACTAAATCTTAATAAAATTTTTAATTGAAAGGACATACAAATAAGGCAAGGACACTATATTGAGCCCTGTCAGAGGAAACCCTACACAGGCTTGGAACTGGCTCGATAGCACTTAACACAACAACAAAGGATGCTCAGAACAAGAAAAGGGAATAAAATAAGATACCTAGAAATGAGCAGATTGAAGAATGAAGTGGAGAGAGATCAATTCAACAAGTGAAAAGGATTTGTTGTATTCCTAAATGTTCTGGAATCTGGGATCTCAGCAATTAACAACTAACATGGGATCTGCTGGTGGCCATGGTGGGTGGACAAAGGGGGCAGCAGACTTCCTTAGCCCCACCCATGGAGTCCCCCAGTCCCTCTGAGTCATATTTTCCTCTCCTGCCCACCGATTCCTTCTCCAGTTATGTATACATACATATACTTTTTTAAGTAGAAGAATGAATAACACAAAATTCAGAATAGCATTTCATTCCTCGGGAGGACAATGGTACGATCTGGGAGGGATACCCAAGAATGTCAAAGATATTTCACTGAAGGGTTGAAGAAGACCCCCAATGACATGAAATGACACAGTGGCTGCACTAAGTGTGGGGAAGGCACAGGACCGGGCAGTGTTTTGTTCTCTTGTGCATGGATGACTATGAGGCAAAAGCGACTTGATGACACCTAACAACAACAATGCTGTTCTATTTCATAAGATAATGTGTAGGTTTTTATTTTCTTATTATCTTTTAGACCAGGGACCAGCAAACTTTTTTATTAAGCCAGAGATAGCGTATATTTTAGTCTCTGCAGGTTACATAGGATCTCCATCACCTATTCCTCTTTGGCTTTGTTTATAACTCTTTAAAAATATAAAAACCGTTCTTAACTCACAGGTCAAACAAAAATAAGATGCCGCCAAGGTTTGGTGTAAAAGCTAATTTTTGCCAATCCCTGATTTAAACCATTTATATATGTCATAATGTCTTTAGTGTGCATTATATAGTCCCTCCCCCCTAGAAAAATTAAATACAAAGAAAAAATAAAACAGGGCATTTAAAGAGAAAAGAATATATATTCTTCTTAACCTAGATTGAGAGTTCCATTCACTGAGCCCTCTGTCCATAATTTCAATAACGGAAACCCTACTTTTTCTGCTTCTGATAAGAAAAAATGAAATGAAATACCCCAATACTCTTGTCTACTTCAGACTTTGGAGATATTTCAAATGCCAGAGCTAAAGCAGTAATAATAGTTCGGATTGGTGCTTGGGTAAGAGGTAAATGTCATAGATAAAATTCTAATGTGATAAAAATGATGTCCTGGTGTAGATGTGTAGGGCAGTTTGAACTGCAAGGTTGGTGATTCAAAACTCACCAGCCACTCCCCGAGAACCCTACACAGGGTTGCTATGAGTTGGAACGCACTTAACGGCACTTAACAACAGCTGACAAAAACTCACCTTAGCTGAGCCTTAGTTTGTACCAGGTATTGATCTCATAGTAGACATGTAATTTCATTTTATTTTTCCTAACAATTCCACATGGTAGGCAATAGTACTAACCCAATTTTGCCATAGTGGAAACTGAGGCACTGAGAGATGAAGTCACTTGCTCAGGGTCACATAGCTAGAAAGTTGCGAGGCCTATATCTAAACCCAGGCAGTTGGACCAGAGCCAGTACTCCCAATTGCACATGGCATGATTCCCACTGTCTGATTCTTAAATATGTTTGTTGTCTCACCAGAAATAAAATGGTATTTTTATCCCCATTCTACAGATAAAGAATGTGTGTATGCTGTTGGCCTTGGTCTAAGAAGCTGGGGTTGGAAGCAGGGGCTGTACTGAAACTGCTTGTCCTGGTGAAACCCTGCTTTGGTTTATTTAAGGAGAATTTACAAGTCTCAGCTTGTCAGAAGTGGGAAAAGAGCTGTGTGGTAAAAAAAAAAAAAAAAGGAAAAAAAGGCCAGGTAAAATGAGACTTGCAACTATCATCCATATGTCTTTATAGTGACAGACTGCAACTCTTCATGGTATTGAATGAAAATAATGGCATTCCATCCCCCAAGGACCCAAACTTGGTCTGTGAGGGACATGGACAAGGCATGAAAGTTATTGCCGAGATAAGGAGAAATTCTTAGCAGGTGTGGCGCTGTGAGTTAATGCGCCAGACTGCAAAGCCATTTGAACTACAAGCTCGGTGGTTCAAATTCACCAGCCACTCCTTGGAAACCCTATGCAGGGTTGCTATGTGTCGGAACCGACTGGACGGCACTTCACATTAGTAAAAAACTGATCAGCTTTAATTCTACTGAAACTAGATATAGAATGGGCATTACCATTTATTCAACAAACATTTTAAGTCACCCACCGTATGCTAAGGGAGTGAGAAAGGTGAGGCTTTCTGTTCCCACTATGAGTCAGAATCAACTCCAAGGCACCGAACAACAACAGCAACAATATGCTACAGACCATAGTTGGTGCTTGGGACACAACAACAAACATACTGCAGTCTCCCTCCAAGAGTTTGCAGTGTCTCCTCTGGGCCTTCAGTAGAATGTTCTTAAAAAGAGCGCTAATGGAAGGATGCCAATTCTTAGAGGCAGAACAGTGGGCTATGACATCTCTGGGGGCCACTCCACGGGCAATACTCACAGTCCCTCCCCCTTTGCAGCAGCTGGGACAGGAGGCAAAACCACTCCCAGTTCTGATTTTTCCCAAGGGAATTCTCTCTTGGCAAGAGTTTACAATTGCCTTTCTTCCAAAGACATGGAGTGGGGATGGGATAAGCAGAGGAAGGAGTGTGGTTGTCAAGAAAACAGATTCTCAAAAGTACAGATTCAAGCTCTGAATAATTCAAAAATTTCCCCTTGGCACCTCAAATTCAGTTTACAAAAGAAGAGCACGTCTACTCTAAATCCTGACTCCTTTTCTCCATCTATATTCAGGCTGGGCAAATCCTGAAAATTATGATTCAGAAAGCAAGTTAAGTTTTTCTTAGCTTTGGATGTTTGCAGGGCAAATAAGAGGGGAAACGCTGCGCAAAAGGCTTCTAGGAGAATTACTAGGAGAATTCCCAAGTAGTTTTGTTCAGGGTCTCCCTATCTCCCACCAAATATTTCTGTTATAGGAGAATAGGGGGTCTACAAGTCTCAAAGAAGGTTCTGATGAAGGACCAATGTAGAAACAACAGACCCAACACTCAATGGGTAGAATGTTCCAGGGAGAAGGTGTCACAAAAGGCCCCAAAGCTGCTGATTTGTAGGTACTGATATAGTTTACACTCTGAAGCTAATTTTGGCACCAGCTGCTAGCTGCTAGCTCCTCCTCTCTCCAGCTGTTCCACACTGCACAGAGCCTAAATAGCACTCTATTTGGCATACCCAAAGGAGATCTCTGAAGTTGCAAGAAATCTGCTTCATCTCCTACTGGCAGCAGAAATTATCCCCGCAAGCAAGTAGCCTAATCTAGCCAGAAAACCTCTCTAAAGACTGCCCCCATTTTAGCACAGTCCTGTTTCAAAACAAACCCCCTATTTCAAAATCCTGCCCAAACTTGCCCACCCATTTGGGTCTAGGACAACCATGTGAGCAGTCAACACAATGATTCTTGACTACAGTCAGTGACTACCAAGCTCCAACTACCAGAATCACTTTGAGAGTTTATAAAGCAAATGCCAAAGCTAAACCTATCAGAATTCCCAAGGATGGGGACCAAGAATACGCATTTTTTTAATGCTCCCCAGGTTGACAGCAAAAAGAGAGGCAATGCAAAGAACCTTAGTGGTCTCTCCTCAATGCTCCTCAGAGCCAGTATCTCAAGGGGGGTGTAGCAGCTCAAAAGATCTAGAACTGTTCACATTCAAGTGTGATTGAGCAATATGGCTTTAGCATATTGGTTCCTGTATTTTAACTGGACTCTGACTCAAAAGGAAAGGAAATGACTCTCTAAGAGTAGAAATTCAAACCCAGTAGTCGGACTATGGAGTCCTGATGTTGTGCTGCAGGTTCATATGCTGAGCTGTAAAGTTGGTTTGAACTGCAAGGTCAGAGTTCAAGTTCACCAGTGGCTCCTTGCAAACCCTATACAGGGTCGCTGTGTGTCAGAACCGACTCAACAACACTTAACAACAAGTAAGATTATGAAAATTGTTTAGATGGTAACAGACATAGCACATACACATCCGAGATATATTTGAACCATCTCGATTTCTATTTTTTCCCATAATTCCTATAAACAGTCACATATTGTAAGACCACAAATCCCAACTGGAAGTATAGAAACTATGCTCACCACATCTGTTTAAGTGACTCCTATTTAAAGTCCCACCAGTATCAAGTTGTGAGCAAGACCACAACTAAGACAAATGAGCAAACTAAAAACAACGACATTTTTTAAACTGATACTTTTTTCAAATGAGAAATCAATTCATCATAAATTGCATAGCATGATTTTTAAAATGAACATAACTCCATGGAACAACTTTACAAAATGTTAAATTAATAAGGTCCAAATCCAATGAATAGGGTCCGTGGCACTGTGGCTTAACGTGCAAGACTGCAAAGCCGTTTGAACTGCAAGGTCGGCGGTTCAAGCTCACCAGCTGCTCCTCAGAAACCTTATATGGGGTCACTATGGGTCGGAATCAACTCAATGGCACTTACAACAACAACATGGTTAGGTAAAGCTAGGAACCACAACAAATTGTTGAGAGGCAGCAGAAAAAAGGCCTGGCGATGTGCTTCTGTAAAGGGATGTTATAAAGGTATACAGCCGAGAAAACTCTGCGACACGGATCCGCTCTGCCACATAGGGTTGCAATGAGTCAGAACTGACTCAGAAGAATTCAAATGGTAAAGGAAAAGTGCCTGACATCACAGCCAGAAAGACTAAAGGGGCAGAAAGACCATGAATAGGAACAGAGAAGGAAGTGTTAATAGCTGAGGGAAGCTTGTCCTAGATTCCTACACAGTCTCCACTGCCAATATCATGACCAGAGTCCAATTTATTCTTATGGTACATACTCCACCAACTTCAACAAAGCCACAACACTCAGGCTTTCTAGGGACAGGTCAGAGAGGTTCACTGCGGGGCATTCTGCTCAGAAGCCACACAAATGTCTCTGTGTGTTCTCTCCGGACTCAACACTCTTCAGTGAGCAGGAGACCGGGTAACAGAGATGAAGGGCATAAAATAGCAAGATTTAAAACAAAAACAAAAACAAAAACTGGATCTGGTTAAGAGTAATTTAAATTCTCCTGTTTCCCTGAGTAGAAAATTGAGGGAAGTCTTCTATTCTTATATAGCTGGAAAGAGGAAGAAGTAAACAGAGAGTCTAGGTCCTAGGAGGGATCCTGGTGTGGTGCTGTGGGTTAACGTGCTGTACTGCAAGGTTAGTTTGAACCTCAAGGTCGGTGGTTCAAACTTACCAGCCACTCCTCAGAAACCCTATACAAGGTTGGGGTGCCACTCAATGGCTCTTAACAACAAGGCCTATTATTGTTATTGTTAAGTACCGTGCAGTCAGTTCCGACTCACAGTGACCCTGCACAGGGTTTCCAAGGCTATAAATCTTTACGGGAGCAGAACGTCTCTCTTTCTCCCGCAGAACCACTGGTAGTTTCAAACTGCTGACCTTGAGGTTGGAAGCCCAACTCCTAACCACTACGCTACCAGAGCTCCTTAACTAGGAAGGAATAAACAAGAGAAGATGAGATTGCTGCTACTGTGTATCACCAGGTTGGTTCTGACTCATAGCGACCCTACATAGGGTTTCCAAGACTATAAATCCTCAGGGGAGCAGAAAGCCTTAGCCTTCTCCTGAGGAGTGGCTGGTGGGTTCAAACTACTGACCTTGAGGTTAGTAGCCCAATGCATAACCCACTGTTGTTGTTGTGAAGTGCTGTGGAGTCGATTCCGACCCATAGCAACCCTGTATAGGGTCTCCGAGGAGCAGCTGGTGAGCTTGAACTGCCGACCTTGCAGTTCAAATGGCTTTGCAGTCTGGCGCATTAACCCACAGCACCACACCAGAACTCCCATAACCCACTGTACCACCAGGTTAATCTGCTCACTTTTCACTAAGAAAAGTCACTGGTTTAAAAAATAATAATAAAAAAAGAGAGCATTTGCCCTTGTGATTAAAAAAAAAAAATACATCACTGGGGAGGTCAGACTCCAGCCCTAATGTTGTTGTTATTGTTAAGTGCCATTGAGTAGGTTCCAACACATAGTGGCTCTATACAGGGTTTCTGAGGAGCGGTGAGTTTGAACCATTGATCTTGCAGTTCAAACCAACTTTGTGGTTCAGTGCTTATCCTATAGCCCTGATATGACACTTATAAAATATTTTTTTAATTTTATCAACAAAAGTAAAAGTTCTTAATTCCCAACCTGTCCCCTG
>NW_006408585.1:9196619-9207718 GCF_000296735.1 Chrysochloris asiatica
ATTGATGCTTTTGATTTATGGTGTTGGAGGAGAATATTGAAAGTGCCATGGGCTGCCAAAAGAACCAACAGATCTATACTGGAAAAACAGTCCCTGGAGAAGGTTATCATGTTTGGTAAGGTGGAGAGTCAGAGAAAAAGAAGCCGACCCCCAGCGAGATGGATTGGCAAAGTGGCAGCATCAATGGGCTCAAGCGTGGCAGCAATTGTGAAGCTGGCCCTGGACTGGGCAGAGTTCCGTTCTGTTGTGCATAGAGTCACTATGAGTGATGACACCTAACAACAACAACATGGTGCTGTGGGTTAATGCACTGGACTGCAAAGTTGGTTTGAACTGCAAGATCGATGGTTCAAGCTCACCAATCACTCAATGGAACCCCTATACAGGGTCGCTATGGGTTGCAAATGACTCAACACACTTAATAACAACAACAATGCACTGGATCACAAGGTCGGTTTGAACCTCAAGGTTGATGGTTCAAAACTGCAAACCACTGCTTAGAAACCCTATCTAGGGTCACTAGGATTCAGAATTGACTCAACAGCACATAGCAATGTCCCAACCATGATCATTCCTATGTCTGTGTTATGCTTATTTTCAGGACATGTTCTCTCCTTTTCCCTTCACTAACTCAAATCTTAGCCATTCTGCAAAGCCTAGCTGAAGCGGCACCTCCCTCGTGCATTACACACACACACACACACACACACACTTGATATTGTTCATTTTGAATTGTCCTCTTATAATTTAAGTTCTGAGTTTGATTGGCACAATAAAGAATCCAGAGGAGCTGATTGATTAGGTGGTATCTTGATTTAGCATCAGAACGAGGGGCTCATTTCACCATAAAAAGTAACTGTATGCTATTTTTTGGGTGAGTTTTATACTGTATAACAGTCAGTTGGTATTCTGCTGTTTAGAACATTATCAGGTTCTCTGGGACATATATTTTTCGTTTCTATCCACCAATTCACAAATCATTTTTTAGAAGAAAAGCTGTTTGTATATTGCATATTGCTTCTGCAAGGTAAAATGAGTGATGTAAGAGGTGGCAAATACAAGAAGTGCTAGGAACTGAGGAACAACTTTCTTGGAAGAAAATTGCAAGATTGGGATTTTTTTTTGATTTGCAATTAAAATGCAAACTTCTGGTCTCTTTGCTCCTTCAGAGAGTCACATTTGGTTATAAGAATTTCTACCTCCTTTTCTACACTGACTCTAACAGTTTAATTAAGATCTCATTAAATTTATCTTTGTTAGCTAAGTCAGCACCAGGAAGATTGTTCTGTTAAACAGTAACATTTACTAGGAAAAGAGGAACTGGCAACCTGGGTACAAGCCTGCTTCATAAAACATGTGATGACCTTTTTTTCAAGGACATATACTAGGCTGATTAAAGGTGAGGGCCTTCTTTCAGTTTTCCTAAATTCTTCAGTGAGCCTCTTGAATAATGTGGAGAATGGTTTGGCAGTTTCTACCACCGTCTGCAAGTCTGCACTTGGCAACACTCCTTCACTCCTGCTTTCACTTTGGCTTGGAACCTTGTTTTCTATTGTTGCCTGTTATGGAATCTAGACCTTTCCATGAACACTCTTTGATTCATGGAACTTGGCAGAAAGAAGTAATAAGGCCCAAGTTGGGCTTGGGTCATACGCTGAGCTTCGAATAAACACTGAATTCACAACAGTTGTGTTTACTGAGGTTCTCATTAAAATATTATGTGCTCTCCTATATTTAGCTTATAAGAGCCCAACTTTTTTTTTTCTTCACAGCACAGAATGTGCTTTAACGTGTAAGAGGCATTAACTGCTGATGGTTTCGATCGAACAAATACATTCATAATTTAATGGACTTATTTTATAGAGCAAAAACAAAGTACTTCTGATTTAAATTAAGGAACATACTGGAATAAGCCATTTGTGGTTTGAGTCCCAGTCTTGGTAAATTCCAGCTGCCAAAGGCAAAGATTGTATTGTAGCTCCTGTGCCCAGCATTTGATAGCTTAAGACTTGAGCTACCAAAGAGTCAGCAGTTCATTATGACCCTCTTTTTCATCAGCTAATATGAGGCCCCTATTGTTTCTAACAACAGCAAGCCACTCTGAAGGACCTTTGCCAAGCTAGCCTTTCAATGAAGATTAACATCCTAGCTCCTCCCCTTCCCAGCTATATAACTTCAGGCAGGGCACTTAACTTTTCTAAGTGTCTCAGTTTGCTAATAACGTTGTAACAGAATTGCCATAAGTGGGTAGTTTTAAAGGACAGAAATTTATGTCCTCGTATTTCAGGTCAGAAGTACAAATTCAGAGTTCTGAAAAAGCCAAAACTCCAGGGAAGACTCATCTCTTTCAGCTCTGTTCCTCAGTTCCTTGAGGATCTTCAGGTAGCATTTACCTCTTCATTCATACTGCTCACTTGTCTTGGTGTCTAATTGGTTCTTTTTTAACTCAGAGTTGATTTAGGACATACCCACATTGAAAATGTCTCGTTAACATAACAAAGAAAACCTTATTCCCACAGATATACTGTTGTGTGCCCTCAAGTCAATCACAAGTCATAATAGCCCTAGAGGACAAGCAGAATGCCCCATAGTTTCCCAGGCTATATTCTTTTTCCAAGAGCCCGGCTACTAACCGAAATGTTGGCGGTTCAGACCTAGCAGCTACTCTATGAGAGAAAAAGATGTATCAGCATCGGGAAAGATTTATAGCCTTGTCACAGGGTCACTACAAGAGTCACAGTAGACTTGATGGAAGTGGCTTTGTTTGTTTGTTTTTGGTAACCTTTATGGGAGCAGATAGTCAGATCTCTTGCATGGAGCAGCTTGTGGGTTAGAACTTCGACCTTTCCTAGTTATCAGCCAGTCACTTATCCAATGTACAACCAGAGCACCTGCATCCACAGGTATAGATAAGGGTGAGGATTCTAACTTGTACTTTTGTAGGACATAATTTGATCCATAACATTAAGCCTTTGTTGCCTCATCTGTAAAATGGCTACAATAACAATATTGATCTTGTAAGACTGGTGAGGAAGCTGAAATAAAAGATGTATGAATTGTTGAATGGAAAACCAATTTGCTCTGTAAAACTTCACCCAAAACACAATGAAAAGTTAAAATAAATCAAATAAAGCTGGTGAGGACCTATGTTTATAAGATGGAATGATTAGAAAGAAAGAAGGGAGCATGTCATGGTATTGGTTGGTTGTTGGATGTTACCATCAAACTTAAGCACAAGAAAATGAGCTATCTACCATGTTCCATTTGCCACATCACACAGCTTTTAATTTCACCCTCTACCTTCAATGCTAACAAAATATAGGTAGAAGTATCTTCATTTATTGCAGTTCTCAGACCAAGTATTTTATTCCCCTTATACTCTGAGTGTGTTCACATATACTGCAAAGCAAGTCCAAATTAAGTGTGAAAAGAATACAATCCAAATTGGTGATTGTCTTAGCTAATGGTTTTCTTCTGGCTTCTCCAACAGCTGCCCAAAGAAATCATCACAATGAGGGGGATGGGAAGGAGGGGCAAAAGAAGGGAAGCAAGCATGGGAGAGGAAAGCTTGAAGGAAAGAGGAGGGGACCTAAAGGCAGTCCTTGTCCTGGCTCAAGGAGATTCTCTGAACAGAACCATGCAGAGAATATTAAAGCTTACAGCTGGAAAGGTTATTCGCCACTATTTAGATCTTCTCTCTCCAAGCAGGGCTATACTCTGAACCCACTCATAATCACCAGATGGTCTATCCCAGGATCCTTGTTGTTGTTGTTGTTAAGTGCCGTCGAGTCGGTTTCGACCCATAGCGACCCTGTACAGGGTTTCCGAGGGTGTAAATCTTTACGGGAGTAGAAAGCCTCATCTTTCTCCCGCGGAGCAGCTGGTAGTTTCGAACCGCTGACCTTAAGATTCACAGCCCGATTCGTAACCACTATGCTACCAGAGCTCGGGAGTAAAAGTCAGCAACCCCATTTCTCTTTCTAATTCAGACTTCCCTCCAGCCCAGCAAATCCAGATCTCAATCTAACTATATTTCAGTGACGTGCCTTTGTTTCAAATTTTCATGGACTACTAAAAAGATGTTTATTGTACAGGGGGCTTCAAAAGTTCATGGAAAAATAGAATGGAAAGATACGGAAATTTTCTATAAACTTTTTGAAGCCTTTCTTATAGGTACCATAGGATAAGCACTGCATTGCTAACTGCAAGGTCAGTGGTTCAAACCCACCAGCTGCTCCTCAGAAATCCTACACAGGGTCACTATGAATCGGAACCAACTTAGTGACACTTATCAACAACATATAGGTAGAACACACTAAAATAAACAAAACAAAAAAGATCCAAGAAAGTTGGATCCTTGGGCTGGAAAGAAAATAGAAAGTTGGTCACTGGCCCATGGAAATTAAAAAAGAGAGGAAGTGTCCATACAATTGGTGTTTATCATAATGGACCTTAGCAGAGAGAAAGGGCTACCAAAAGAGAGGCAAATCACTTCAAAACAACAACACCACCAAAAATGAGATCATGATGTTGTTGTTGTTGTTGTTAAGTGCCATCGAGTCGATCCTGACCCATAGCGACCCTGTATAGGGTTTCCGGGGAGTGGCTGGGGAGCTTGAACCACCAACCTTGCAGTTCAAACGGCTTTGCAGTCTGGTGCATTAACCCACAGCGCCACACCAGGACTCCTGAGATCATGATGGGTCTATGCATTTATCTTACCAATTTAAACATTTTCTAACCATACCACAAGGTAAACTAAAGACAATTCTACCACTTTTTCCATGTTATTTTGTCTCTGACAGGCTGTGAAAAACAGCAACATTGAGTCTGTAAAGTCTTGCTGGTAATACATAAAAAATCTGTATGAGACCCTGTGAGTTGAAAGACACTTAACTCTTTGTTAAGAGTAGCTTATAGTGAGTGGTCTGCCTATCAATTTCACAACCCCAACTCTCATTGTTTAAGAAGTGTTCTAGTAGACACTATACAGAACCCCTGCCACCCAAAATCAGTACGGGCAGCTCCCAGGTTATGAACTCTGACTTACAGACAACTTGTACTTGCCTTTGAAGGTGATATACATGTATCCTCACTTTAAAATGATTAAGTCAACCTCTAAACCCTCTGCCAAGCCAAGCTGATCCCAACTCATAGCCACACAGATTCTTCCTCACAATCACTTCCATTTGTTGCATGTGCAGCTTTTCAATCTAAAAGGCTTCAAAAACCTTTTCTAGCACAAAAGTAAGACTAAATAAGAACCATGTGTACCTGTTCCGATTCACCTACAAATTCCACTAAAAAACAAAGACAAAGAAACTGATCTTATTTATAACCAGCGCTGCCTGTACTCACTAGTTTGGAAGACACTGGCTTTGGTCCAAAGATAAACAAGATTCTGTCTCATTTAAACTCTGAAAGCATCTGTCTAAAAAGGCCTCTTTGAAAACCTTGCCAGATTCGCCATCTTGTTTTATTAGCCCACTGAGCAGCTTGGAAAGAACAGATCTGTTGCATCCTATACACTAAGAGTTAAACAGGACTTGGTATTAGATATAAAATACAACTCCTGGAAGACCAGTTAGCATTACTTTATAAGGTTAACTACTGGTATACTCTACATCTCAGCATTCCATTCCTAGATATATACCCAAGAGAAATGCCAGGAAAGAGATCCAAGAATGTTGACAGCATTTAAGAGCAAAAAACCTGGAAATCACTAAATGCCTATTAGCAGCAGGATGAGAAAATTCATGCAAATGTATCAACATACTGGAATACTATACAGCAGTGAAAATGAATGTTCAACAACACAGATAAATCTTAGTACCATAATGTGGATTGAAAAAGGCAAGTTCCAAATACTTCATATGGAATTATGTAAGTAAAATTAAATAACACATTGTCATAAATCTTGTTGTTAAGTGCTGTCGAGTCAGTTCCGACCCATAGCGACCCCGTACAGGGTTTCTGAGGGTGTAAGTCTTTACGGGAGTAGAAAGCCTCATCTTTCTCCCGCGGAGCAGCTGGTAGTTTCGAACTGCTGACTTTAAGGTTCGCAGCCCGATTCGTAACCACTATGCTGAATGGCATATGCCTCTGGAAAGAGGTTAGAAGACAAAATAAGGAAAAGTAACTGGGTCTGTCATTCTACTTGTTAAAAATCAGTCAGTGAAAACCCTCTGATTCACAATGATTTGATGTTCAATTGATCCTGGGGATGGTGCAAGACTGGTCAACGTTTTGTTCCATTTTGCACGTCACAGACCAACTCGATGACTGCTAACAACAACTTGGGATAGTGATTGTGTTTGAGTTCTTAAATGGGTGATGGTTTCACAGGAGCTCATAGTATCATTGATTAATTAAATTTTAAAAGGCTTGACAAATGGTTATATGTAAAATAGACAAGAGATTGGTCTACAATCACTCACTGAAGCTTTGTGTGAATATAAATATAACAATCACATCTCTGTAGTAGTACAAAAGGTTAAAACTCTCTGTAGGTGGCATCCCCTTTGTTCTTCTTCCTGGCATGCTCAGAATTCATTCTTCACAATAAAAATCAAACTGTCATTCAGGGTAGTATTTCACACAAAGCAAAAAAAAGATGTCCCAACAGCTCATGATCTCCTACTCAGCTGCAATTTTGTCAATGACATTTTTGTCAGCTTCCAGCATAGCAAAGTAGAAAATTGGCCATTCTTCATCATGATGTTTATTTTACTGATCTTGGGCAATGCTGAAGCAAGTTTGACAGAACTAGATCATCATTCAATAAATCCCAACCTGTTTGTTTATTGCAGCAGATAACCTTAACTTCCGCATCTGCCTTAATGAGCCACTATGGCTAAAAACGATCCAAGGAGATCTGTTCATGGTTTGTCTGGCTGGCAAAACCTAGCTGCTTCTAAAAAAGATTGCCTAGCATAGTGGTTATGAGTTGAGTTGCTAATCTCAAGGTCTCAGCAGTCCGAAACTACCAGTGGTTCTGTGGGAGAGAGATGAGGCTTTCTGTTCCCATAAAGATGGACAGCCTCGGAAACCCTCTACAGGGTCGCTATGAGTCAGAAGCAACTCCACAACACATAACTGCCAGTCACATTCAACGCTGCTTATCAAGTGCCTCTCCTGTCCATGCTCATCCTAAAGTTGAGGCCATTTTTCCAGTCTTACAGTAGTGCTGCCCAATAAGAATTGTACTGCTCTCCACAAGGTTAGCAGTTCAAACCCACCAGCTGCTACTAAGAAATCCTATACAGGGTCTGTATGAGTTAGAACAGCAACAACACAAATGAGTAGAGGCACTTGTTATTGTTGTTTAGTGCCATCGAGTCAGTACCAACCCAAATCTACCCTGTATGGGGTTTCCGAGGAATGGTTGATGAGCTTGAACCACTACCTTGCTATTCAAACTGACTTTGCAGTCCAGCACATTAACCCACAGCACCATACCAGGACTCTGTTACAGGCAGATAATGATAAAGAAATTATTTTTGCTTCATTATGCATTTTGAAACCCTTAAAGGAAACTATTATTATTACAAAAATAATTGCCTGATTTAGGACTGTTTAGTCTGTGGTCTACTGTGTGAATAATGACTAAGTGAACTGACAATTCCTTGTACCATTTTAGTAGTCAAAATGGAAATTCCGGTACTTTTCTTTCTCTACACTGAATATAATTAGTCTCTGTCATTCAAGAGCGACTTTCTGTTAAGAACCTCCGACCTTCTCTCAATTAATCCCCATGTGAATTTCATGGGTACTGTTCATAATCCACGTCAACAGTGGTGATATTCCCCGTTTCAGAGCAAAGAGGCACTGTCAGGAAAGTGAGCTTTCTGGAAGTCTGTGATTAATAAGAACTGGGCATTGATCCAGGCTACCTTATCCCAAGAACTCCTGGCTCTGCTTTCATTTCATCTGTAAAATAAGGCCTTTCCTATGTGTTACTTGCTCATCAAGATGCTATGAGCTAGCGGAATAAGTAGCTCTTGGACAAAAGCCACTGTAATGCGGTGACAACTGCCTTCTAAAATTCCATTTACAAACTCAGATGACACAATAACCTCAGTGTGAACTACATCGTTCCTTATCATTCATTATGCACAGAACACATTTTAAACCACTTCTCTGAGAAAGCGTTGGGCTTTACTTAAGAGTCAAATGCACCAAACCTGATCATTCTTTTCCACCCCACAGAGACATGGAAAGCTTTTACCAGACTTCCTGAGGTCTCTTTTAAGGAATCCATTCATAGACACAGTTGGCCCCCACGATCAAGTCCTATTTTTGATTATGACTTGTTATAAATATCTATACGAGTCTGAGACATCTCTGGTATTTTCCATTCTCTCTTCCAGGAAGTGAGGTAAATACTACATAAGACAGCCCCTCTGCAAAAAAATTAAATGAAACTAAAAGATAGCAGCAAGGAGCTCTGGTAGCGTAGTGGTTACCAATTGGGCTGTGAACCTTAAGGTCAGCGGTTCGAAACTACCAGCCGCTCTGCGGGAGAAAGATGAGGCTTTCTACTCCCGTAAGGATTTACACCCTCGGAAACCCTGTACAGGGTCGCTATGGGTCGGAACCGACTCAACGGCACTTAACAACAACAAAAGATAGCAGCAGCAACAAAAACTTATTTTGTTAGATCTGAATCAGCTGCAGAAACTGGTGAGATTTCTTAACTTTGCCAAAGCATTGCATAAGCACAGTGGTGGGACCAGGTCATGGAAGCTATACCTGAAGGGTAAAGGGTCCTTAACACAAGCTTGGATACCTTCACACAAGGTGGGCTCTGATGTGTGATTGCCTTGAGGATGGGATGAAGAGGTCAAGTCTGCCCATCAGCCTTGTCCTCTTCATCTGAAAAAAGAAAAAAATTTTTTTTAAAAGATACTAATAATATTTCTTACAGCAATCTCTGTTTCTCATTTGGGTTCAATAATTCTGCAATGGCCCCAGAGATCTCAGACACCATACTCACAGCTATGGGATTTATTAGGGAAGTTAACAGGTTACAATTCAGAGTCAGAAATGGTCAGGACACAGTTCTTCCAGTCAGGACAGTCCCTCCTTCACCATACCTACGGGCTCCTTGACCTGGCCTCTGCCCCACTCAGCAATATTACAGAGCTGTTTGAGGCTGCTTATAAATACCCACAGGATACACCACCATAAGCCTCACCCTGTAGGCATCAGCAAACTGGGCTCCTCCAGTTCCGGAAGGCACCCCACTCTGCAAACAAGCCTGGTCACTCAGCTTTACTCACTCCACGGGCTGGGAAGCCCACCCCTCCGTCTTGTGTTCTAGCTCTTGGTTCTGCTATTGCTCCTCTGCCACTCCTCAGTGTCACACCTTTCTGTCCCTGGGACAAGGAGTTTTAATGTGCAGGCATCTCAGGGTCAGAAGGGTCCCCTGGTTCTCCTTCAATGTTAGTGAGATCCCTCCATTCTGGTTTCTGAGACGGCTTGCTTTACATACTCTAGAGTTCGAAGTTTTTACAATCACAATGAACGTAGTTAACCACTCACAGCTGGATCATATAATTCTATCAGCATCTTCTCCCACCTCTTACCCAGACCCACCAGGGCATAAAAATGTTTGGTGGGAGTAACAAAGACGATGGGTAGAAGAGCCATATGGAGTAATTCACTGCACCACACCCTTGTAGCATCTCTTGCCCTGTCCATGGCTCCCTCCATACTCTCCTTGCCCCACAAGACCTCCTTCCTCCCCAAAGACATCCAGCTCACCTACATAAAAAGATCTTCATCTGTGTTTACTCAAAACCACTACCCCTACTCAAAAGAGAAACAAGCAGGGGCATGTTGATTGTCATGGCATGGAGGCATGAGAATTGACATTGGGGACTATTTTTATTTGTTTTGCCACTGCATAAAGCATTCCTTCTTGCCAGAAAAAAAGAATCACTCCAAAAAAGAATCCGGACCAACAACAGAATCCTGGGTTTTGATAGCATATTCCAAACCAGCACCAGAGAAGCAAGACCCTGGCAAACTTAAGTCAGGGTCACATCGTCAAAATTCCCTCTCCCTGGACTCTTTGAGAGTACCTAAATCAGAGCCAGGTGGTGCTAGTAAAAGCCTTCCCCAGGGTTAAACCTGAAACCAAACCCATTGCCAATGAGGCGATTTCATTCACGGCGCCCCCATGTGTGTTGGGGAGAGCAGAATCTGATAGAAGTTTTCTGGTGTCACCTTTTGGAAGTGTAGACCACGAGTACTTTTTTTGTAGTGCTCCTGGGTGGATGTGAACAGCTGTCCTTTTGGTTGTAAGTGAGCACAAACCATTTCTGCCACCCAGGGACCTTTGTCCTTAACACAGTTATCTTTCCTCAAGATGATAATCTGAGGTTATCTTCTGAGTTCTGAAAGTAAAAGATTGATGGCTTGGAATTTTTACTTGTTCATCATCCACAGAGTCTATACTTTCCCA
Source organism: Chrysochloris asiatica (assembly GCF_000296735.1). Lineage (NCBI taxonomy): Eukaryota > Metazoa > Chordata > Mammalia > Afrosoricida > Chrysochloridae > Chrysochloris > Chrysochloris asiatica. The sequence goes on from NW_006408585.1 coordinate 9,207,088, forward strand.
AAGCTTCTTAAGCAACCAACAGTAAAATGTGGCTGGAAAAGAACAAATTAATCTAGACTAGCAGGAACCTGTCTGAGTAGTGGATCTGCAAGCTTTCCCAAAGTACATCAGACTGGTACAATCAATATAATAGCGAAAGCAGAAAATCATTGCTGTACTGATTAATTTTTTCTAAGGTAAGATGTATAAGAATTTAAAAAAAAAAATTGTTGCTGAATTGTTTCATGATTACTAAAGGTTTTTGTTACTGCTGTTGTTGGTTTTGCTCAATTTAAACATAAATAAGCCACAATGGCTTCTAGTAACAACTCAGGCTATATTCTCCTCTTCACAAGCATGCTGGCTGCTTGCTGCTTTTGCACAAATAAACAAAATGCAAAGATCTGCTCCTTTCTGAGTGTGAAGAAAATTAGGATCACAGTATTTTGTTTGAATATCATCTATAAGCAGTTCCATAGATTCCCTGAAAGGATATGAAATGAATTGTTTCTGAAATTTAAACATCTATTTCTCAGCTTTCTCAAACATTGGAGCTGTTAGCCTTGAGATTAACAAATAAGACTCTATCTTGATATATTAACCCTCTGGAGTTAATAGGATATTTACACAGTCTTAGAGAATTGAACTACCA
>NW_006408585.1:9213597-9215091 GCF_000296735.1 Chrysochloris asiatica
AAAAAACGAGTTCAGAATATTGAAATATAAGATCTTATGTTTGTTCAAAGGCTGTCTGTCTGCTAGACAGAGGTTTCTTATGTGCTATTCTGCCCCTTTTCCCCAAGACTGCCCTACCTGAGCTGCCTGGTCAGGGAAGCGCCAGAAGTACTCTCTGTCACCAATATTTTAAATAACAACAAGGTGCACAAATGATGGGTGAATTCAGCTGAGCTTTCGGACTAACACAAACCAGGATTAAGGAGAGATGGACGACTTAGTCACTGAAAACCTTCTGAATAGCAGTGGAACACTGTCAGCACCAGATTATTGAATATTGAAACACAATGAGGAACACCAGAACATTGTCAGATACAATGCTGGAAGATGAGACCCTCAGGTTGGAAGGTACTCATAATACGACTGAGGAAGAGCTGCCCCCTCAAAACAGAGTTGACCATGATGACGCTAATGGAGTAAAGCTTTTAGGACCTTCATTTGCTTAATGGGGCACAACTCAAAATGAGAAACAGCTGAAATATCCATTAATAATTGGAACCTGGAACATACAAAGTATGAATCTAGGAAAATTAGAATTTGTCAAAAGTTAAATGGAACACATAAACATTCATATCGTAGGCATCAGTGAGCTGAAATGGACTGGTATTTGCCATTTTGAATATGACAATCATATGGTTTACTATGCTTCGAATGACAAATTGAAGAGGAATGGCATCACATTCATCATCAAAAAGAACATATCAAGATCTATCTTGAAGCACAATGTTATCTGTAATAATAGCCATACACCTACAAGGAAAACTAGTTAATACCAGTATTATTCAGGTTTACACACCACCAATAAAGTCAGCTATGATGAAAGTGAAGAATTCTACCAACTTCTTCAGTTTGAAATTGATCAAAATTGCAATCAGCATGTATTGATAATTACTGGTAATTGGAATGCAAAGGTTGGAAACTCAGAGGAAGAATTTGTCATTGGAAAACATGGCCTTCATAATAGAAATTATGGTGGAGCTCATATGATAGAATTTTGCAAGAACCATGACTTCTTCATTGCAATTACATTTTTAAACAACATAAAAGATGACTATACACATGGACCTCACCAGATAAAACACACAGAAATCAAATTGACTATATCTGTAGAAAGAGACGGTGGAGACACCAACACAAGGCCAGGGAAAAGACCATCAATTGCTCATATGCAAGTTCAGGCTGAAGCTGAACAAAGTCAAAACAAGTTCACAAGAGCCAATATAAAACCTTAAGCATATCCCACATGAATTTGGAGATCTCAAGAACAGATTTGATACATCAGATATAAATGACTAAAGATCAGAAGAGTTGTGGGATGGCATTAAGAACATCCTACAAGAAGAAAGCAAAAGGTCATTAAGAAGAAAAGAAAGAAGGAAAAAACCAAAATGGATGTAAGAAGAGACTCTGAAACTTGCTCCCCAATGTTAAGATGTTAAAGCAAATGGAAGAAAT
>NW_006408585.1:9216341-9227066 GCF_000296735.1 Chrysochloris asiatica
GGCAATGTTATAAAATTGCCCTTCCTCTGTGAACATTAAGAAGTATATAGTCAAATGGATTGTTTTTGCAAATATACAGTCTCCCTCTCTGGAACAACACAGACGAGGGGAAATGTGGCTTACTTATTTCTGCCCCCAGTAAATCCTTTATTTCCTCTCCTGAAAACACCCCAATGACATACCAATTGTGACCCAGCGTCTGATGTGTGTGTATATTTCAATTGCTTGTTGGTGGTATTAAGAATCGAAACATCCCTAAATCCACCTCACAGGAAACCAGACCATAGCTGCTAATATTAGATTACATTCTAATTATTTATTCTATATCCCCATTCACACCATTATTCCAAAACCAACAGATCAGGCTTGTCCACGGAATACTAATGTTGCTGTTCATCTGTACTCTAGAGTGGCATTTGTGTATCTCCTTAACAGAGAAAAGTTACAGGACAAAGCAGAAATCCACAATATCACGATTAGCATGTCTCTTCCTATCAAGGTTGCAAAAGTCATTTCCCAGTTGTCCTTCATGAATAGCCCTTTAACCACTTGTCAATATGGATGAAGCTGTAAACTACCCACTATAAAGCAAAACAGTAAAAGTGAATGTGTCCTTTCTTCAAAAATAAAAGCAGGCAAGCAGACCACCTTTCCCTTCTGCACACTTGAAACCTTTTCTTTGTAAACTCAACTGCTTCTGTAGCCCTGGAGTCCATGGGGTGCAAATGGATAAGATGCTCATCTATAAACCCAAAAATTAGCAGCTCGAGTCTACTCAGAGATGACAATTTGGAAGGAAGACCTTGTGGTCTACTTCCAGAATATCAGCCACTGAAACCCATTCTGCTCCGACACACAGGGGACCGTCATCTGTTGGAATCAACTAGATGGCAACAGGAGGAGACAGGATCCTATCTCTTAGAACGTACTGCCAGCCCATCCACATCAGAACCAAATAGGATCACTCCCATGGAAACATGGAAACATCTTTAAAATGCCAGGGGAATGTCACTGCAGAAAGTCAGCCAAGAAACAAATGAAAAGAAAAACTTTCTACCCTCTTCCTTACTGGCAAAGTGTTGCAGCTCAGGTTAGATGGGTAAAGCTCCCAATAAGAGAGAAATCCTCCAAGCTGGTGTGAAAGCCAATCAAAAGAAGGCTAGCAGCCAGGACACCAGCAGATCTATGCACACCAATATTCACTGTAGCACTAGTCACAATAGCAAAAAGAAGGAGACAGCCTAAGTGCTCATCAATGGATGAGAATGGATAAACAAACTGTGGCATATACACACAATGGGATACTATGCAGCGTTGAATAACAACAATGAATCTGCAAAACACCTCATAACATGGATGAACCTGGAGGACATTATGCTGAGTGAAATAAGTCAATCACAAAAAGACAAATGTATGAGACCACTATTGTAAAAACTCAAGAAAAAGTTTTCACACTGAAAGAAACATTCTTTCATGGTTACCAGGGGTGGGAAGGAAGGGAGAGTAATTCACTGGTTAGAGGGTGGTGGTGGTAGTGTGCTGTGAATTTGGTTCTGACTCATAGTGACCCTGTACAGAGTTTCTGAGACTGTAAATCTTTACAGGAGCCAAAAGCCTCATCTGACTCCCGCGGAACGGCTGGTAGTTTCGAACTGCTGACCTTGGAGTTAGCAGCCCAATTTGTAAGCACTACACTACCAGAGCTTCTTGGCTAATGGGTATACACATATTAACTCAAGTGATGAGGAAGCAATACGCAAAAAAGGGAAGTAAGTTGGCAGAAGAGTGATGAAGAGAGGTGAAGACATAGGGAGATAAGCACAGGCTAAAGAGGGTAGTTATGTGCTGTGGAGTCGGTTCCAACTCATAGTGACCCTGCACAGGGTTTCCGAGGCTATAAATCTTATACGGGAGCAGAAAGCCTCATGGTTCTCCCACGGAACAGCTGGTAGTTTCGAACTGCTGACCCTAAGGTTCAGGCAGCCCGATTCATAACCACTACGCTACCAGAGCTCCTTAAAGAGGGTAGAGGTAAATCGTGATATACACAACCTTGGAACAACAGTGTTCTGTGCATAGATACACAGACAGATACAGGCTGAAAGTGTATGGGATGAAGAGGGATAATACATATATGTATATATATATAATCACAAATATAAGAATTTGAAAGAGGATATTTAAACTTTATACATGAGTAACTACACAAGGAGCTCTGGTAGCTATGAGTCGGAACCGACTGGAAGGCACATAACAACAACAACAACAACAACAACCATACGAAGCAGAACAACTGTTGTTGCATGGAGAGGATTGCAATCAATGAGATGAAACAAAATGTATGATTTGTTGAATGTAAAACAGATATAAATCTTCACTCAATTCACGATAAAACTTTTGTTGTTGTTTTAAAAAAAAAAAAAAAAGAATGGCTAGCAGGACAACCCAGACGATATGGGCAAAAGAAGGGTAGCCAAGGATCCATAGGAAATGTGTTTCGGGTTTTTTTAGTATTAAAAAAAAAAAATGAATTGCCATTAAAAGTTCAACCTCAGTCTTTGGACAGAGCTTGACAACAGCCTATTAAATCATTGGTTTTACTATCTGAAACGTAAACACTGGCAGATCACTGAAGACACTTGAGAAGTAGTCTATAGCCAAGAGTTTGAACTCACAATCAACCATCATACCTCCCTCAATTAGGTGCTCCATAAGAATTTGTTGGTCCTATAAGGGTGACTGTTACTAAACTCTTTTATATGGTGGTGGTGGTTGTTATGTGCCGTGGAGTAGGTTCCGACTCATAGCAACCCTGTACAGGGTTTCCGAGGCTGTAAATCTTTACAGGAGCAGAACAGAACGCCTCAACGTTCTCCCATGAAACAGCTCGTAGTTTCGAACCGCTGACATTGAGGTTCGCAGCCCAATTCGTAACCACTACGCTACCAGAGTTCCTTCTTTTATATGTTGTTGTTGTTGTTGTTGTTGTTGTTGTTGTTAAGTGCCATTGAGTCGGTTTCTACCCACAGCGTATGAGGGGAGTTCAAAAAGGTTTTGAAAAATTTAATTACAAGATAATGGAATTTCCCCACGAACTTTCTGAAGCCCATTCAGATGTTCCAGGCTTTCTTCTAAGCACTTTAAAACTTTATTTCTAGTAATTATCAAACAACCCTAGCAGGCAGGTTGTTGTTGTTATGTGCCGTCGAGTCAGTTCTGACTCATAGCAACCCTGTATAGGGAGCAGCTGGTGGGTTTGAACCGTTGACCTTGTAGTTAGCAATCCAGCGCTTACCCTACAGCACCAAGCCAGAATTCCACAAGGCAGGTGAAATCTATTTTTTTTAAAAAAGGGTGACTTGGAGCAATTAAGGAATTTACCTAGAATTACAAGACAAGTAATTGGCAGAGACAGGATTTGAGCCAGGCCTATGCTAATCTGAAGCCCATTTATGCTCTTTCCATAACCCCAATAAATATCTACAACAGTACATGTATTCTACATATTCTGTGTTCACTGGAATTACAAAGCTAACAGAAAATGATTCAAGCCAAAAGTTAAAAGAGCAAAATGTAAGGGTTCTTTCTTTCAGTTAAATGGAAAATCAGATGAAGAATTACCAACTGTGAAAGCACTTATCATTAAACACAGGTATCATTGCCTTAGCTGTGAGGGCCAACAAATGCAACAATCTAAAAATGTAAGTCTAAGAACCTCTATCTCCTGGACTACTGGTGTGGCGCTATAGGATCAGCACGGGACTGTGAATCACAAGATCAACAGTTCAAACCCACCAGCTGTTCCTTGGGAACTCTATACAAGGTCGCTATGAGCCAGAACCAATTTGCTGGCACTTAATAACAACAGTAACAACGGCACCTCTATCTCCAGCATTAGCATGTTGTTGTTGAGTGCCATTGAGTCGACTCCAACCCATAGGGACCCTGTAGAGGGTTTCCGAGGAGCAGCTGGTGAGCTTATATATATAGCACAGTTAAACAAGCTGCCAAGTATTTTAAGTGAAGCAAGACCTTGGTTGGAAACCCCTAAACACATAATGAAGTAAAAGTACATTCTTAAGCAAGTTGCTTAGCCTCCCTACTCTCATTTCCTCAAGGAAGGATTTGGCTCTAGGAAGTGTCTAAGTTCCTGTCTTGATCTTAAGACTAAGAACTGACACTAATTTATCTCATGGCATACTACAGAGGAATGACCTATTTTGTAGATAGAAATCAGAGATTCCGCAAAGTTAGGCATCATCTTACTCAGCATTTCATCACAGAGTGGAGAATGAATGCACCTACACTGCAGTCCTGGTGTGGCGCTTTAGGACACACATTGAACTGCTAACCACTAGGTCAGTGGTTCAAACCCACCAGTCGCTCCTTGGAAACACTATACAGGGTCGCTATGAGCTAGAATCGGCTCAACAGCACTTAACAACAACAACTGTCCTACAATGCCAGACTACTTCCCTGGTCCATCTGGGGGTGCTTCCTTGATATTGGCAAAACTGGGTAGAAAGGAACCAGAATAACGCCCTCCACCTTTGCCTACTACTAACCACTGTTTGTTCTGTCATGAGGGTTCTAAGGGAAGCCACCTTAGTCATAAGTCACGCTCCATGCTGGCAACCATCTCAACCCCATCCATTTGTAGGACGGTGTGCAGTGATTTAGTTCCCACCCATTTTTGTGGACATGATTAACCACAGGCTCACCCAGTCATCTGGACCCCAAAAAAGGGTCGGTTGTTGAGGGCCAGCCCTTCCCCTACTTGTTCACTAGCACCTCAACATAACCCCACAGTCTCCGTTTTGGCCACCTGCCTCCCACTCATTCCAGTTACCCGGGCATACAACCAAACCATGCTGTTCTTCTGTACAAAGATGTCCTTGAGTGCAAATTCAAAACACAAGCTTACCATGTTACATGAGGACTATTAAATTTTTAAGCCAGCCTTATGCTCAATTGCTTAGGTTTGACTGTCTCTCTCTGTACATAACTCACTCCCACCACCCTGCCAACCTCAAGACTCTGGTTTCCGCTCATCCAAATTTTCAGCAGTACACATTTTAAAGGCCCTTTACCCTTTATTTCTTCTTTCACCACCTCAAGGTATTTCCTTCCTGAGTGCCTTGTTTTCCCATTGCACAACTTCTTGCTCTTACTTGCCAGTTACATTCATTCCTTCCTCTGCATTTATTATTTTTCTTTCCTCTAGCCAAAACAAACAAACAAACAAACAAAACCCTCTTTTTTTATTACCCTAAAGAATTCTGTGCTGTTTTTCCTTTCTCTTTGTCTGTATTATATACCATTGACCCTGAAATCACAGAGAGCTGGTTTGCTCTGTCCTTGGGATTTCCTGCTTACACAGTGGCTTGTACTAGGTGAATGCTTTCTCACTAAATCCTCACACCCACCTTATGAAACAGCTCATTCCCTTAAGCAGTGTTTCACAGACTTAAATATGCATATAAATTACATAGGGATCTTGTTAGCCTACAGATAGATTCTGGTTCATTAGTCTGCTTTTCTAGAAATTTCCAGGTGATGCCTGTGGACCACAATTTGCAGGTTTGGTTTGTGCTGTAATGTTGGCAGTACTTTCTGTGATTTGAAAAGTTTATGTGAAAATTTCACCTTCCATTAGCATTTTGATCCACAGTGATGAACATTGTCCTCTTCCCACCGCCCTCTTCTAAAATCAATATCCTTCTTGAAAGGTCAACAAGTTCATTATGGACATCTCAGAATGAAATTGATAGCAACTTTAGAATGTGAAATCTGAAAACAGTGGAATTGAAGAGAGAAAATGACAACAAATGGGGGGATTCAACATGAAAGCAATGCATTAAGAAAGCAACATCGTATGTTTAAGTTTTCAAAAAGGATATCAACTCCACTAAACACATGGGACACACAGAGGAATTAGATACAAGCTCTGCCATCTTGGAATATACTGAATCTCCCCTAAAAGAGCATTTATTGAACATCCATGTACCTAGGTGCATGCCCAGGTGCTCTACTCATTAAATACAAGCACTTTTTGAAGTTAATGAACACAGTGTTGTTGTTAAGTGCTGTCAAGTCAATTCCGACCCATAGCGACCCTGTATAGGGTTTCTGAGGAGCAGCTGGTGAGCTTGAACCGCTGACTTTGCAGTTCAAACAGCTTTGCAGTCTGACGCATTAACCCACAGCGCCACACCAGGCTCAGGGAAATTGGTTACTTCTTTCCAAGACAATTACAATTGCATTAGTAGGAATCCACCCATCTCTTCCAACTGCAAGCCCCAGTCTCTATTGTAAAACAAGTTGCCAAACACGGAAAGGGTGAAGGGTGAAGTAGAGGACTCCAAGAGAGCTGAACATATGGAGAGGAGCTTCTGCCTTTGATAAAGCTTCACCAAGAAAGCATCTGAGTGAATATGTGGTGCCAAAAAGAATGACACTGTTTATGCTGTGATAATGTTTAGGGTTTGGATGGAAAATGAGAAAAAGAATTTTTTGAATTACAGAGTAGGAAAGAAACTGGGTGGTGTGCAGTGGGACCCTTCTGTGTAATAATTATTGGGTACAGGGTACACCTCTCATCTCCCTAACCAGCTTAGAAATCCTAGGAATCAAGGAGAGATTGTCTCTGAGACTTGCCAGTTTCTGAAAGTGAAATCATTCTCAGCCTTCTGTGTGGTTATATCTTCTCCTGCCTGTGACCTGTGATCTAACCTATAATCCATAGCTTATCCCAAACATGATTACATCAGTCCCTGCCCCAACTGTTGGATCCATCTTCTCTGTCTTCAAATAAACACTAGTCATCCCATTTGAAATAACAATAACAATTTTAATCAATTCTGTGATCCGCAAAACCAGGACCTCTAATTTTCCTTTTCTTTCACTCCCTGCCTTCACAATTTAGGTACTCACTCATTGTCTTAAGTTGTGATCTTGCTTCAATTCTCACTGCTCTCCTAAGACTGTTTTCTTCCATGGTCACTGGAAGCCTCTTAACTGCCTTTTCTCATGACTGATTCTTCTCAACTTCACTGTATTTTTTAACTTCACTGTTGCCCCCTGCTTCATCTTTAAAGTTCCCTCTGCCTTCCAGGACACAACAGTGCCTCACTTCCTTCCAACTGTTCTGATCTTTCTCTGACTTCCTTACAGATTCTTTCTTCTCCTTTCACCTACAAATGAATGGATGGCTCCATTGGTATTTCCCCTGACACACCCTTCTTTGATGAGTTCCTCCCCAGCTGTGTCTTCAATGATCTTATTCTTGGTAGGTAACTTCTTGGCTCCAGACTACATTTCCAACTGTTACCTGAACATTTCCACCTTCTATGGCATCTTGATGTGGTGCTGTGGGATAAAATACTGGATTTCAAGGTCAGTGGTTCAAATTCACCAGCTGCCCCTCAGAAACATATACAGGGTCACTATGAGTCAAAACTGATTTGATGGTGTGAAGAGGCCTGGGGACTCTTGGGCCCAGAGACAGTGGTGTGGCCACGGAGGACTCAAAAGGAGAGTGGAGCTACCAACTGACGGGAAGAGAGGACATATGCACAGGAGCGCCCACACTTGCAGATGATACCCACGTGACCTGGACCGGATGACTGGATGATCGGAAGGAGAGGAAAGAAGAGGGGGAAAAAAAAAGAGTGAGATGATACGGTCTGATGAACTTGACCTATACCTATGGAGCAGCAACTCAAAAGAGGGAACAAATCCTCACAGCAAGAAACATTCACACACACACCCACACACAGAGTGGACGGAGAAGGGCAGCTTGGACATTGGACACGCAAATGGGGAGGGGGGGACTACAAAGGCAAGAAGTGACTGGCTTACAAGCTTTCAAGAGGGAACCTGGTGCTAGGGAGCATGGCAGAAGGCAGAATCTCCAGAAGGTACTATTCAATCTGTCTGGGTGGAGCTGATGAAAGGAGATACAGATGGGTAACTCGTGATACTGTAGTGAATAATGCTTATCAGGATGGATTATAAGGGTTGGAAATGCAAAGGTAGAAGTTTTGTAACAAGGAAGGGAGTGATTAATTCTCCAGGATAGGAATGGAGGCCTCTGGGACCATCAATGGAGAAGAGCCAAGAGCGGGACTCTACCCAGAGAAACAGAGATGCCTGAGATGGAGACAGAGATGATGATGTGGAGTGATGAAGCGACTGGGGACTTTGGACCCAGAGAGGGAAAGGGACTGTGGGCTGAAAACTGAGGGGAGGAGGGGGAAGTGTAGGGAGCGGGTTTCTGGGATATACCCTTTGGGTGGTTGAGGATGCATGGAGGGGATTGGAACCATGGCAGTGAGATGATATACGATGGAATGAATGTAAAACTAAAGTTCTCCCATGTAAACTATCATATAATTCACAATAAAACATTTTTTTTAAAAAAACTGATTTGATGGCACTTAACACCATTTCCTAAATAGTATCACCACCTCAAATGTTCAGTCTTTCCCCTGAATTTTTAATCTGTTAATGGTAATACTTTTCTCCCATTCATCCAGTATTAATTTGTGCTATTTCACAATTCTCGTCCCCTAAAATCTATAGCTGTAACTTCCCCAGTGTCTCTCACATTCTATCCCTTCTCAGTATTCTTACCGCCACCATCATCCTTTAAATACTTGGTATGTATTTAATCTGTTCCCTCTTTTCTACTTCCAATATCAGAGCTTCAGTAACTTCTCAGCGTCTTCCTACCTCTGTTGTTGTTATTGTTAGGTGCCTTCGAGCAGGTTCTGACTCAAGGCAACCTTGTATAGGGTTCCCGAGGAGCAGCTGGTGAGTTTGAACCACCAACCCCATTCAAACAGACCTTGAGGTCCAGTCCTTATCCTACAGTGCCACACCAGGACTTCACACATTCTTCTACTTCCTCCCAACTCCCATCCCATCAAAATTCTTTTTCCAGTTAAATTTTCCAATCTTCAGGTCTGGTCAGGGCATTCCCTAAAACTTTCAGTTTCTTTTCTGAAAGGGATCACATTAGAAGGTCCTGGGTAGAGTGGGAGAAAATATGGAACAAAACTCAAAATTATTTTTAAAAGACCGTTCTTACTGGTCAGAAAGAGACTGGAGGAAACGTAGACTATGACCCTCAACCACCCTTAAGTTCTGGAAGGGAACTCACCCTCAAGACCCAATTTTCAGTCAAGCAGTAGATAGGCATATGGGGGGACAACAACACCAGTAAGTATGCTCACCATGAATGGTCAACCATTCAAGATGAAAATGGCAACCTTTTCTGAAAAGCAAAGTTGAGGAGGAATGGGAAGGACAGTGGAATGCATATAAGAACCACAGAGGGGAAGTGGGATAACTGTTGTTAAACGGAAGGGATTGTAATCATTGGAATGAAACAAAGTGTATGATTTATTTAATGTAAAACTGATGATCTGCTCAAAAAAATAAAAACAAAACCCTGATGATCTGCAATGTAAACCATCACTCAATTTACAATAAAATAAATCTGGTTTGATTGTCTAAATAATGAAGTCCAAGCTTCTCATATTATTGTTTAATACTCTCCAAACAATAGATTTAACTTACTTTTCAAGCCTTAAACTCCACATCTATTCTATTTATACCTTATTATGCAATCATTCTTGGAGTCTTATGTGGTGCTGTACGACACAACTAGACTGCTAACCACATGGCTGGTAGTTCAAACCCACCAGCCACTCCTTAAAAACCCTACGCACTTGAGTTGAAACTGACTTGATGGCACTTAACAACAAGAACAACAATGTAACCACTTAACGAAACTACTTCTTATACTACTTCTTATTCAAACATCTACCTTGCTTATCTTTTCTGACTCCTTCCTCTTGGTTCCTCTCTCTGATATACCTTCTTCTACATCAAACTCAAATCCCTGCTTTTCTACACTAATCTCAAATCTCAACAGAACTGTTTCTCAAACAAGCATATGATTTGTGATCTCTCTTTTCCCTCGGAGTCTCCAGAATTTGTATTCTTCAGTATCTTGCATAAAAGGCAGAAAGAAAGAAAAGATCAAAATTAAACATCCAAAACTTGCTCCTAAGTGTAGCGTAGCTAAAGCAAATAGAAGAAATAATGGAATAAAAGAACCCAACAGAAGACTTCAAAGGATGGTTCAAGAAGACAAACTATTATATTGAAATGAGCAAAGACCAGCAGTTAGAAAACCCAAAAGGAAGAACATACTACATTTCTCAAGTTGGAAAAATTGAAGAAAAAATTCAAGCCTCCAGATGGAACCCTGAAGGATTTTAGGCAAAAATTTAATGTTGTTGTTAGGTGCCACCTAATAGGTGCCAACTCACAGCAACTCTTTTTGTACAAGAGAACAAAACACCCCCCAGTCCTGCACCAACCTCGCAATCATAGCTACATTTGTGTCCATCACTGCTGCTACTGTGCCAACCCATCGCGTTGAAGGTGGAAGGAATAAACAGTCACTGTATTAAAAAGAATTGGTCAATATTCAGTCATTTCAAGCATTAGCATATAAACAAGAACCAATACTACTTAAGGTAGAAGTTCAAGCTGCACTGGATATATTGATAAAAAACAAGGTTCCAGGAACTGACAGAATGCCAACTAAGATGCTTCAACAAATGGGTGCAACTCTGGAAGCGCCCACAGACTGTAAGAAATCCATATTTGTGCTCATTCCAAAGAAAGGTTCTTCAAATCCTTACAGCAAGG
>NW_006408585.1:9227971-9232130 GCF_000296735.1 Chrysochloris asiatica
GTTCAAACAGAACAGAAGATACTTCAAAGTTCAAAATTGGAAAAGGTGTGCATCAGAGTTGTATCCATTCATGACAGTTATTCAATTTGTATGTCATATGTGCTGTCGAGTCAGTTCCAACTCATAGCGACGCTGTATAGGGTTTCCAAGGAGCAACTGGTAGCTTTGAATGCCAACCTTGTGGTTTGAAGTCTAATGCTGATCCTACAGTGCCACACCAGGATACTCTGAGAAGCTGGACTCCATGAAGATGAAAACAGAATCAGGATTAGATGAAAGATCTAACAAGATGACATAGATTTGCTTGCCAAAAGTGAAAAGGACTTGAAACACTTACTGATGAAAACCAAAGACTACAGCCTTCAGTATGGATTACATCTCAATATTGTTGTTAAGTGCCACTAAGTTGATTCCGACCCATAGCGACCCTGTATAGGGTTTCTGAGAAGCTGCTGGTGAGCTTGAACTGCCAACCTTGGAGTTCAAACAGCTTTGCAGTCTGGCATATTAACCCACAGTGCCATACCAGGACTCCACATCACAATATTAGGAAAACAAAAATCCACAGAAGTGGACCAATAAGCAGTATCATGATAAAATAAGCAGAGAAAAGATGGAAGTTGTCAAAATTTTCAATTTACATGAATCCACAATCCAGGAAAGCAGCATCCAAGAAATCATACGATGATACTACATTAGGCAAAACTGCTACGGAAAAAAACCTCTTTAAAGTGTTAAAAAGCAAAGATGTCACTTTGAGTACTAGGGTGCACCTAATCAAGATTTTCAATCACCTCCTATGCATAGAAAATCTGGACAATGAATAAGGAAGAGCAAAGAAGAACTGATGCCTTTGAATTAAGACGTTGACAAAGAACGTTAAATATGCTATAGACTGTCAGAAGAACAAACTAATCTGTCTTGGATGAAGTACAGTCAGAATTTTCCTTAGAAATAACAATGGTGAAGACTTTGTTTCACTTACTTTGCATATATTATTGGGAAAGGCCAGTCCCAGAAGAAGGGTATCATAGTTTGTATACAGTCAGTGAAAAAGAAAAAGATACTCAATGAGATGAACTGACATGGTGGCTGCAGCAAAAGACTCAAATACAGTTACTATCCTGAGGATGCCACAGGACTGGGCAATGTTTTATTCTGCTATACATGGGGTCACTATGAGTTGGTACTGACTCAATGGCACTTAACAACAACCACAAGTATCTTATAATAGCTTGCTTCTTAAGTTACCTATAATAGTCTGCTTTGCAATAAAATGTGTGGACCTACCTTCGAATCTAGAAGTAAAGATAAGGCTACATGGTGGTCAAAATATCCAGTTTTTTTTGTGTGTGTGAACCAGAATGTCAGAAATACACAAATGGGTGTAAGGTATGGAAAGAAAGGAGCCATTTAAATTTAAATATATTTTGTTGTTGTTGTTAAGTGCCCTCAAGTCTGTTCTGACTCATAATGACCCTACATAGGGTTTCTGCGGAGCGGCTGGTGAATTTGAACCATCAACCTTGCAGTTCAAATCAACCTTGTGACCCAGCACTTATCCTACAGCACTACACCAGGACTCTCTACATATAATCTTGGTTATCATTTAAAAAGTCATTCCTAACACAGTTCCATCAGCTTTACCCAGAGAAAGCATAGAGAGGTATAGTGCTAACCAGTGATTAATTTTAATTGTTGTTAAGTGGCATAGAGTTAGTTCTGACTCATAGACCTTGCAGTTCAGACAGAATTTGCTGTCCAGTACATTATCCCACAGCACCATGCCAGGATTCCATGAAAATTCACATTTAATAGACTAATTGGAGCTTCACAAACCAGAATCTACTAGTGATTTATTGTTGTTGTTGTTAAGTACTGTCAAGTCGGTTCCGACCCATAACAACCCTGTACAGGGGTTCCAAGGAGCAGCTGGTGAACTCGAACTACCGACCTCGCAGTTCAAATAGCTTTGCAGTTTTGCGCATTAACCCCCAGCGCCACAAACAGCTGTAATTCAAAAGTCAAGGATAGACCATAATCATCTCATTAACGATCTTCCCAGATGTCTGATGGAACAAAAAGGTTAAAATATATATTAGTATATGCCAGTGCTTCTCAAACTTTAATGTGAATTGGAAATACTTGCGGATCTTGTTAAAATGCAGATTTTAAAATCAGTAGGTATGACAGAGATGGGCAGGCTGAGATGCATTTCTCATAAGCTCCCAAAGCTATACCTATGATGCTGGTCCATGGAACACACTTCAAGTAGCAAGAAGTCTTAAGCCATACTTTAATATCACTCACTATGAGTTCTGTAGCATAGTGGTTACGAGTTGGGCTGCTAACCTTAAGGTCAGCAGTTCAAAACTGCCAGCTATACAGTGGGAGAAAGATGAGGCTTTCTACTCACATAAAGATTTACAGTCTCAGAAACCATATACAGGGTCTCTATGGGCCGAAACTGGCACACTCCAGGGCACACCACTACCACCATCTCTTTACTTAGGGACCAACTCCAAGTATCAGGTTTCCAATATTATTGTTGGAGGGCAGATTCAGTTTTATAGTTTCCAATTTGCATCAAAAAAGCCAGGTTGATGCAAATATTTTCCAAGGTGTGGCCATATTTATGGATCCTTTGAAATCCACAGATATTTTTTATCTTGGTAGACAGAATTAGAAGCCAACCCAAGCACACCCTCTGGAAATTAAGGTCTCCTGAGTAAGGATGCTTCATAATTCAAATGCACCCTGAGGTTTAGACTCTAAAAGAAAGTTACAGAAAATTAGAGTAGAATTCCTATGGATCAGACATTGCAAAACTGGTGTGCAAATGGCGCTTTATCTCTAGTAGTTCATGCAGTTCTTCAAGTGTTTTGATTGTGGGAACCTCAGAGCAGTTCAGCAATGGAAAATGAGTACATATCCAGTTACCTGTGGTGTGTGAGTATGAATACATACACTTCTTTAACCACGCCAGCAGTTCTTGGCTTTTTCTTTTCTGCAATTTCAAATGTGTTCTTATGTCTTCTCCTATCAGTGAGGAAGAACAATCCAAAAAGCCCTATAGAAAGCAGCTCATTAAATTTCATCCTTCTAACAAGTTTCCATGACCTAGCCATCTGCCTGCATAGAAATAAACTAAACTTCTATCCCCTGCTTCAACCAATTTCTTCTCAGCCTCTCTCATAAATTGGCAAGCATTAAGGGCACATTTGAGAAAAACATTCACAACCTTTATTATATCCTCTAGTAGATCATACAATGAGCCTATAGAGTTCTCAGCACAGATTTTCTCAACAAATGACACAGTGAAAGGGGTACCCACTTACTTTCTCATTTGATTTGAGCAAAATATCAACGATTTCTTTTCCCTTACAATGCAGGTGCTCCATGTCTAGTCACTGAACTCAGCTTTTCCACACTCAGACCACTCAAATTTCTTACTGATGAGAGCTTAGGCTCTTATGGTTCATATTCGGTAACTTTGCAAAGGCATTTTTTGCTAAATATTTCCAACACACAGTATTCTGTTGTTATGAAAACCATCTTTTAATTGTATGACCTAGCAATCTCTCTACAAGATATATATCCGCAAGAAATAAAAGCCAGGACATGAGTAGGTATGTGCACACCAATATTCTTCACAGCACTATTCACAATAGCAAAAAGATAGAGACGGCCTGAGTGCCCATCAATGGAAGAATGGATAAACAAATTTGGTATACACACACACAATGGAATACTAAGCAATGCTGAAGAAAAATAATACATCTGAAAAACACTCATAACATGAATGAACCTGGAGGGTATCATGCTGAGTGAAATAAGTCAATCACAAAAGGACAAATATTGCATGAAATCACTTATTGTAACAACTCAAGAAAAGGTTTTCATACTAAAAAAAAAAAAAAAAAAAAAGAAAGAAAATTGATGAGGAGGGAAAGAAGCATATTTCACTGACTAGAGGGTTGTTGTTGTTAAGTAGCATGGAGGTTCTGACTCATAGTGGGTAGACACATATTAACTTAGTTGATGGAAAAGGCAGTATACAAGAGGCAGGAGGTTGGCAGAAAAATGATGAAGACAGGTGAATATTCAGGGATGTATGCAAGGGCTAAAGGGAATAGTATGGAAGAAAGAATGGTATATA
>NW_006408585.1:9232230-9235766 GCF_000296735.1 Chrysochloris asiatica
CTGTAAGTTTGAAAGAGGATATTTATACATGGATATTACTTTTCCTGTAAACACAACTATGAATGTGATGAAGCAAAATGGTAAAAACTTCTTAAATATTAAGAAACATATTAAATCAGTGAGTTGCTGGCTCAGGACCATAGTCTCAGGGGACACTGTGGTCAATTGGCATAACATAGTCCACAAAAACAATCTCTATATCCTACTTTGGTGAGTAGCAACTGGGATCTTAAAAGGTCATGAGCAGCCATTTAAGGTCTCTCCATGTGCAGAAGAAAGAAGAGTGATGAGAATCGAAGATGCTTGGGATCAATTAGTCCAATGGACTAACAGAATATGTGAACATCAGTCTCCACAACTCTGAGACCAGAAGAACTAGATGGTGCCCGGCTACCACTACCAATTGCTCTAAAAGGAGTCACAGTAGAAGATCCTAGATAAACTGGGAGAAAAGGTGGAACAAAGCTCAAAATTATTTTTAAAAGACTGGGCTTTCTGGTCAGAAAGAGACTGGAAGAACCTAAAACTATGACCCTTGACCACCCTTCAGGTCTGGAAAGGAGCTCACCCTTGTGTCCCAATTGTCAGCCAAGCAGTAGATAGGTATAAAGGGGATCAGCAACACTAATAAGGGATGTTCACCATGGAATGGTCAATCATTCAAGATCAAAAGGGCAATATTTACCTAAGGACAAAGTTGAGATGAGAGAGGAAGGACGGTGGAATGAAATAGGAACCACGGGGAGGAAGTGGGATAACTGTTGTTGCATGGAGGGGATAGCAATCATTGAGCTGAGACAAAGTGGATGATTTGTTGAAAGCAAAACGATGATTTCATCTGTAAACTTTCACTCAATTCACACACACACACACAATTTTTTTTTTAAGAAGATTGTATTTTAGAAGACCTAAACCATGATTTTAACTAGGTTCTCATTTATACTCTCCTACTCCTTCTGTAGTAAGTTTCTCCCAGGAAAGGAAAGATTCAGTTCTGGGACATCTTTTCTAAAAGCCCCAGCATCGATCAAGAACCCTTTCCATTCTACAGAGATAGTAAATAGTAACCTGTTTCCTCAATCCTTTGACAGAGACAACCATTCTCTCTTATTCTGGTATCAACATTGAATTTTTCTCCAGAGAACAGCATATTGTGATTCTTAGTTCTTGTGGTCCTACGGTGGGTTCATGGCAAGAAGTCAGGCCAATGATAGTAATGACCAAGAATTAGAAACATTAGAAAGATGGGACTTGGTGCACTGGGTTGCTGAGCAGGAAGATGTAGGCCAGGAATAGCTTAGTTGTCATCTTACCAACCCCTGGGAGAGCCCATCTGAGAACAGAGCCAATACTGAAGAAAGAAGAGGTGCATCAGATTTAGACACTATCATATGAGCTTCTAGTTGCAGCCATGCCAACAACTAGTATTAACCATAATTTTTCATTTACAAATACCAGCATATTCCATTTTTGTGTCTAAGTTAATGTGGGCTTTGTTTCTGTTAATATAGCTTAACATTTCCAGGCTAGTATAGGACTTGTTGCTATTAAGTGCCATCAAGTCAGTTATGACTCATTGTAACCCTGTTTAGGGTTTCCGAGGAGCAGCTGGTGAATTTGAACTGTCAACCTTGTGGTTCACAGTCTAGTGCTGACCCTACCGCACCACACCAGAAGTCTAATATAGGACTTAGGAGATGATAATAATAGCTAGCACCTAAATCAGGTGAACAGTGAGACTTTCTGCTCCTATATAGATTAACAGCCTCAGAAAGCCCAAACAGGATAGCTATGAGTCAGAAACAACTCAGCAGTACCTAGCAGCACCACCACTTACACGTCACTTCCTATATACAAAGGGGCTCCAAAAGTTGGTGAAAAATGGAATTCAAAGGTAATGGAAGTTTTCCACAAATTTTCTGAAGCCCCCAGCCCCTTCCCTCTCCCTTATACATTCCATAGCTGGAATGCTTCTTAGAAAGGGAGATTTCCTTTCATGTACTTGGGACATGTTACCAAGAGGGATCAGTCCCTGGAGGAGGACATCATGCTTGGTAAAGTGGAAGGTCAACAAAAGAGAGGAAGACCCTCAATGTAATGGACTGACACTATAGTTACAACAATGGGCTCAAGCAAAACAACAATTGTGAGAATTGGGAAGGGAAGGGCAGTGTTTCATTCTTTTGTACACAGGGTTGTTATAAGTCAGACCCAGCTTAGTAGCACCTAACAACCATATTGTGAGGCTGTGCATTAATGCACTGGACTGCAAGATGGTTTGAACTGCAGGGTTGGTGATTCATGCTCATGAGCTGCTTCATGGAAACCTTATACAGGGTCACTATGGGTTGGAACAACTCAATGACACTTAACAACAACAACTGTAAACACATTTTTTTTTCCACACACACACATATGAGAGTACTTCAAAAAGTTTGCAGAAAAATTCCATCATCTTTTAATTCCATTTTTCTACTAACTTTTTGAAAGCCCCTCATATATCTCTATATATCTATCATGTGAGGGAACTTCAAAAAGTTCATAGAAAAATGGGATCAAAAGATCCTGGAATGTTTTCATGAACTTTTTTAAGCCTTCTCCTACAGGTAACCATATACTAGTTCTCTTGATGTTCAGCATCTTAGGTATCAAGTGCTACATCATCATCATCATCATCTCCAACTTACAACTTAGGAAACTGGAAGTGGGAGTGGAGGATTGGATAAGGTCCCCCAACTATCAAGTAGTGGAGTCAGGATTCAAACCTAAGCAGTCTGGCTCCTGAATCCATGCTGTCATTTACACCAGCTCAAACTGGACCCACAGACTGGTACCAGTCTATAGGTCACAAATAGCCGATAACAAGAAATTTTAAGTGTATGTATAGAAGAAACCTTTGTAGCAATTTAAAATTGTTACAGTAGTTTATTTGTTTGTTTGTTTGTTTATAAAAATATTGGTCCATGATGAATTGGAAAAATAAATAAATAAAATAAATATATGCATATATAATCCTTTACCATGGAGTTTAAGAAATCTTATTCAGTTTATAGCATAAGTCAGTGATTTAAATCAATATAAATCATGGCCTCTGTCCAAATACTCTTAAGTTTCTATAAATAAAGTTGTAATCACTCAGCAATCCAAAAATATACACTGTTTTACTCAATTCCAATGTTTCCAAATAAAGTCCTCTGAGATATTTTTAGTTCTCATGGCTCCAGGTTATAATGGGATCCTAAGTTTTCAAGTGAGCTTCAGAGATGCTAATATCATATGAGTTAAAGTCACAGAGCACACAGCTTCTTTCCAGTGAAACTCACCCTACACAGAGCAAAGGCAAAGGGAATCACAAATCCCAGCAAAGGGCAAAGTCACAGAAGACAATTACTAGGAAATAAGTGATACCAGAGAGATGGAAGAGGGTTCACACACTGAGGAGGAATCCATAATAAAGCATAGAAGCCAACTGTGATGTGGCCAAGCACTCCTTAGAACCCTGAGAAATACACACCCTGCCTGTGCACAGGCCACAG